>NW_008237242.1:357034-390275 GCF_000691975.1 Corvus brachyrhynchos | reverse complement strand
AAGCACTTTAGACAACGGCCATGACTGTGTTTCTAGGCTCATTGTCTCTTAGGTACAGTCCCCTTCTCCCATCTTTTCTTTGTCAACTGTGACAAAACTGCCTGGAAACTAAGAAACCTTATTATTGATGATGCATAGAGCATAACTGTGGGACTAAAGTGCATTCTTGCACATGAGCTGATGCTTTGGGTTTGTATAGTTCTTCACACCTGGGGTAGGCTGTGAGTACATCACCCAGGCCAGCTTCGACTACAAAACAATCCCCTCTCCTAAAGAAGCCAGAGACCCATATAAAGGCAATAAGTAATCAACTGTGAAGTAAATTTTTTTTTTTTTCGAGATAGTTGTGTTGATGATCATGTTAGATAAATTGACATCACGAAGGTCATGGAACAGATTGCCTTGAGTGCAACCACAAAGCACATACAGGAGGGATCAGGCCCAGCTACATGGCTTTCAGAAAGGAAGGCTGCTGCCTGATCTCCTTTTATGACCAGGTGACCCAGTCAGGAGAGGCTGTGGATGTAATCTGCCTGAACTTCAGCAAATCCTTCGATAATGTCTCCCACAGCATTCTCTTGAAAAAGCTGACAGCCCACAGCTTGGACAGGAGCACTCTTTGCTGTGTTAAGAACTGACTGATGACTGGGTGTCCTGGGTTGCAGTGTATTCTTTTACCGTCCTCATGAGCTGTTGAAACCAGATGGGGCAGTGTTTCCTTGCCTCTTCCCTCCGGACTCTCTTTCTGTTAATGGCCCATCAATGCCTTGCCCCATGACTCAGAGATAACTCCCTCCGGATCATCTTCTGTTAATGAGCCCATCAACACCTGGCCTCATGACTCTATCATCCCATTGTGAGATGCTCCATGCAGAAGGAGGAACCAAGCATTCCATCCTGGATATAATCTGAGATTCCGAACACCACAGACACCCTTTCCACTGGATTCCCAGAGGACAGGAGCTACACAGCACCACTGGACTTCCAAGGAAGAGCAGACCCTTCTACAGGATCACTGCTTCAACAGAACCACATCCACCACTTCAGGAGGACTGCAGCTCCCACCACCCTGACTAACAGGGTGTCAGGTTGTATCCTGACTCTGCCAGTTTAAACCAGTGTTTTCTGCCTTTATTCCAGTGTTTTCTGCCTTTTTTTTGATTTCCCTATTAAATTGTTATTCTGACTTGGTGCCTCCCACTGGTTTGTTTCCAAACTAGTACACTGGACCTAGGGAGTGGTGGTGAATGGAGTTACATCCAGCTGCAGCTGGTCACTAGTGGTGTCCTCCAGGGATCAGTGTTGGGGTCAGTCCTGTTTAATATCTTTATTGATGATCTGGATGAGAGAATTGAGAGGACCCTCAGTCAGTTTGCAGATGGCACCAAGCTGGGCAGGAGTGTTGATCTGCTGGAGGGCAGGAAGGCTCTGCAGAGGGATCTGGACTGGCTGCATTGATGGGCTGAGGCCAATGGTGTGAGGTTCAACCAGGCCAAGTTCCAGGTCCTGTCCTTGGTTACAAAAACCTCATGCAGCTCCAGCCTGGGGCAGAGTGGCTGGAATGTGGCTCAGCAGAAAGGGACCTGGGGGTGAACATGAGCCAGTGTGTACCCAGGTGACCAAGAAGGCCAATGGCATCCAGCCTGTATCAGCAATAGCGTGGCCAGCAGGACCAGAGCAGTGGTAGTCGCCCTGTACTCAGCACTGGTGAAGCCACACCTTGAGCTCTGCATTCAGTTCTGGGTCCCTGACTACAAGAAGGGCATTGAGGTGCTGGAGTGACTCCAAGGAAGAGCAAGGGAGCTGGGGAAGGGTCTGGAGCACAAGTCCTGGGAGGATCAGCTGAGGGAGCTGGGGGTGTTTAACCTGGAGAAAAAGAGGCTCGGGGGGCAACTTGTCACTCCACAACTTCCTGAAAGGAGGCTGTACTCATATGTGGGTCAGTCTCTTCTCTCAGGGCATACTGATAGGACAAGTGGTTCAGGTTGGACCTCAGGAAGAATTTCTTCACTGAAAGGGTGGGTAAGCACTGGAATGGGCTGCCCAGGGAGGTGGTGGAGTCACCATTCCTGGAGGTGTTCAAGAAATGCCTGGATGTGGCAATTGGTGCCATGGTCTGGCATGGTGGTCAAAGCTTGACTTGACAACCTTAGAGGTCTTTTGCCACCTAAATGGTTCTCTGATCTTTCTGAGAACAAACTAATTCAACAATAAAAGAGATCTCTGCCATAGGGCCCATCAGTTTAATTTCCAGGGCTATTATGCAAAGAAGATATTTAGCAACTTATTGAAGTAAATTTTTCATTTCCCTTTTACTTGCTTATAAATATTGTTAAAATTTCTTTGTTCTGTCTCTGGAACTTTGTTTCTATTCTTTTGTTGCTTTATTCCTATGTATAAAAAAAAGGGGATGAAAGCATTCATCAAAACAATTGCTGTAAAAATATCAATGAAGTGTTTATGGTAATAGCATTTGACACATACCAAAATGTTTCCAAGGGATTATAGATAGTATCATGTAAGATTATAGATATGATTATGTATTTTATATATGTAATTTAAGTTTATATATAAACATTTCAGATTTCTCCTGAACCTAGGCCATTTCTAGAATGTTATCTGCTTTGCTTCATTTCCTAAACTTATAACTTTTAAATCATTTTATTTCAGTGAAGAAAAAGTCTATGAATGTCCAGACTACCTAACATCAGGTCCAAATTCCTGCTACTTCGATAAAAACCACACTAATCCCTGGACAACATATATTATCACTGTAATGGCAACAAATGAGATTGGAAGTAACAGCTCAGATCCTCAGCATGTGGATGTAACTTCCATAGGTAAAAATAAAAGAATGAAATGGAAAACAAACTAGTTGGAGATATATGCAGTTTTGAATCCCAGAACAGGTAGTGGTGAAAGATTTCTTTCCTTATGATGTGAAACTTGCTATTGAGAACTGTTAATTTACAGATGATCTAAAATATGCATATTAAATATATGTGAAAACTACATTTTAATTATAAGTAACTACATACTTGATTGTATGAATTTCATGTATGATTATGTATAAGTTTTAACTTCAGATGAAAATTTTGCTTCAGTTTCTAGTAGTCGGCAATATTTTAATTAGACTCAGTGTAGATTATAAAATTTTCAAATTAGGTCAATCTACATAATATTTCAAATGTAAAAATCATTCTGACTGCTGGCATTGCAGACTTGAAAGGGTAAAAATAACTGCCTGAGCATTATACAGGCTTTTAGTATTTTAGTAGTATTTTATATTCCTGACTCCATTCTACTTTCTGCACGCACATAATATACCCATTTTAATTATAATGTACTTAGTTGTTCTAGCTGTGAAATAGCTGACATTTTAATTTTGCAAGAATGGCCTTATGAAATTATGGTTTGTATTTTCTTAGCCTGACAAATTCAGAGTAAAGTTTAAGATCTGTTGATACTGTTGGCAATCAGTAGCTAGTTAAACTCATTAAGGAGAAAGGAAAAATACAAGACTTCTTTATTATTCTTTTACAGAAGTGCTGAATTATCTGAAATTGATGTGATGACATACAAAACAACAAAGGAGGTGTCTTTTCTGGGAGAAAATTAAGTCATTAACAACATACTTTTCATTCATTTATACAGTTCAGCCAGATGCTCCTGTGAACCTCTCTCTAGAAACAAACACATCTGCTAACATGTCATACCTTTGGGCAAAATGGTCTCCACCCCCATTAGCTGATGCCAGCTCTAATTCACATGAATATCACTATGAGCTACGACTAAAGCCTGAGGAAAAGGAAGAGTGGGAGGTAAGGGAAAAATATATTTATTTTATAAATGCACTATTCAGTGAAATCTCATCTCAATTTAATTGGTCCTATAAAAATGTTAGTTTGTGTAAGAGTAGAAAAATTAACATAACCAAATCTGATTTAAGAAAGAAAAGTAATGGAGTGGTCTGTAGAGACTGTGAAATTCAACATATTTACATAATCATCCTAATATCGTATATGACAAAACCCAGTTATTGTCATCTTCTTCAACATGATCAGTTAGAGACAACCTGCCCCTCAGAAATTTTGTTGTGTCCTACTCACACACGCCATTTCCATTGACATTCCCCACCTGTTGCCATATTTCTAGGAGTCAGCTACAGTACTGCCACAGCTGAGTTTTCAGGACAAAAGATCATTCTTAAAGTTATAGTCATGTGTCCTCAATGCTGCCTAGTTTGTTGATGCCTTAATGATGGAGAAAGCTATGCATTTTGAAATAGTTCTGAGGAGAAATTGGGAAGGTCTGAGAAAGGCACCTAAAGCCACAGAGAAGAATTTCACAGGGGGTTTGTATGCTGGCTGGACTACCTATAACTTTGCTTGCATTGTGGATCTGACAGAGTAGTAGGAAGTCTTCAGTTCATATGTTCTTGAGCATCAGAATCAGCAGTGATTTTTTTCTGCTAAATCACTACTTTTGTTTCTTTGTGATCCATATCGTATCAATACCCAACTTAAATTCCTGACTTTCAGAATTCAGTAACTAATTCACGCCTATTCATTTTTGGTTTGTTTGTTAAATTTGTCCAATTCTTTATTATTTCCCAGTCCATTTTCTTTTCCAGACAGTATCTGTAGGAATGCAGACACACTATGAGGTGACCAGCCTGCAGGCTGGGGAAAAGTATGTTGTTCAGGTGCGTTGCATGTTAGACCTTGGAAAATGGAGCGAATGGAGCTTGGAAAGAAGCATTCAGATCCCCAAAGGTTAGTGGATGATTGCTGCTCTGTAAACTGCTTTTAAATTGTAGCAGGTTCAATGCTGTGAAGGTGCCTAAATGCCAGTCCTGAAAACATGGCCTCCCACACAGATACTTTGCGGTGCTCAGTGCTTTTTACCATACTTTCTGTGTACTTGCTTTGTTAGTCTTGTTGATCTGCTCAGGATCCTCTGCTGAAACTGGCTATGACAAATAAGGTGGGATTTACTAAGAATATCAGATTTTCTGATACAGGCATGCCTAAATAATTTATTGTCCCTGTCCCTTTATTTAAAAATCATGTTGATTTTATCTGTAGCTATAAATATCAGGTAATATTTTTTGTATGAGGGCCTGGACTGAAAGCATGGATGTATCTAACAGAGCATGGCACTTACAGATGCTATCAAATGGAAGTCACTATCTGTGTTTTCTTGGATTTGAGTAGACACACTAAATGTGTATGATATCATGTCTTGTTTCCAGACACTTTAGCCAAGTTGTCTCAAATCTCCTTCTTCTGTTACTAGTTGTATTATTCATTATTTGATGTGGAGATTGCTGAAGTACTGAAAAAATAGAAAAGAAAAATTAAATATCCCATTTTCAGATCTGCCTTAGGCACTTAGGAATTTGGAAAATCAATGTGTCTGCTCTACATAGTAGAAAATACATATTATTGATGTAATATATTTTTGCCACAAATACATAACTGCGAAAGTTTCAATCACTTCAGGGTTTTGACTAGCATCATCCTATTCAAAATTTGAACATTTTTCTCTGCCCAACTCTTAAGAGATGTACTTGAAACTATAAAAACTTTCTCAGGAGCAATCATGCAAGTAGCCTGAGTACTGAACATAATAACACTACAGTGAAATATGAGAGCTGCTGCTTTGTGTATTTGGAGTACTTCAGAAGAAAATTCCTGGCAAGAACACAAACAAATAGACAAACGTTCACATTCTTCATTTTTTTTACCTGAAAGCAAAGCAAATGACAGCGTACCTTTCAAACAATCAGAATCATCTCAAAACACACCTTCTGAAGAAAAAAAAAATTGTTTGTGTATGTAGTGGTTTAAGCCCAGCTGGCAACAAACCATCACACATCTGCTCACTTATATGTGACCATGGTGGAATGAGGGGAAGAATCAAAGGTAAGAATTAAGGGATAAGAACAGTTTAATAATTGAAACTAAGTAAAATATAATAATAATAATAATAGTAGTAGTAGATAATGATGATGATGATAATAAAAAGAAAAAAAAATTATGGACAATACAATTGCTCACCCACTGCTGATCAATGCCAGACCCCATTTCTGAATCCTGATGGGTGGTGGTTCCAGGCAACTCCCAAATTTGTATACTGGAAATGATGTTCTATGGTGTGGAGTATCCCTTTGGTCAGGTCACCTGTCCTTGCTATATTCATTCCCAGCCTGTTTTTTCTGTTTTGTACCTCTTCACTGGCAGAGCAGGAGACACAAAAAGGTCCTTAGTTTAGGATAAACATGACTTAGTGACAAAATATCCCTGTATTATGAAAATTACTCTCATACTGTATCCAAACCACAGCACTATACCAGCTACTGGGAAGAAATTAACCCTATCCCAGCTGAAACCAGGACAGCATAGAAAATAGATTGGATAGTAGAGCATATTTTAAATAATTTTATAGAGCCTGCCATGACAGTATTTCAACATTCCTTATGAGATTTTGGGGCCGAAGAAAGCTACAGGCAGAAAGCTAAAACAGTTCTTCAATGTGGCTGCAGTGAGAGAGTTCTGAATCCAGGTGAAAGTAGCAAGTTGTTGCCCTAACCAGTGAACAGGGCCTCCTTTCCTGTGCTACTAGGAAGCAAAACTTCTTCTTTATTCGTATTTTCCTGTTCTCTGCTTGACATTGTTTTACGAATTCAAGATGGACCTAATGGATTAAACTTACTAATTAGTTCATTTCTTTATCTCTTACAGAACGGTTACCTCCTGAAAAGCCTACGATAATAAAGTGCCGTTCTCCTGAAAAAGAAACATTTACTTGTTGGTGGAAACCTGCTTCAGATTCTACTAACCACACTTTGCTTTACAGCAAAGAGGGGTAATAAACTCTGTGTAGTTATTCAGTGTTTTGTTTGAAGGACCTGAAAAATCAATCCTCATTGGTTTCTTATTTAGGGAGACACCATTTTCTGTAGTCCATGCTTTTGTCCAGTGGCATATTCTGCCATCACAATAAAGCAACAACATATTTAAGATTGAAATCTTAAATCTTGATCTCTTTATAATGTCAGGTGAATTATTGTGAATTCTGTCTTGGAAGTTGCCTTTGCTCAGCAGCTGCACGTTAGTAAGCAATACAAATGCACAGTCCTATAACTCTTCAACCCTGCAGTCTTAGAAATAAAACTTTCCAAAATGACCAGATACTAAAACTTTTATCTTCCAATAAGGCTTATTTTGCACTAGTATTCATAGGCCATGAATGCCTCCTGGTTTATGTAGTAATCTTTCTTTGGAACTCAGATCAAGTGCTAAACATTAATTTTAAAGAAAGAGTCAATATATTTTTTTTAGGTCCTGTGAAACTTTTTTGGTTCTTTTTGGTTCACCTAGTACTGCTCAATCTTGCAATAACCTAACTAGATGCTAAACTCTGTAACTGTCAGCTGAGAGCCCACTTTTAGTGGAAAAAGACAGATACTGCTCCAGCCAGGTATGGCAGAGTAAGAGGTCCACATCTACAGCTGTCTCTTTTGTTACTGTGCATCTAAGAGGAGCATGGAAACAAATACTACATACTCAGCTTTCTCTCCTACCCCTCCTCTGACTTTGGGAAGCTTGAGTACGGATGTGAAGGAGAGGTACAAAGTAGAGGTTTCTTTGATGAACAAGAGGTGAAAGATCAAATACATTCTGAAAGCATATTAATGTAATATGCAGAACTCCTGTAAGTGTGGTATGGACACTGGAAATAGATAATTTTTAATAGATGGGTTAGAAGGTTTCAGCAATCACTTCTACTCAGTCTCTGGAACATGTAAGGGCTCTGGGCTATGCAGTGCACAGTGGCTTTCAGAGAAGTAAGGGCTGTGCTGTACTAGCCCACAGCTGTATCTACAACCGCCTAAATTCTTCAGGCTTCATGGTGTTTACTTCATGGGGAAAATGTTTAGTATAGTCTCTGGAACTGTCCAATGACTCTTTAGTCTGGAAGCAGTTTTCTAATTTTCTTCACATTTCCAGGTGTGAAAAGTCAGATCCCGGCCTAAATAATGCTGAAGTACTAGGAACCAAAATCAGGTGTTCCAGTCTGTGTAACCTAATCACTGGGATTCTTTCATTTCAGAGAAGAAAAAGTTTATGAATGTCCAGATTACAAAACTGCAGGCCCCAATTCATGCTACTTCGATAAAAAGCACACCTCTTTCTGGACCATATACAATATTACTGTGAGGGCAACTAATGAAATGGGAAGTAATGTCTCTGATCCTCATTATGTGGATGTGACTTACATAGGTAAGAGTTAAAAAGTAGTTTCTGTGGAACCAAATATTTCAGAGTCATGGGTTTTAACACAAGAATTTTAATTCCAGCTCTCCTCTATATAGTATTATATCCAAGTTAAAAACTTGTACAAATAAGGTATTCCTTCTTGTAATAACAAACCAATATTCATCCCTTTACCATCTTATTTTCAGAAGAAGCCAAAAATGCTAAAAGCTTTAAAATCATGTTCAGATAACCATTTATTGGTTTTCCATATTTCTTGTAGTCAAACCCTAAGAAACATCATCCAGCTAAAATCTTTTTTCCACTGTACAAGCAACTGAAATCAATTTGATCTTTTAATTAATAATACTTAAATATGATTATCTAAAAGTAGTTTCCAGACCAAAGAGAAGCTGCATTAGTGCTTTTAATAGCAGTGTACTGATAATCTCTTTATCAGACCTTTTCTACAGAGTGACTGTGGACAAGTAATTAGGGTTTTATCTAAGGGAACGGAACATTATCTGTGATAACAATTTTGTTGTCAAGGATCTGACTGCCAGGAGTCTGGCAACTGGAAAAGGGCTGCTGAAGAAATGGCTTTGTATTATACGTCCATGCCATGACCTGATGAATCTTTGATCAGACAGTGGTAAAATGCATGCGTAATATGCAGAAGCTCTGACTGTAGCAGAAACCTGTGTTCCATTTTGGTTTCTTTTTGATATATAGACAGAGCTTAATTATGGCTGTTTTATTTTACTTTTAAATATCCTTACATATGAGTGTAAGGATCATGCTGTTGTGTTTTCTGAATATGAAAGATGGAGGGAGCAATTTTCATTAGCTACATCCATGTTTTCAGTGTTCTTCAATGTTCCTAAGTATTTATGCCAAGCTTTGATAAGATTATAGTAGAACGCAACTTTCAAAACACAATATTAAAGATGTTAACTTTGAAATATAGTTGTGGGGAAATGATTTTGAAAGGGTACAGGTAAGTCACCATTTCACAATTACATGGCATCCAAAATCACAGAAAACTTTTCAAAAATAGACTTCTAATATTTGATTCAATTTCCTACACCAATAAATGGTAATGTAAGAAAAAATGTAAGAAAAAGTATTTTTGATGATAAATGATTAAGGCAAATCTCAACATGAATTCAATATATTTACTACTATTCAGGGTTTTTTAAAAATTCATAGATCCATACTTGTTTTATCTGAAAACTCTTGGTTTCTATATTCTTGCACCAGTTCTAAATTATTAGACACAATGGAGATGGCAACCCTTCCCTCACATAATTTTATATTTCTTCCTAAGATGCAAGGAAAAAATCACTTAGATTCTTATTGACAGTTCTTTTATTTCAACAGTACAGCCAGATCCTCCTGTGAATATAACGCTGGAATTAAGAAAGTCAATAAAGAGAAAACCGTATCTGGTCCTGACATGGTCTCCACCCCCGCTAGCTGATGTCAGGTCTGGGTGGCTTACCCTTGAATATGAATTGCGACTGAAGCCTGAAGAAGGAGAGGAATGGGAGGTAAGGATGTTGCAAGTTTTGTTAGATAGAATTTTCTGACCAGCTATATTTGGCCAGCCAAGTCCCATGCCTGAGTGTAATGAAGCGGACATACTAAATAGTTCATCATTTTTCAAAAGTGCTTGTGTGACCTATGATTTCCTGCTGAGAACACTGGTATCTCAGATGCTGTTGTACAATAGCAGGTGAAAAATTACTTGTTTTTAATTGTGGTCATTATTTATTAATCATATTGGTATTGTAGTTTAAGTTGTTCATTCTCACTTAGGTTTCTTTTGTGATAATTTGTTCTTAACCCCAAGCACTTCTTGGATAACCGATAGCTCAGTGACATTACATAAAATAATTTAAATTTATATAAATAACCATTAGGTTGTAATTGTAGTGGCCACACAACAGTAATAATTTTCTATAGCCAGGATCTACAACTCGAACAACTGAGAGGCAAATTAAAGACTCCAGCTATTGGTATTTTACTCCATCCCCTTCTTGTCTGCAATACTTCCAAACCACCTTTGTGTTTCCTCCTTCCTTCCTCCTCCCATGGCACCTCACAGCCCTCTGACCATTGCAAGATCTACTTTTTACTACCCTGTGCATTTCCACCACTCCACATTCCCTCCTTCTACCCATGTTTTCTTTCTCCACCTCTGTTTCTTGCCTCCTCCTCTTCCTGAACTATCGCAGTTCCCACCATCACCACAGCTCATCCCCTATTTGCCATATGCTCATTATGTGTTTTTACAGCAGTTTAATTTGCACTATAAACCAGAGCCAGATCTCATTCCCACCTGCTAGAAAACTATAAAAATAAAATAAATTACTATTATTCCATGCCTGCTTAACAATTATTAGGAAAAGCTATCCAGACTCATTCTATATTCCCATCTTGATTACCAAAACCTTAGCTGCGACTTTTATTTAATTTCCAGACTATTTTTGTTGGACAGCAAACACAATGTAAAATGTTTAGTTTAAATCCTGGAAAGAGGTACATTGTACAGATTCACTGCAAACCAGACCACCATGGATTGTGGAGTGAGTGGAGCCCAGAAATGTATATTGAGATCCCTACTGGTGAGTGGCCAGGCATCACTTCAGTAATTGTTATTACATGCAAATTCATGCTGTATTTTCGTTTGTTAGCTGTTTGTGGCACCCATGCAGATCCCTTAGTTTCCCTAGGACAGACAAGAACATCATTGCTAAGGTAACCAAATCCTTATCATCCCCACACCATACTCAGTTAACTTCCCCCTTCACTACTTTTTGATAGAGCTAAGAAGGTGAATAACTACTTTGCTTATTTAAAGCGTGTTCTTTCTGTCTATTGCCTCATTTGTTCTCTTTACAGTAATTTTTAATTAAAAGAACCCTGGCAGCTGCATTAAAACTGTGACACAGACAACAAAGTGTGACTGCCTTCAGACAATAACAGCTCTTCATTACTCTTTATCTGGAATTAATATGAAATAAGCACTTCAGTATAAAAAGTGTTACATTACAATAAAAATCCTTAAAAATATCGAAGCCTAGATCACTTTACCCAGCATTTAATTAATTGTATGGTATGTATTTAATAATGAAATGGCTACAGTTTTGGTACAACTGGATTTGAACCCAATCTGTATAATTGGCTGCGACAAAATTTTCCTCTTCATGCATTTTTATATGATTTTTCCAAGACAGTTTATTTCCTGTGCAGTACCATTAGTAAAAATTATATTCATTATTCGATATTACAGGGATTGTTGAGATCCATCTGTGCTGGGGAAGGTCTCTAGGTTCAATACCAAATTTGGCAATTTTGGCCAATTTTAAAAATAAAAGTAATTTGCAACTCTTTTTTGCATGCTGACTATGCATATTCTGGATGCATGTCCTCAAATAATTCTGTTTGTTTCTTAGATTTTAGAGTAAAAGATATGGTTGTGTGGATCATCGTTGGTGTCCTGTCATCCCTTATATGTTTAATCATGAGCTGGATAATGATTTTGAAAGGGTACAGGTAAGTCACCATTTCACAATTACATGGCATCCAAAATCACAGAAAACTTTTCAAAAATAGACTTCTAATATTTGATTCAATTTCCTACACCATTTGTCTTATCTTATGAACTGTTAGTTATAGGTTTTTGACTTAATTTGCAACTGATAAAGCAGTATTTCTGCTCCTTAGGGAAACCAGGCTAAATTCTCAATTGGTAAAGGTCTGTCTTTATTAGATCTGACTAATCTTGGTTAGTCATGTAATATTCAGCAAACATTACTTGGAGTATCCCTGTTCCTGTAGAAGACATGTCTTTGGGTTTTACCATAATTTCCTAAGGTAAACGAGGTTATATTCTGAGATTGTCTTTCTGCCAACCTCTCTGTCAATTTCCCAGATGACTTCTTACAGTGCTGACTACTTTCAATCAGATGTGAAAGAGAGAAGTGTTGCAAAGATTATTGCTTTTGTAGAAGTCTTGCAAAAAATACTGGCTGATTAGGAGAAAGAGATAGAAACTGTGGTTGGAAAAGCCACATCCTTCACCATGAGTCCTGTTTACCAGTAGTCAGCTGACATTCAAGGGCACACAGGCAGGCCCACTAACCCTCCTGAACTGTGCCCCACTTCACTGTTTCTTGGCAGTGATGAATTTACAGTGGTATTAGAGAACTGGAGGTTAAGGAACAAATGACAGTTAAAAGGACATTAGTAATTTTACTTTTCCAGTTGAATAACTTTTGTTCTGCTAGTGTTTTTTGTAAGTAGATCTGAGGGGACCTTATGAGCTGTAACTGGATTTGTGAATTACACAGCTTGAGAGGCAGACAGGAGACAGATGTCCAACTGGGATGCATAAGATATGGGAGAAGTGTTTAAAATCTCAGTCACATGCTGAAGAAATGGGAGAAGAAATAGTGAGATATGGTCTGTATTTACACCTGTTTTGTTTGTTCTGGGTTTTTTTTCTTTAGAATGATGGCCTTTATCCTGCCACCAGTACCAGGACCAAAGATAAAAGGCATAGATACACATCTGCTGGAGGTGAGTACCACAGCTAACAACAAAAGAATTCACCATTACTCGCTTTTCCAGCTTATGTACGAGCAAACACAATTACCATGGTAAAGTGTAAAACTGCTTCAATTAGTCAACATTGAAAATAAGCAACACTTTCAGGTAAACATGTGAAGGGTATGTGTGAGTAAGAGTTTTACCTCGAACTTGTAGCTGGAGGGTGTTTAAGAACACAGTTTGTGACTGCCCTGTTTCCTGGGACACGAGGAAATGCCTCTGTGAACTTTCTCGTAGCTCTTACGAAGGATGCTCTCCACAGTCTCTTGCCATACTGAAGAGGCAGGGCATGTCTGCACTGCCCTTCTCCCCCATTTCCTTCTTGTTAAACTCAGGAGACCCATACCTGCAAAAAGCTCCCTGCTCCTCCCACATTAGAAACATGAATTTTGGGGTTGTGTCTCCCCACCGACGAAACTCAGATTTGGGTCTAGCAATATAAATATCGAAGTGTTTGTATATCAAATATAAAGATTGTTCACAATTGTTCTAATCAGATAAACCTTAAGGTTGACAGTGAAAAATCATATCCTCTTCATTATACCTTCAGACAGGAAAATCTGAAGAATTGCTGAGTGCTCTTGGTTGCCATGGTTTCCCTCCAACATCAGACTGCGAGGAGCTGCTGATAGAATATCTGGAGGTAGAGGACAGTGAGGATCAGCAACTCATGCCAAATCATGACACTCCCAGTAAAAATACAAAAATTATACTCAAGGAAACAGACAGTGACTCAGGCCGAGGGAGCTGTGATAGCCCTTCTCTCCTCCCTGTGAAGTGCAGGGAATCCCGCGGCCTTCCATCTACTCTTCAAACACAGGTTGTAAGAGCCAAACAAAGGAAAGGAGGAAAGGGGAGCTGGGAAGCTCAGTCTATGGCCTCAGAACAGGAAACACTCCCTTGTAACAGTGAGAGTACCAAGTCATGCACGTGGCTGGCAGCTCAGTTACCCAGTAATCAGCCTGTTATGTTTGCCTACCACAGCACTGTGGAGGCATTCAAGATAACACTGAATACCACAAATGTGAACACTGCACCAGTTTTGGTGGAAAATGAAGAAAATCATCAGTCACTATATCCAATTGCTGAAACTGTCTATGATGATGTAGAAAAGATAAGCGATATGGAGAATTCCAAAACTGACCAAACCACAGTGCAGGTCAGACAAAACCAACATAATGACAGGTCACCTTTCCTGAATCCTAAACTAATGGACTATGTAGAAGTTCATAAAGTCAGAAAAGATAAGGAACCAACACTATTACTGAAACATAAAGAAAATAGCGGAAAGACCAAAAAATGCGCTGTTCCAGGAACCAACAAAGAATATACAAAGGTCTCAACTGTTGTGGACCATCACATTTTGGTATTATTGCCAGATCAGCGCACCCAGAACACACCTGTATCTCAAGAACCTGTAGCAGAAACATCTCAGAACCCTCAGCAAAGTCAAGCTGAGAAAAATACGAGCTACAGCACGACAACTCCAAGTGACTCCAGAAGAGACACCAGTGGATCAGACTACATGGACCCATCTTCCTTTATGCCCTCCTTTAAATAACATTTTAGTGCAGCACATACTTAGTAGTTACACACAGTAAAACAAAATCACATAACAAACAGTTCTTTAAAAAAGCCTGGTCTGCAAAAACCTAGCCTCCTGTGTGCATTGTACAGGTAATAAAATAATCTGTGGGATGAGGGAATAGTCATGGGAGTAAGCCCTGGATCATTAGCACACATTTGTGACACAGTGAAATGAGGAAATGGATCTTGTCCATCATGAAAAATACATTGTAAAATAATTATTCAGCTCTGCAAAACTTCTGTTGGTTGATTAAGCCTGAGGAAATACTGCAGATTCAACAAAGATGAAAATTGTTATGGGTCAGTCAGCAAACCATAGTGATTTGAGCAGTTCCTACATTAGATAAATCACTGCACAACAGTATTCTTGCCTACAATGCATTTTCTTCTGAATGCATTCTGACACCCAATTAAGTTTTCTTTATCTTTTTTCTCAATCCTTGAGAAAAACGGAGCTCTTGTATATGACAAATCATGTATAAAAGAGAATATATTCTACAAAAAAAGTAAAGTTTGTTACAGTAAAATAACAAATTCTTCGAAATATATTTTTGCTTTGTTTCAATGTGACAGAAAAATGCATCCCATTCATATCCTAGTCCAGACAAACCAAAATGAAAAAAAAGGATGATATTTGATATACTGCCTTACTGTATATAATATACAATTCTACTTTAATATAAGCCCATATATTTAACAATCTATTTTTAAGGCTATTTTTCTATTACCAAAAAAAGAGCAAAGTAAAATATTTTTTAATTTCCCAATGCTATTTAGCTATCTAGGAACTTTTCTCTTTCCTTCTGCTGAGACAGTAACAAGTAAAGCTATAATTTCTATGCAAAGCATAAAATTAAGCTTTATATTAATTAAGAATATGAAGATATTTTAAAACTATATTTCAAATATATTATAGATATATTACTATTTGAATTTTAAATTATTTGTTTCACAGGTTTTTTATTACCTGTAATTATATAATTAAAATAGAATTTAGGTTTTGAGAGCCAAGCATCTTCCCCTTTGAATTTATACTCTGATGCCAATTGCAAATGAAATGGGGTTCTCCTGTATCCTGCACTTTTCTCTGAGCCTGGAAGGAGAGTTTGAAGTCAGACTTTTCATAACAAATTTATGAACACCAGTTTTGGAACCCAGCCTCCAAGGTCTGATTCAGAGCCCCACTGAAAAAGCAGTGGGAATGAGGAGATGAGTCCATGTACTTGGGCGGGCCGTGTGTCCCCGGAAGAGCAGTGGGAACAGTAAGGATCCATTACATCCCACGTAACTGAAGACAGAATCAAAATGATACTGTAGTGGCTGCAAAGTAACCGTGGTCCTTTCTTCCTGAAACAAAAGTTTAATTTACTCCAGAAAAGTGTGACTATGTGATGACTGATTAAGACTGGGCCAAGTATTTAGCCAGCATCACTAGCTTCAGGGGAAACTGGAAACTTAAGGTGCGGGAATGGTCCTGTACCTGTGAAGGAAAGTGTATTTGATAGATGGGCTTGCTTTTGTTAGTCTCCTTCCTGAACAGCTTTACTTTTCTCCATATTTTTATGATTTTATGCACTGAGCCAGCCTTCTTGTGGTATCAGGTACCTGCTGCAGAGCCAGACAAAAGAGAATTTCAGATTTTGAAGGTCCTGGAAGGCCACATTTGGCAAATCACCCTTTACCTTCAAAGCCATGGAACTGCTCAAGCACAGATTAGTAGATCTGCCTAGCCTTTCCACAGGCAGGACTCTGGAATTTAACTAATTAACTGTGTGTCTATAAATATACGCAGTAGTGTAGACTGTAACATTAGGGTGGCATCAGGTTTAGAGCCTATGTCCTCCGTACAGGCAACTGCCCACCTTCAGAGGCTGATCAGAGCAGTCTTCTCTGAAGGTGTGGGAAGGTATCTCAGTTTCTTAACTCAGCCACTTATTCAACACATGATGACATGAAGGGGCTACCCCAGATATCAGCTGAACATAAAACTCTGTTAAGTTATATTTACCAGAACAATTTTACCATAGAGACACTGTTTGTAGTATAGCTTACAAATTTCTAGAGATGTTAGAAGTACTGCAAAGAAACTATTGTGCTATGAGGAAACGTGTGTGTGTGGAAGTGTGTGAGCTGATAACATACTGTGTCTGACAGTGTTTTATTTACCCTTCAGTTTTCTGACAGAATCTGACAGAGCTAATATGATCAGACACATTCTCTTTCTTTACACAGATAGCTCTAGCTGTGTTGTTTCCTACATCTCATTAGATGCACGAGGATATTCTGCTACAGGCCTTCAGGGATGTATCTCGTGGTGCACAGAAGTTGTAGTACCTTATTAAGCCTTCAGCCTAAAGATGCTCCTTATAGAGTAGGTTTTTTAGGTTAGAACACAGGTGACTAGCCAGATGTAGCACAGCAACAGGCTGTTCCTGTCCTATCTTTTTACCTGAGGTTACTTTTTACCTGAAGCAAGCAGAGACAACATTTAGCAGATTTTAAGTGTGTGATTCATCCTGCCTAACTGTAGGCATGTGTGCCTCCAATAATCCACAGAGAAACAGTCAAGGAGTTTCTCTGTTTTGTCATAAATGAATACTGAAACTGCAAAACAGTTGTAGCCTAAATTACATCGTGTGGTGTTGAGCATCTCCCACCTTTGCTGATGAATGTCTCAATATGCCAAATCATCATGGCTCTCTGTGAAAAGGAAAAGTCAGCCACAGTGGAAAAGGGGTGTTTGCTGGCTGCTTTGAAGTTTTGGGGGATTTGATAGCTAAATGTAATTTGAAAACATTGCCATAAATATATTTAATTCTTGAAGCTGGACAAATATGCCGATAGATTAATTTCCCCTGAGATTTGCTTATGTTCTCCAAAACACCTTGTTACTCCCAGTGGCAGAGCTTCTGAAAGCGACCTTAAACATCTGAAAGTACATTAAAAAAGTAAAAAGTCAGGTTCTGTAAAATCAAAATAACCTTCAGCTAAGTGTTTGGTCCTCTGAATGTTCAAATACTTAATTCTTTCTGTTTGCAATAATATTTTTGCTTGCAGGTCTTTAAGCTTTTCATTAGGAAGTACATGAGTTTTTGCATCAGTTCTACACAGTCAATCTGTGCAAAATTATGACACACTGTGGGGAAAAACAGGCTCTTGACACCTCCTTTGATATCCAGAGGGATGAAGTATATAACAGAATTTACCCCAGGAACAGGGATCAGCCCTCTAGCTCTTGTACCATTAGTTGAATTTCTCACTTGGAATAATTACTTCAAGAATGTGAATGATGTTTTCAATGTCAAAGTTATCCATGTGTCATTTATAGTGTGAACTACTTTGTAAAAGCATAAAAGTCCTAAAAGGTAGCATAAAGACTCTTCTACATAATTAATTTTATGAAATTCCTAAAATTGAACATATATACTTTATTTAATTACCTTTCCTTCCAACTCAGACTAATTTTATTAACATTTTTTCTTCAGTATTGGCAAATATGATTCATTATCATAAATTTTTTATTAGATTTTTTTAGTAGAGATGTATTTGATGTACAATTTTGGTATTTCTCTGTAATATTTCAGACTTTAAAAGAAATACAAGCTAATGAACAGTCACACATGCTCACAAAGCTCAATATCACATATGATGAGGACTTAAAATCTGGTCTTGATGATACTATGTAACTATAAAGATAATTTAATAAATATTCAGTGAATTAACCTTATATGATATTAGTAAGAGAATATATGTGTTTATGGAACAATCTGTAAAACAAATATGTAATGATGATTTATGTCAAACCAGTGAACTCTGTAGTCTATCTGTCTGTGTGTCTATGTTTAAATGGCTGAAAAATAGACAGCTGCTTTAAATGTCATTCAAGTATTCAAAGTGTAGTGGCAGCAGGTGCTCAAAATTAATAAGCAGATTTTTTTTTGTGCTCTCTGAAGCATTGTATATGTGGGGTTTACATCATGAAGCCTGTAAGTGTATTTCATGATTTCATGGTAACTGTAAATGATCTGAGGGTGTTGTGCAAGGAAACTGAAGTCATGTAGGCCAATTGATAGACATCAGACATCTTCTACAAAGCCATAAGGACAAATAAAGTAAAAAAAGTGTCACGAGATCAGGCATCATATTCTCAAATAATTGCTACCTCAGATATTTTTTTGTCTCCCTTTAAAAGGCAGGCAAAAGCATTTTGCTTTATGTGTAAATTTGTAACTCGTTCTATCAAGAATTTAAAAATCTTATTTGTAAATTCAAATTATTTTCCTTAACAAACCACTTGTCATAGAATCATCACTTGTGATTCAGTGGTAGTATGAGGATGGGATATTTAAGATGTGTAGCAAAATTAGATGTTTTTAATATGGGAAAAAAAAAGCCTAAAGCAAATTCCATTTTGTAAGAAAGTCCTCCGTGCCCAGATTGGCAGTCAAGCATCAGTCCCATTCCTGACCTGAAAAGTTTTTTGCCACTACTTACATTCCCAGGTCACAAGGATTGAATGAGCCAATTTTCCAGAGATGCTCTCATTCTGGATCACAGCTGTGGAACTTAATATTTATCAATACTTGCTCTTTTGAATTACCTGTTTTCAACTGAGTTCCTAGGAAGCAAACCTTTCAATTCTGTCTCTAAATGAGCAAAAATGGAAAGCCCTGGTCTCAATTATCTCAAACCCTCACGCTAAAATCAGGCTCCAGTTCCTGTGGGTGTGGAAAGATGGACTGAATGACACTAATTTGAACAACCTTGTGGGCCTGCCTTGAAAACCATTTTGAAACAAATCAGGGATTTTCTTCATTTTTCTGCTGTATGTCAAGCAGGAAAATATGGATAAATAGATGCCTAAACACATAAAAATGGGGATATAAAGAGCTTAAGTATCATAGAAGCATAGAATTGTTCAGGTTGAAAAAGACCTGTAAGGTCATAGAGTCCAAAGTCCGGCCAGGTCCACCACTAAGTGACAGGACAAGGGACAAGGTTGCTGCATGTGGCAGAACAGAAAAGGAGCACAGTCACTATGGGATGGTACACAGCAGATGACGAGAGAACAAGTGCATTTTGACTACAGCTGAGAAGGAGGAGAAGAACAGAACATGACAGCAAAAGAATCAAATGTAAGAATAGATAGTAAAAAATGAGAACTAGAACAGAGAGGAGTGATAAATGAGTTAGTGAGGGGGAAAAAAAGGAAGAGAAGAAAATACTTTTATATCAAAAGTGAGAATATGCATAGCTACCTGATAGAGTCCACAAAAGCAGTAAAGCCTTACAAAATGCTAAAGAGTTGGCAAAATGGTGAAATCAGCTACTCTGGATCAGCTGTTACATATGAGCAGAAAAAGTCCTATACATGAGAAGTGGTCATTCACTTTCTACCAGTTACGGGATTTTTCTTCCCCGTATCTGACATTGGTCCCAGGCAAACACACAAAACTTGAAGAGTCAGGCTCAGCATCTGACCTGCAGTTGCATTTCCTACTTTCCTAAGGAGAAAAGGGAGAAATAAAGTGTACCACACTCTCTTTATGAACAACCTTCCGTTTTTCAGACAGGTATACAGGTGAGGTTTGTTTATCCATTTACATTGTCCCACACATATGCCTACCATTCTTAAGCATTGTTCTGTTTTTATTTAGTATATGTAATGCAATGACCTAGAAGCTCCAAGAGAAAAAACACTTTGGGGATATTACTAAACAGTCTCTTGGTATTTCTGGGCATTGCTTCAGTTTGTATCATTGACAATGTATCTGTTAATATTTTCCTTAGTCAGACAGTCCCTATCTTGGTGATAAATGCTGAAAATTACCAAGATAGGCTTAAAATGCATCTCTTCAATATGTTACATTTTTAAGAGGCACTATTGTATCTGTTGGAAGTAGTTAAGAAAAATACCTGAATTAGTTGTGTGGTCTCTTACAGTGCTGAAAGCTGATGTTATACTCAAGATGTTGGTGCATAGAGCAGTTAGATACAAAAAAGTCTTTTTTTATATATTCCTCTTTTTGGATGGTTTATTGTCCTTTTCTACTTGGTGATGCTGCTTGTCTCAGATCTTGACATTATTTAACTATTTTTTTTAACAATGCTGCTTTTGGATCTATTTTCGTGAGCTGCTGAGTACCTTCACCTCATTTTGGCATCAATAAAAACTGAAAGATTTCATTTCAGTTCCTGCAATGGTTAGTTTTAGAGACTTATAGCACTGAGTAAATTTTTAGAGGATGCTGGAAATCATTGTACAAGTCACTTGTAGAAAATATCCCTTTGGTAGGATGGAAAACTATACATGTTTAGAAAAAGGCAGATTTTTATACAGGCAGAACTATAATGATGTCATATCATATTTTTTAATATTCATAATGCTGTAGACTACTCTTAATTCTCATCCCTTTGCCTTTCATTCCTAAAGGGAGAGGAAACTACTGCTCAGCTAAACTCAGAAAGACCTCCTGGGCTGCTTTATTTTTATTTTTCATTTTGGAAAGTAATTTTTTATTCTGACTACAAAAATGGTTCGTCACCTGATATAATACAACCATCAGTCTTATATATGAGTTATATTGCTCAGAGATACTCAGCATTATCTCAGCTTCTGAAAACTTTTTGTTGTGCTTTGTGTATGTTTTAGTCATTGTGTAAGACATAGCAATACAGAGGGTACTGTTACGAAAAAGTAGGTCCAGAAAAAAACATGTTAGCAGCCATTAACTAATTGTTCAAAATTTTGATGTGCTTTTAAGTGAGGGTAGAAGTCTCTGGAACTCCCTTGCCTTTAATTGTGTCAGCAGTCTCTCAAATAAACAAAAATTGCATCTTCTGAATAATATCCAGAATAAACAGTGTATTTTTCGCAGAGAAAGAGATGACCAAATATTTAGAGCAAACTTATTTCCATTTGCATAAACCATTTCATTGGTAGATTTGCAACACTAGCTAGGCATTTTTTCCACTACAATTTCAGAATTTGTATGCAACGTGGAACATGAGAATTATCGCAGTGTCATTACTGTAGCAACAGAATGACTTCAAGCACAATTATTCTATGAACCAGATCCAAATTTTTTTGTAAATTTCTAAAATACAAGAAGTTTTAAGAATTAGATTTCATATGTAGTATGTACATTGTTTGGAGAATACTGGTATAAAAGTAGTTGCTCAGGAATTCTTCATTGTTTTTAAGTATATCTAAAGGAAAGTGCTTTCAAATACATTTTTTAAGTTCTTAATATTGAAAATGCTGGCTTTACTAAAATATTAGTGTTTTCACTCGTAAGATCAATATTATTATGAAGTCTGTAGCTTTCTGATGAATTTTTCGCTCTTTTGTCATTGTAAAATCTCTTTGCAGTGGTGTTCGCATTTCAGTTTAATAAAAGTTCGTGAATAAAAATCCCAAATTGTGTATTTCTTCATGATATGCAGCACTTCTAATATATAATGTATAGAAAGAAAAAGGAAAATCCAGACACACAACACAGTCTGTAGGGCAGAATCCTGCTGTCCTCCATGGGGAAAGCTCCATGATATGTGTGGATTTAACCAACTTCATGTGCATTGAACAATTGAACCAGGTAAGACAGATGGCTCACATACCAGGTCACAACTTTTGTGTTTCTTTATGGCTCATTGTGTTGATGTAAATTATCACTGAAATTCAGGGATTTAAAGTTGGCAGAGGTAAAGTTTGATCAAGAAATTTGAGGGTTTGGGAGAGTCCTACAGTGTGTGAGCACTGTCCTTGTCCATAGAAGGTACAAATCTCTGACCCTATACACCAACACTGGGCAGTTTTCCTGCAAAACTGGGGCAGCCCCTCGGGCTACGTGCAGTCAGCCTTCCTCCTTAGGAGCAGACAGGGTCATCAAAAGCACTGTGAAATACCTCTCATTGGCAACTGTGTCTAGTTACAGCGTGTGCCAGTTACTGTTCCAGCTGTTGAGCCTTTGTAGTTCTTAAGTACTACCAAGGATGCGTTGGTTTTGGCAAGGGCGGAGTTAATTTTCTCCACAGTAGCTGGTATGGGGGTGTGTTTTGGATTTGTGCTTAACATAGTGATGATAATAGAGATGTTTTTGTTGTTGCTGAGCAGAGCTTACACAGAGCCAAGGCCTCGTCTTGGGTCCATGGGAGGCTGGGATAGATGACCCCAGCTGACTGAAGGAATATTCCAGACTATGTGGCATCATGTTCAGTACATATAGTACTGAGTAAAGACAGGACATTTGGAATGATGGTGTTTGCCCTCCCAAGTCACCGTTACACGTGATCAGCCCTGCTCTCCTGGAGATGGCTGAACTCCCGCCTGCCCATGGGAAGTGGAGAATTAATTCTTTTTGCTTTGCTTGTGTGTGCCACTTTTGCTTTTCCTATTAAACTCTCTTTATCTCAACCCTCCCGTTTTCCCACTTTTACCCTTCCCTTCCTCTCCCCAGTCCTGCTCATGGGAGATTGAGTGAGTGGCTGCCTGGGGCTTGGCTGCTGGCAGGTAATGGAAGAAGGCAATAGAGCTTCCCACTTCTCCCATCCCTGTAGGAGGTTGTGCTACACCTCTTCACTGACAAAACAAAACAAAACCAAACCAAAAAAAGGAAAGAAATGGCTCATCAATTTCTCTCAGCATGTCTCAGTTTCTCCTCATCCACCCAGATGTATTTAACATAATAGAATTCACAGAATCGTATACTGGGTCAGGTTGGAAGGGCCCTGGGTCATGTGGCCCAATCTCCCTGCTCAAGCAGCGTCATCCCAGAGCACACAGCACAGGATTGCATCCAGACAGTTCTGTAATATCTTCAATGAGGGAGACAGAGGGAAATCTCTTCCACTTCACAGTCACACACGTAGTAAAGAAGTTTTTTCTCATATTCAGGTGGAATTCCCTGTGCATCGGTTTCTGCCTGTTGTCTCCTGTCCTATTGCTCAGCACCACTGAGCAGAGCCTGCTCCATCCTCTGACCCTTCCCTGCAGACACTGACAGATACCAGTGAGGTCCCCTCTCAGTTATTCCTTCTTGGGGCTGAACAGAATCAATTCTCTCAGACTTTCCTTGTAAGAGAGCTCCTCCAGTCCCTTCATCACCTTTGTAGTTCTCTGCTGGACCCACTCCAGGACCTCCATAATCTCTCTTGTACTGCAGAGACCAGAACTGAGCAGAGACTCCAGGTGAGACCTCACTTGGACTGAGCAGAGGAGCAGGATCACCTCCCTTGACTGCTGGCATTGCTCTTCCTAATGCATCCCAGGATTCCATTGGCCTGGGGCACTGCTGGCTCATGGCCAGTTTGTTGTCCACCAGGACCCCCAGGTCCTTCTCCACAGAGCTGCTTTCCAGCAGGCTGGCCCCCAGCCTGTGCTGGTACCCAGGGTTGTTCTTCCCCAGGTGCAGGACCCTGCACTTGCCCCTGTAGAATTTCAGACAGTTCTTCTCCGCCCATCTCTCCAGCCTGTTGAGGGCCCTCTGAAGGGCTTCCAGTCAAACCGTGTCAGAAGACTCGGGATGGGACAGCGCAGGGTGACATTAAGGGGACAGCATGCGATGACACCAGGGGCACAGCACAGGATGACACCAGAGGCACAGCACGGGATGACACCGGGAACAGCCCGGGATGAGAGCAGGGGTACAGCACGGGATGAGAGCAGGGGTACAGCACGGGATGACACCAGGGGGACAGCACAGGATGACACCAGGGGCACAGCACGGGATGAGAGCAGGGGTACAGCACAGGATGACACCGGAACAGCCCGGGATGAGAGCAGGGGCACAGCACGGGATGAGAGCAGGGACAGCCCGGGATGAGAGCAGGGGCACAGCACGGGATGAGAGCAGGGACAGCCCGGGATGAGAGCAGGGGCACAGCACGAGATGACACCGGGGACAGCACGGTGTGTCCGGCCGGGAGCTGGGCTGGCCGAGGCCCGCAGGGGTCCCTGCACCCACTCCGTGCAGATTTGGGATGGATGGCAGCGCCGTGCCTGGACGCGGAGCAGCGCGGGGTAGAAGCCATTTCGGTGTAGCTGCAAATCCCTTGGAAAGAGTTCCAGGGGCAGAACTTCCCTAACTGATGGGTTTTCAACTAGTTTTTTGAGACTGGAATCTTGTAGATTCTTGATTCATTAGTGCTGTAAGTGGTTGTAAGGGAAGTGACATTGTATGTAATTAATTCCAGGAAACTTTGTTCTTCAGTCATTTGCATTTCACATGTGTTTTAGAAATTGGTTAAAACCCTCGACTTTTATAAACAAATGTGTAACTCTCAGCAGACAGTGTTGTAGGTACAGAAAGAGAGTGTTTTCAAATAACTCTTAGCAGAATCACGGAGTCACAGAATGTTTCAAGTAGGAGGAGCCCACAGTGGGTCATCCGGTCCAACCTCCCTGCTCAAGCAGGGCCATCCCAGAGCACACGGCACAGAAATGTGTGCAGATGGATCTTGAATGTCTCCAGTGAGGGAGACTCCACAGCCTCTCTGGGCAATCAGGTATCTCTTTCTGATACCTACTGAATTGCATCTGCAGTTAAATGAAAGGCAGGATGGTGTGCTGTTCCCAGGATTTTGAAGCAACGATGGAGTTGTCAGGGCCCTAAGCAGAGTTTGTGTCCCTTGAGAAGCCTCCCCCAGGGCTGTACCCCCTGCCTAGGAGCTCTGGTTCATCTCTATCCTGATCCTTCAGTCCCTGCCTCAGCTAAGCCATGAGCCTTGCCCTAGTCCAGCCCTGGCTCTGTCTCCTGGATGGACCTTGGACTTCCACTGTAACCTTGTGTCCAGCCCTGTCTCTGGCCCCGTCCGCTACTGCTCGGGCCTGGGTGCCCTGGATGGCCCCTGGACCTGACTCAGCTCTGTTTGTGCGGGGCATTCTCAGTGAACCCTGCTTCGCCCACCTCGTTCAGGTCTGTTGGGCCTCTGCCCCACTCCTGGGAGCACTGCCTGTGCTGCAGTCACCCTGGGCTCCTGACTGTACAGCATTCACCCACTGCTCCCAGAGAAGAACTTGTATTAGAAACAGTTTTTATTTTTTAAAAAAAATTCTTCTTCTTTCAAAATAGAAGTCCATGTGACACTGAAAACTTGACTTTTAATGGATGAGACATAAACGTCTTTTTTTAAAAATTACATATATTCTGCCTGTTACTTATTTTTCCCCAAAGAAAACTTCTCAGACCAAAAAAACAATCCCTCCAAAACTTTCTGTGGCTGTAGGTTGTGTGTTCTCTGAACAAGCTTATTGAACAAATCTTGTAGATGTATACTTTGCTAAGTGATAATTCTCTTACTCTTTTGTAGTTGCCTTTAGGCAGCAGAAATGGAAAAGTTCTGTCTTCACACAAGCAAAAATGCCTCCTTGTGATTTTGTACCTGAAAAATACGAAGTAAGTCATGGATACTACACTGACTTTAAATAAAACTGCATTACTGGGTCTGAGTGATAGGCTCATCTAATAAATAAGATCATAATATTTGCTTCTTTGGGCACAACCCAACTGCTACAACCAGGATATAAATTGTAGATGTACCTGTGTGACAAATCTGTAATTTCTACGTTGTTAATTTGAAAACATTTTAGAAAGAGGTATGTGCAGAACAGCAGCCTTATTTCAAAAAGCTGAATTTCAGAGGTTTGTAGAACAGCCTTCTATGTGCCAGAATTTGTTACCATCTCAGTCCTGCAGGCAGCTGTGTAGTCTGTGTGCTCCACTACAACTCCATGAGTCTGGATCTTTGGAAGGCACAGAAGGATACTGACTGTTTTATTCCGCTCAGTCCTATCCGTATGAACATATGCAGAAGATCCGTGAACAAAATATTGCTCCTTCACTGAGAACGTATTACAAGAAGCCATTGCTGCTGCACCAGGGACACATGCAGTGGTTGTTTGATTATGAAGGACGAAGATACCTTGATCTCTTTGCTGGGATTGTCACTGTCAGTGTTGGACACTGTCACCCGTAAGTGTGTTGCTTTCTGATTTATGGTATAAAATACAGGAAGAGACACCCGTGTTTGTTTTGCTCTTCATTAATCTGCAGCACTGTGGGCCTAAAACCAGAATATAATTCACTGAATTTTCATGTATCACAGTAGGTTCAATTTCTGCTGCATTTTGAGGAATTCATTAATTCGGTCCATCTGGCACACGGTGCAGCATCTGCATTTGCAGAATCAATAGCACAGAGGTATGTGCATGTATGAGTGTGGAATTCAATCCCTTTGTCTCTCCTTTGCTACACACAGGAAGGTAACTATGGCTACCCAGAAGCAGCTGGCTCGCCTGTGGCATACCACCAATATCTACATGTACCCAGCAATCCACGAGTATGCTGAAAAGCTAACTTCTCTTTTTCCAGATCCACTGAAGGTAAATTGCTTCTGGCTGGAGCTGGGGCTGGTGAAGAGGGTGTCTGTTCATAAGAAGTATTTGTTAAATAATTGAGAGCCATGATATCTCTAGAGAGAAAATCTGTATGGGGAATACAGACTGTCAGTTAAAGAGCATGAGGGCCCTCAGGGCCTTTTCTTTAGACCTAGCTGTAGACAAGCACAATATCCCCAATTCCTATTCTGTTTGTTTTCTCCCCCCACTTGTCACTGTGAAGAGGCATTGCCAGGTTAAAAATTACTGAGAGAAATAAGTAGATGTTTACCATTCTTGTATATATCCAGCTTTAATTTTCTTGATCTCATGAAAATTCACAGTGAGAAGTGTTCGACAGTATTTTGTGTAGTGAGCTTTACTGACATTTAATTAAATAAACCACATAATTGTCATGTTTCATATGCAGCAAAACAGTAAGAAAAATAATTTTTGTTTTCAGGTAAAATAAATTGGTGATAAAATGAAATTGGTCTAGCAGAAGAGTACAAATCTGCTGCAATCCTTAAGATGGAATGAGAGTAAAAAAAAAAATTAAAATGTGGAATGCTTAGGTTTGACCCAACACTTCAATTTATTTCAATCAGAATTCCATTTTAGGAAAACCTGTAAACTGAAACCCTTTGAGATTTTTCTGTACTCTCCCAGAGCACATCAGTTGAATCTTTGTTCTCATTCATAGTGTAAGGCCAACACTAATTTTACTGTGGTGAGGTCACCCTGTGGCAGTGCTAGGTTATAGCTTATTATGTTATTAAGGGACATGGTCTGATGCTGAAGAAAGTGATGTTTTTGTGCCGTATTGATGCCAAGTGTTCTCCCCCAGGTGGTTTATCTCACCAACAGCGGGTCAGAAGCCAATGATTTAGCTATGTTCATGGCAAGGCTGCACACCCGTAACTTTGACATCATCTCTCTCAGGTAATGCCAACAGAGCTTTATAAAACTCCTCTGCGTGTGTGATCACTCTCTACATGCCTAAACCAAGGAAAGACAGAGAACTCTTTCACCCCAGGTCTGCAGAGGAGAATGGTATAAAATTACTTTATTTGACAACCAGGAGCTGAAGTTTTGATGCAGTATGCTAGGACTAGTTTGCAATAAAAATGCAACCTGCAATTTTTGCTTGTGTTACCTAGAAAATGGTCTGATATCTATATTCAGAGTGTGCTTTCGTAGACTTTTGTTCATGGCCAGAGCAAGATCAAGTAACTGCTACATTCTTCCTTTGTTTCCCTTCTGCAGTGCCCCTTTGTGAGGGGTGCAAAGGTACCTCTGGAACAGTGGTGCAGTGAACCTCTGCAGGGAACTGCTGTGGCTGGGAGCTGGTTTTTGTTTTGTTTGCTTTGCTTTGTTTTTCTGTCAGAGCCCTGAACCACAGCTCACTGCACAGGTACACAAACAACGCTTCTGGCTTAATTCCAGGGATCGAGGTGGGCACCAATGCACCACAGTTCACTTTACTGCTCAGCCCAGGGAGCCTCAGATATTAGAATAAAAGGCTGTGTTAATGAAGAGCTGTATTTTTCTGTTACTGTGTTCAACAGAACATTGGGTACCTACCTTGCTTGTGTTTCTCACTAACCAGTTTTGATTTGTGTATAAAACTGACAGCAAACCACCATTTAGTTTAATGATTGACAGCATCTGTTAAAGACAGCAGCTTTTTCCAAGATTCAAAGGACAGAAATGTTTTCTCTGTAGGGATCAGGTGCTACAGCAGATCTTCACAAGGCGCTGTCTGAATTGCTGTTGGTTCCAGTCATTGTACTCATCTCCTTGCAAACATTTCTTCACAATTTTAATATTTGAAATTGCAGTCAGAGTCAAAGGGCAGAGCAAAAAAATGGTAGTGGGAAACTTCTTAGTTTCAGTACAACAATGCACATTTTTCCCAACAATTCGTAGCTCAGAAGCCTGCCTTCTCAGAACTGATATTGCTCCAGACACTTCTTGGAAATGAGTGATGTTGATCTGCTTTGTTTGTTTGAACAGAGGAGGATACCACGGAGGCAGCCCTTACACGTTGGGTTTGACATCTCTGACTCCTTACAAGCATGGTGTTGCCAATGGCTTTGGCTGTACAGCTGTGAGATTTTTGTTTTTAATTTTTTATTAATATTCTGGGTAACTAACAGCTTATTTGAATATTTCAGCAATTGCTATGTTTTCTGGCCTCAAGTGCTTTATGGTCACTAATCAAAACTGCAGTGTAGCTGTTTCTGCTGCCTAAGTTCAACAAGAGCCAGAATCCCCTTTTCTTCTATGTATAGTTCAATTCCTTAGTTAAAATTTTGAGGTGAGACAGCCGTAATGCGAGTGGTCGTGATTTGCAGTTCTTTAGTCATGCTTGATGCTTGCATGGGAGTCTGTGTAAGGAGCAAAATAACTCCTTTCTTCAAGTTTGGTTTGGCAGATCTGTGCAAAGCTGCTTTCAGATGGTCTAGAGCAGATCATTCACTGTAATGAATAGGAACCCTATTTCAGCAAGACAGGAGACATATCTGTTAGGGAAATCCACTGAGGTTAAATGGCAATATGTCATGTCCCGGCCCTAGAGCAGATGGGAGTAACCTTCTGTCTAGAAGCTGGCATTGGTGACCCAATAATTACAGGTGACAGCTTGGCCCCAGTATTAACCATAGGAAGGCTCATTTACAGCCACTTCCCAGCCTGTCTCAATGAGTGGCCGGAAGTCGTGTAGTATTCCGGCAGCAGCACGGATTAGAAAGCCGCAGCTGTCTCTATTAGATCTGCCTGCCTCCCTCTATTTTGCAGATTTTTTCATACTTAAGAGTACTGAAATGCTACCAGCAACTCTTAAAATGCTGGCATTACTCTTTCCTAGCCAATATGCTGACTAAGTTAAAGAACAAGAGAAGACAAAAAATCAGTTAAGTGACTATTGCTGGAATAGTCTAAACTTGTCAGTCCCAAAACTGTCTTTGTTCCACCAATTCGTGAGGGGGAAATTTGGTGTTATTCCCAAGTGTTCTTCAGAAAAGTTCCTTGAACTGTATTTGCCTCTTGACTCTAAGAGATGGGTTTTTTTGTTTTGCCATTAGTCATTAGATCAAAAGATCTCTTAGAAAGGTGTCATCAAATCTGTAGCTATTTCTCTTATATTTGACAGACAATGTTACCAGATGTTTTTCGTGGTCCATGGGGAGGCAGCCATTGTAGAGATTCTCCAGTGCAAACTGTTCGAAAATGCAGCTGTACTGAAGGTTGGTCCATAACAAAAATTTGGCTTTCAGATTACAAAATATTGAGGGCTGTGAAAATAGGTTCTAATTACCTCCTCCAGACAAGCAGATGTCTGGTTAGGTTTTGCAAGGGCAACCAAAGAAAATATTGCAGAGAATCTCACGATCCCACATCCCAATGGGAAAAATTTGGGACAGATGACACCACATTCTCAGATTTCCTCTTGAAATCTCAGTCTTTGTTTCCAGTATTTGTCATGATCAACTCTGGAAGCTGTGGAACTCACTTCAGCACATCTGGAAGAACAGAAGTGTTGATGGTGTTTTCTGCTGTTTCTGAAGTTTAGGCAGCTTTCCAGCTTTTATATTGGAATAAGGCAAATAGTAAGGACAACCTGCAGCCAGCAATAGGAAGAAGTCTTCCATACACAACACAGTGTGAAATCTCCTCTACTGCTCTGCATCTAACAATTCCAATCAGTTTTTCTACTGTTTCAACAAGCACTTTTCAGTATTTTAATTCACATATACACATAACAGAGTGTTTTGGTTTTAGCTTTGCCTTCCCTAGTGAATGGGAGCATTGGCCATACTAATTGCTCTGTTCTTTATTTAAGAACAGACTGTTATGCAGCTGTATTATCCAGAATCCTCCTACCTGCACTAACCACAGAGTACATGTCGTTTAAGAGAAGAGACTCTCTCCTTTAATGTTTAGCCTTCTCCTGTTCATTTGAGAGGTGAATATTTACCATGCAGTCACATAACACTTGTTGCTTTGATATGTAATTTCATGTTTTGAAGCTAGTTTTGTGTCATATTAAGTCCCTTCAAACTGTTTCCTCTGTAAACAGGTGCATGTCATGCAAAAGACCAGTACATTGAACAATTCAAAGATACTCTGAATACCTCCGTGCCCAAGACAGTAGCTGGATTTATTGCTGAACCAATTCAAGTAGGTAGTTTGCTGTTTCTCAGTTGTGATAGCACAAATAGTGTGATTACTCAAATCTGATATTCTTTAGCCAGAACCTGAACATAGACTTTTGGTGGTTTTTACTATGATTTTTTAATGCTTTAAACACGTTAAATGTTTGAAAGATTGGATACACTGCCCTAAAATTTCAGCTTTTATCACTGACTTCAATGGAGCTAGAATTTTTCTCATGAAATTAAACACAGAATCATGATTAAACATACACATTTTTTCTGCATTTAAATAGTGAGTATGATGGATGCTATACTTTGGTTTCTATTATCTCCTTCCAATTTTCATTACTATTTCTGTAAACTTTTAACTCAACCCCCTTCCCCCTCTTTTAGTCATGTTGTCCACTGTACTTTTAACAGCTGTCTAGCAACTGGTGGCCACAGGATTCTTTCTCCTAATGTTCCACCCTATGTTCACAATTGCTGGATATGTGGTTCTTCAACAGGAAAAATGGAGAATTTATCCCAGGCAAAAAAATATGCGAGAACCGTGACAACAAGGAAAACTGGAGCGGTTCTCTGGTTTTGCTCTTTTCTAAGCAGTTATGTACTTGAGTCTAAAAAGCTGTTCTGGTCCAGCTGCAGGGTAGAATTGAATTTCCAATCCAAATGCAAACTGACAAGGTGAAAAGACGTTGAGGAGGCAATGTTCTAAACAAATAAACCAAAGAAGGAATGTGAATTCTCTGGTCAACTCCACCAGGAAACAGAGTTTCTGGGTTTCACTGTGTGTAGATTTTCAAGGTCCTTGTTTTGGCACTTTATTGTTAATTGACTTGGTCTTACAGTGATCATGGCCTCATAAACATTCATGCCAGTACAACTAAAGGAACAGCAGGCAGCAGTGTGGAATGGGAATGAGTGACCTGAGCAGGAGCTTTTTGAAGCAGCTTCATTGCTGGAGCCAGAAGCTTAAAATAGCAGTCTTGCTGTTACCTGAGGGCTGCTAAGTTTTTTCCCCAAGTAGAACTCCTGTTTCCTTGTTTGTTCCTTGAAGACATTGTGTTTCTCTCTTGGCAGGGTGTTAATGGAGCTGTTCAGTACCCAAGAAATTTCTTAAAGGAAGCGTATCAGCTGATACGGGAAAGAGGGGGCCTTTGCATTTCAGATGAAGTGAGTCAGATCTTTTTACCTAAGAATTCTAGAGTGGGGTACCTCTGAAAGTTACCATAAAAGAATCCAAGTGAAGCCTGGAAATAATCTAAGTGAAATGCTATGCAATTCATAGCTTAATTTTAACAAGGTGTTAAACTGCATTTTTCCAAGCATAGGAGCCTCCCAGTTTTTACTGCCTTTATTCTCATTTTGGGCAGAGGTAGTATTTGTAGCAAACTTCAGTCCTTACCTTCTGGGAGCAGTAAATTTGCACAAATATGCAACAAATGATACTTGTGGTGGAAATTTGTCAAAATAACCCTTCCTTTTATGAGTATTGTTGACATAAGTAAAATATAGAAGAGTTGATTGCTGTACATCTGCAAATAAGTTTAAGAAATTGAATTTTCTTAGCTAAAACAATATTAAAATAGTATCAAATGCTTCAAATGCCTTTACATTTCCTCTCCACTTTGAAATGGAAGCTGCATCTTATTTGTGGATCTCACCAGGCCTAAGACATGATGACATGTTATCACATGAAAGAAAAACCCAATTACAATAAATAGCATTTTGTGCAGAGCCATTTGAATAAGGATCCTAATACAAGTTGACTTCAGAGGTAGTTGCTCTTTAATGCAAATCAGTAACAATAGAAAGACAAGAAAAGAAACTATATCATAAAGTGTGAGAAAGTGATGGTTATTTCTCTGAATTTTGCCTTTGAAAGGTACAGACAGGATTTGGACGGACAGGTAGCCATTTCTGGGGATTTCAAACACATGGTGTAGTGCCTGACATCGTTACTTTGGCAAAAGGAATTGGTAATGGCTTCCCAATGGCATCTGTTGTTACAACAAAAGGTATAAATGTTCTGTTCCGCTATGATGTAAAACAGAGTAATTCCAAACTATAATACAAAATAATTATTTACTGAGAAATCTGGGTTAAAAAGCTGAGTGTTACTTATAAACGTTATTTCAATCTATCTTTTGACAGATGAATTGGATCCTCATTATATCACTCATTTCACCACGTGTTGTGCTATATCAGTACCAAGCTGTATTTAAATAGGGTTAGTTGCAGAAGTGAAG
>NW_008237242.1:347077-356708 GCF_000691975.1 Corvus brachyrhynchos | reverse complement strand
GACGGGTAAAAGAGGCTGGAAATCCTCACTGAAGTCACTGTTTTACTGATAAACATACTGTGAGTAAATAGGGCAGGATGTTACCCAGCTGCTTGATTCCTACAAATGGCTGGTTTAATCTAGTGAGGAAGATCTGTAGCTGTCAGGTAACAGCGTATGTTAGAAGCACACCTTTTAAAAAAAGCTGTGTTTTGGCATCTGCTAGACACTATAGTTTTTGTAAATATTCATATTTTGCACAGACTGCTTTCAGGAAATCTTGCTGTGTTTTCTCCAGTAGAATCAGAGCCGAACCACAGCAAATATAATTGTTGTTACAGTAACAAATGTTAAAGCAATTAAGTACAGTTGCCAAACAAGGCAGACGAGGCCACCAAGATGATCAGAAGGGTGGAGTACCTCTGCTATGAGGAAAGGCTGAGAGAATTGGGATTGTTCAGACTGGAGAAGAGAAGGCTTTGGGGTGACCTATTGTGGCCTTCCAGTGTAAGAAAAATGGAGAAGGACTTCTTACTAGAGCATGGAGTAACAGGACAAGGAGGAATGGCTTTAAACTGAAAGAGATTAGGTTTAGATTAGACATTAGGAAAAAATTCTTCCCTGTGAGGGTGGTAAGACATTGGCACAGGTTGCCCAGAGAAGCTGTGGATGCCCCATCCCTGGAAGTGTCCAAGGCCAGGCTGGATGGGGCTTTGAACAACCTGGTCTGGTGGGAGGTGTGCCTTCTCATGGCAGGAGGGTTGGAACTGGATTATCTTTAAGGTCCATTCCAACCCAAACCATTCTGTGCTTCTATGATTCTGTGATTCTATGAAATGATGGAGTAACCAGTGTTGTTCTTTTTCTTTTAGAGATTGCAAATTCCTTGGCTCAAAACCTTCACTTTAATACGTTTGGAGGAAACCCTTTGGCCTGCGTAGTTGGAGCTGCAGTTCTTGATGTAGGGAGAACATAACATAAATTTATCTATACCACAAGTTTTTTGTATCAAAAGATGAAAAATGCATGTATAAATGTCTATGTGGACAATTTAAAAAATAATTAAATAAAGTGCATAAACATACGCATGTATACATGCATGGCCAATGTACCCTATGCACAGGAAACAATCCTGATTAGTTTAATTGCAAAAATTTTCAAATCTCTAGAAAGAGCAGGAGCCCTCTACTTATGATTTCAGAATCATCTTTATCTCCCTTAGGTTATTTACTTTGTTAATAAAATTGTAGGAGAGTACTTTCTCAAAAGAATTAGCTAATTCTTTCATAGCGCTGCACAAATCCACAGCTAAAGCAAACCTATTTTCTGGCACACATGCTTAGAAAAATTTTTTAACTCAACAGCTTTTGCCTTATGCTTAAAAAAACCTTAATGACCAGACAGTTAAAATACCTAAGGTCAAAATTCCTTTTGGGAAAAAAATCCCTCATGAAAAAGAAAATAGAAAAATTTGCAATATATTTCACTTATTATCCAGTAGAAAATCAGTCTATCCCCAGAAAATCAGTGGGTAGTAGGTCACTATTTAATTGTCTTTAATTGATTACGTACAGACTACTAATTCCTGAAGCTCGCTTCATTACAGCAGACAGTGTTTCTATTCATGTTACTTTCCTGAGTGGTTTGGAGGGTTTAAGCTACTAATAAGATGGATGATTGTATAAAGAAGCCATGTTTTGGGGTATTTCAACTCTAAAGTAACTTGGAGCCTGGCTCTGAAATAATTCCAAGGAGACTGTTAGATTCAGGAAGAATAAAATGGAGTTGAAAGAAAAAAAAAAAGTAGAAACAACTTTATCTTCTGTAATTAATTTTTAAACGTGATTTTTCTAAATGCAGATGTTAAGTCATCTAATGGTTTGTGTGTAGTTGCCAGTATGTGCCTGCAAATAAAAACTTTGATTAAGGAGGACAGAGTAATGAACAAAGAAAAGATTGCTATTAAAAACATGTTGTTGATAAATATAATTAAAGCACTCTAGTTGTTCCTTTCCTAGTACACATAGATAAGCCTTGTCTAATAATATTATTCTCATGATACTAAGAAAGAATTAAAATATTTTGGTAAGATTTTGAAAATAGTCCTTCTGGTCAGGTATTTTCCAGTTACAAGTACATGTGAGCAGGAATTACTGGATTAAATATAAGTAATAAGTAAAATGTGAAAAGTGCCACAGAAACATTAAAGTATTACGTATGATTGTATTCTGATGTCATTAAGAGGATTTTAAGAGAAGGAGAATGTGACCACTGAGGTAGTGAAGGAACATAGTAAGGAAGTGAGATAAATACAGTGTCAAATTCAATGGGGATTAACAGAATGTATTGAAAGCTTTTCCTGCAACACTGTCATGGTACTTCATTTTAACCAGGCTATTGAAGAAGACGGTCTACAAAAAAACAGTGAGGATGTGGGAACATACATGCTGCTGGAGTTGGCTAAACTACGGGATAAATTTGAGATTGTTGGAGATGTCCGTGGCAAGGGACTTATGATTGGAGTAGAAATGGTGACAGATAAGGTTAGTGACTTTTTCAATCCTTTCAATTTACAGTGCCATTGAAAGTTTCATCACATTTTATTTCAGTTGAAATAATAGAAGTATTTCCTGCTAAAAAGCAGACAGTGAAGTGGGAAAACATGGTTCTGGCTAAAAATGAGCCCGAACATTCCATCATTCACCTGTTTCACAAGCTTTGAGTAAACAGTGACACGCACCTTAACTGCACAGACTCATGAGAGCAGATAAGTTATGCAGCTAACATTTTCAACTAGAGGTGGGATTTATTGGAGAGACTGATATATACATCTTTGTCACAGAATTAATTTTGAATATCTAAGTGAAGTTTAATATTTCCTTTCCTTAGGACAGTCGACGCCCTCTTCCAGCTGAAGAAATCAATCAGATCTGGGAGGACTGTAAAGACATGGGGGTTCTGATCGGCAGAGGAGGGCTCTACAGTCAGGTACTGAACCTCTGGTTATAATTAAAGCTTATTTTCTATCCTTATTTTCTATCCCCATTTCCCTCAAGTTAAATTAATTCAGTTTAGTAAATAAACTAGAAAATGTATACTCTTAGGAACTATCTCTGTTTAATGTTGCTTATTTTTTTCAAAGAACTATTTGATTCTTTTCAAGTATTCTGAAAAAGCTCAAAGCTTGGAGTTTTCCTTCAGAGGGACAACTTCCCCTAGAAAAGCAGGGTACTACAGTCTCTGTAAATTAGAAGAACTCAGCAATACTCAGGACCAAGTCTTTGCACAGTTTAGGTTATCACCTGATACATCAGAACAAAACTAGTAGTTCTTTGAGTTTGGGGAGCTGGTAATGTTCTAATTCTATGGTAATTAAAAAAAAAAAGAAAAGATGTTGACAGCAAGTTCAGCACAAAAGAGAAAATTGGATGTGAAGGCCATCAGCCCACACCAGCTGAGGATGTACACCAGAACACTGCACCAGCTCCCTACAGCACTCAGGTAATGGCAGAGAATTGCCTCAGGGCTGGCCAGGTGAGTGAAGCCCTCTGACACAGAGGAGGCAGCTTCTGTGTGAGATGGATGGAGGGCAGCTAAAATAAATCAGACACTGCGGTGCGTCTGTCACCTCATCGGTTCTTCCCCAAATCACAGACCAGGAGGCAGGTAACAAGCTGCAGCTCAGTGCAGTAAAATCTCATTCTGCCTGATGAGAAGGCCGTTTATCTGTGAGTATTTGCTTCAGCGGGGGCTGTGGGTGGGAAAGACCACTATTCCACTCTTGCTGTATTAAGCCCTGTGATGTGATAATAGAAAAAAATCTGAAATTTAAGATTCTTATGGAAGATAAATACTCTTGTAAACATAGATCAAACATTCAGATTTAAGAGCCCATGTTCTTGACAAGTGTAGCTGTATATACATCCCTTCCTGATCAACATGCTTTCCAGCTATAGCACCCTAACTACACGATAGTATTTAGTGATTCATTCATAATGCATTCCCTTAAAAGCCTTTAAAAACAGCTTATAATGAAACAGCAAATCAGCTGACACAATGCAAGAGCCTGCCATTCTCAGCAGATACTACTTTTCCCTGTAGTAGAGCTGCAAGAAAGGAAAATACATCTGTCTGTTCTTTCTTCGTACAAATCCATCTGAGATTTTCCTCTGTCTCTGTCTGCAGTAACAGAGCTGCAGACATGACCTACTCTACTTAGGTCTTTTGTGGTGGCAGTTAGGTTATCAAGAGGGGGTCGTGAGTCAGATGTAATTCAGTGCAGTCAAGTTCAAAATTGCTCCACTTCAGAGTGCATTTATCATAAGCCTCAGTGCCTGCACTGCTGTTCTCCTTTTTTCCATACTTTTTTGGGGCGGAAGGGGAGTGCTGACCCAGATATGCTGCTTTAAACCATATTCTTTCCATATGACTTGAGCATTTATTTTTCTCTTTGTTCTCTCTCCTCAGACATTCAGAATTAAGCCTCCTATGTGCATTACTAAAAGAGATGTCGACTTTGCTGTGGAAGTATTTCATACTGCTTTACAGAGACACATGGAAAGAGCCGCTGCAAAATAGACTTAATTTGTTTCCTTGCATGAGAGGCACACACAATCCCTGATACTTGCAACCCAGACTGGGCACTAATCTACTCTGGAAAATAAAATCAGTGTGATGATTACATGCTTGTTCAGTATCATAAGAGTGTTCTGACAGATGCAGTGTTCAACAAAGGACATGGTCTAATCTCTTTTGTAAATGTACAGTTCAGTTCTACAGTGGTGATTTGTATTAATTGCACACCTATATTGCCATTATCAAAATACCCTGAATGAATTAACTGGTTATCAGATGGAGAGGCAGGCATATGTTCTTCTTTCATCTGGGAAAGTTGTATCAAAATCGGTAATTTTTAGAAAGTGAGAGAAACAGTTGGGGAAGAAGTTTCAGAGTTAAAACTGTTTACCCTGCCTACAAGGATACACTGTAATTAGAGCACTACTAAAAGTCTGCAGACATTTGAGATGTTTCTAATTACAGTGATTATTTTTATCATGGGGATAAGAAATCCAGTCATAACCATCTCCAAAATACACTTCTCTTTTCCTCCTGATGCGTCTGGGAGTGCATGGCACACCCACTCATCATTTTGTAAAGGTGCAGACTCTGGAAGATGGAGTAAGATGTTCTTTCTTTCTTACATAATCACTTTTTAATGTGTAAGGTCATTGCTTCCTTCATTTTCCAATAAAAAACCAGATGTTGTGGACAGCAATAACTGTACATTTATCATTTTACTTTCATTCCAATTTCAATACTTGAAAAATTCCTTGACCCAATAAAGTACGTCAGCTTCGGGGGGAGTATTGTGCAGGTACTTTAGAGGAACTTGGGTAATACAGTATCAGTGCCTCTCCAAATCTTATTCCATGGGTCCTAAACAATATTATACAGCCTTTGCTGAGCACTGCATTCTCCAACTCCACTGACAACTCCTGTGAACAATCCAATTCCACTCCAAAATCAGGTGTTTGTTTTCGTTTTTTTTCTACTCAATATCAGGTAGATAATCCCTTTAAACAGAAGTGCAGTGTTTTTACTTAGAAATCAGAAAAAAATAATTCATTCATGTCAGGCATTTATTTCTCCCTCACTTATTCCAGCAAGGCTGTTCCACTAGACTTTTTTCCCCAACACCTGCTATGGAGGTAGATGTACAAAACAAATAGGAATTGTGAAAACTGATTAAACAGCTTTGTCATTTTGCTCCTTCCCTTCTGTCTGCTGCTTAATGTAATTAAGTCGTTTGAGGATGGCAGAAGAAAAGCATGTGTCTTGACGGTGTTTCATATTTGATAGAGGATCAAAGAATTAACGGATATTCTGAGCTGGAAGGGATCCACAAGGATCACCAAGCCCAGCTCTTAAGTAAATGGCCCATAGAGGGATTAAACCCATAACCTGGGTGTTATTAGCACCATGTTCTCCCCAGCTGAGCATAGGCCCTGCTGCTGGCTACACTCACCCTGAGCTGAGCCCTCTCAAAAGAAAAGCAACAGCACGCATGTCAAAATAATTTATTATTTCCTCTGTGTGGGTACTTCATCCATGCAGGTTTCTACAGGAACACAGGGTGAGTAGCTTTGAGTTACTATTTCCCCACCCATGGTGTGAAAGGTGCTGCAGGGTAAGGGGCTTTAGACAAGGTGGCTCTGCGGAAGCAGCACCTGTGCCATGCCACCAAACCATTTTGTGATTAAAGGAAGGTTGTTAAAAACAGAAGAAAGCACAGATTCCTTCACAAGACAGTATTCCTTTTGTGCATCTTCATTTTTTTCCTAAATTGGTACTTCTTTGTTTAACTCCAGACACAGGCAATGTGCATGTTTCAGTTCTGGGAGAGTGTTATTGTACAATTCTGAAGACTGTCACTGTAGCAAAGTTCTATCTGTTTTTACGTTTCTCTTTTTTGTTTCTGGCATTCACCGCTCCATTTACAGTCGGTGTTGTTGTTGCTCTTGCATGTCCTGTGGCTTTTAGGTGTTCAAACAATTTATTTCGGGACGGAAATGTACAATTGCAGGTTACACAGTGGATGGGAACTTCATTCTACAATGAGAAAAGAACCCCAGAATGCTTCACATTCGTACGGAATACACCAATTTCTTGTACGCAGTTTCTCCTTGACAATGAAGCATGAATAAGCTGTTTGTTTCTATCATCAATATTCCATTATGCATTAACAATTAAACACAGACATTTTTAAAAAATAATCACAAATACAACTTCACGAAATTTCAAAGAGCTTTAAGTAAAAACCAAGAATGGAAGCCTTACAGATCTAATTCAAAGTAAAGAATAGTTTTGATCACACCTGACCATACAGGCAATACTTTGGGCTCTGAGACGTAGTGAATTTAATATGTCTTAGCTGTAGTTACTACAAAGATTCACTCTCCAGCAAGCATCAATATTGGAAAGATGCAAATAGTACTGCCTGTCACCTGCTGGGTGACAACAGCTCTGTCCTCAGCTGTTTAATTTATCTGAACTGCCTTGCATACAGAACTTTACCAACTCTCTTAGAAACTAAGCTTAGTCCTGTGTTTCTCTGTGAGAACAAGAGCTGAAGTTCCAGTTCTATTAAAACCACAGGGGCAGAATTTGTGGACTGCAGGTGCCCAAAAAACCAGCCTTCTTTGTAGTAATATGATCCCCACCTTTTACCCCTCCTATGAAAACAGGCTGAGAGAGGTGAAGAGAAGGCTCCAGGGAATACTCACTGCAGCCTTCCAGTGCCTTAAGGGGGCTTATATAAAGCAGGAAGAGTGACTTTTTACACAGGCAGACAGACAGGACAACGGGCAGTGGTCTTAAATTGGCAGAGGGCAGGTTTAGATTACACATTAGGAAGAAATTCTTTACTGTAAGGGTGATAAGGCATTGGCCCAGAGAAGTTGTAGACACCTCATCCCTGGGAAGTGTCCAAGGCCAGGCTGGATGGGTGAGCAATACAGTCTACTGCAACTACACGATATTTAAGGTCCCTTCCAACCTTAACAATTCTATGATTCTATCTTAAATAGCATAAGTAACTTGACATACCGTTGTTGAGCTCTCTGAAGATGCCTTGGCAGACTTTTTTGCTTCCTTGGCTTTTTTCCCTTTAGGCTTAATGCTGCTAACAGACAAAGAGGAACCAAGATCAGTGCACACGAACATTCAACATCTACAAGCTTCTGATGTTTTTCAGTTATCAATGTCTCTGCTGCTTTCCCCTGTTCTTTCTTCACAAAACAAAATACCAAGTGTTTCCAGGAAAAAAAAATTAATTTATACAATCAATTGTTAATCTCAAGATGTTGAATCAGCTCCTGGGAAGTGATATGGCAGTCTGCAGTCAAATATCACTTCAAAGAGCTTTCTACACTCTTTGCTTAGTATTGTATTTATTTAAACCTGTTTTGGTGAGCAGCCCCCCCAGAGTCCACATTTGTGAGTATATCTATCCTTGTTTGACAGTATCAACCATGACACAGAAGGATACAGTGACTGCAATCTTGCAATCCAACACACCTTTTTTCTTCACTTTTTGTTTCATTCTCCCGGCTGACATCATCTCTAATGCCTGTGTCTTCTGACACAGCACATCTTTGGCCATCATTTAATAATTCTTCTGTTGAGCCACTGTCCTTCTCCATGCTGGGCACCTCCTTTTGTTCAACTGTTTCTTCATCAGCACTTTGATCAAAAGAGTCCTCATAACCCTGTACAAACAGAAGAAATCCAAGTTAAATATTTTCAGTTCGTTAGTGACTATGTTTATAGTATTATACTCATTTACCTCAAACATGGGTGGGTTGGGAGGAAAGAAAGCCATGGACCCTCTTAATTTTACTGTGTTTTTTCAGTGAGACTGTAACAGGTAAAACTTTAGTTCTCCTGTTTTGAAAGATGAGGCCACCTGTGGTGAAGGGAAGAAACACCAATAAAACAGCCTCTGAAACTACAGAAGAGGAGAATGAAGGTAGCTTTTAATTACGCACGAGATTCATCCTGTTCTGACTACCATTTTTATTTCCCAGATAGTGGCTTGGCTTTTAATCTTTGCAAAAGGTTAATTACTTAGATTACAGTTTTCTTTGCCAGACAACTGCACTAGGACACTTGAGCCAAAATAACTGAGCTGACTGAAATTAGATAGACACACTGTATTTTCCTTCCCTAGCATTACAGATACTGACAGCCTTTTCCATGCGTCAGATTAGACTCAATATACAGAGTTTGGCAAAATATCAACTCCCTGTCTGAAGCAGAACAGCAAAGCTTCCAAAAGCAGGTTAACAAGTTTGACCTAACACCCCATTGTTACAACTTTTACCACCTCTAGTGCACAGTCTCAGCTACTTGAAAAAAAATTTGGCTTATCTCAACTTCAGGAAAAGAAAACAAAACCCACAGAGATTCCCTGTACTCCTGCAGAGGATGGAGGTTAGGATCTCTCAGCACAAGTTTTCAGCTCGTGCAATGCAAGAGTGGCACCTACTGTCCAGCCTGTTCACCAGGCTCTGCGGAACAGAGCCACAGTGACTATGTTCCACCTCTGCAGTGAGAACAAACCTTCTGGTCTCAGACAGAGGAGGGAAGAGGTCACTAAAGCCTCACGGTCTGCACGGAAACATGAAGGTCAAGCCAATACTTGGACTATACAATTGGACCAGCCAATATGAAGCCAGAAAACTTCAGTTGCTTGAAAGTCTCAGGAAAGTTTCTTAAGAACAAGAGAATGATGGAGTGGGAGAGGGCAGAAAAGGTGAACAGAAAATAGGTAATTAGAGGGGAAAGCACAGAAGAGGCAGGACCTGGTACAGACAGGTCATTGGAACAAGGCTAGAACTGAGGAGTAAGTACTTGGAAAGGATAAAGTTTGAGGAAGGCAGACAGAAAAATGTGCTGACTATGACACTCCTGCCACTCAAGCCTGAAACAGCTTGCACTTGGTGAATTTCACCTGTTGCTGTCAGCACAGATCTGTCATATCAAGCACAGACTCAGATCCTGGAGTACAGCAGATTACAAAGTAACAGTGGTATTTGTGTTCAAGAGAAAGGTGGAACTGATGGGCTCATTCCAACTGCTACAGTGTCAGCAG
>NW_008237242.1:338345-347039 GCF_000691975.1 Corvus brachyrhynchos | reverse complement strand
ATGCATTATACCAACTCCTGCAACTAAAGCCAGAAGTGACCACCAAACTGAGCTGTTAATGCCCCAAGGCCACTACTAGTCTTCCTGATCAATTCCTTGCATTCTCCCTATCTGCCTGTTTCCATCTGTTTTTCTTACACTTAAGACTTCAGCCTTTTTAGAGTCAGCACCACATATTAGCATCTGCACCAACAGAATGAAGTGAGGTCTGTGATGTTATTATCATAAAATATTATTATAATAAGTCTAATAAAAGTTATTCTGAGGCAAAGAAGAATTACAAATATTTTTGAATAGTCTTCAAATTCCATGGAATTTCAAGTTCTCCTATTTTGCAGGACAAAAAAATAATTTGTCGGGAGATAACAAAACTGGGTTGTAAAGTTCCCAGAGTATCATTATGACTACGTACCTTCATTGTTTTCTGTTTCTTCCTTTGTTTCTTTGAGAGTCTGTAAAGATAATTAAAAAATTACTTTTTTTACAGAAAACCCCCAAAAACTAGTAGGACTCCTAAAAAGGTATCAAGCTATACTTTCCCTTATCCTCTTAACATATTAGGTAGCCACAAAAATAGTTACTCATGCCTGAAACTAAAACAATAGGTCTCCCAAACTACTCATTGCATTTAGTAAAACATTTATGCTGCTCAGACTGAACCCAAAGATACTAGTGAGATAGTTGGGATTATGCTCTGGCTATTTAAAAAATGAACTTGTGTAACAATTCTGATTTTGAGCACTCTCATTTTCCATTTATCCCAAAAATCAACTGACAGTACCAAATCAATCAGCACTAGCTCTGTGGAAGCCCCTCTGCTTGAAAAATAACAAACCCTTCTTTTCCTTAACATGTAATTTAAGCAGCAGAGAAAACATGAGTCTGTTGTTCTACAGCACTCAAATGCAGTCATAAAAATGCATGTGTTTTACTGGAACTCTGATACTAAGAAGTATTTCAAATTGCACAACACTGAGAGCAATACAGGGGCAAATCATCAGGAGCTCCCTCTGAAGGCCACTAATACTTAGTAAATCAGGAGTCATGATAAAATTAAAACCAATTTGAAGTACTTCTGTTTGGGCATGTCTTTTGTTTCTTCCTCCTCTTTGGTCTCTATTCCATCTGCATCATCCAAAGACACAGGAAATTTCTCTTCTTCCTCTTCCAGTTGCTGTCGTAAGAGTGATACCATCTCTCGATGCTTCTTTGATTTTTCATGATTCTTCATGCTGTGAAGAGCAGATTGTTACCGCATGTTGCTCTGAGCAAACATCATTATATTTACACGTAAATTAATAACAGGCCCATTATTAAGCTCTACTAAGTACGGAAATTTCTGCACTGACAATGTCTCTACTGGAAAGACCACACTGACCATTATGTGAAGTTAAAAATTCTTTAAAATGCAGTTTTAAAGGACTTAAAAGCCAACACCTCCACCCCAAATCCCCAACCACAAGCACTTACGCTTTCTCAGTTTTTAACAATTTGTCACAAGCAGGGCAGTACAGACCATCAACAAATTCAGCTTCTTCAGCTTCATCATTCAGTTTGTCTGAAGAGATTAATGGGGATCAGAGAGACAAAGTCAGATGAGTAATTTTTGAACAAGCTGCTCTTTAAGCCCCAGAAAATAGTCACAGCACTGACATTCAATTTCTCTAGTACTACTGACACACAGACAGATCAAGATCACCCCACCAAATCAGACATTAGTATAAATTAACAGCTGCAGCTTGTTCAAAGGAAAACACCAGTGAGGAACAGACTCTAGCCCAGCACCCTCAGAGGGAGGCAGTGAGTTGCATCACAGTCAGAACTGTGAATCTGATGCTCTAAGTGAGCCACACTCAGACTGCAGTGACTCAGTAAACATCACCTCCCTACACACCATACCTTCAATGCCTTTTGTCTCCTGTTCTTCTAATTCATCTTCACCACCTGATCCATCTCCAAATTCCTTTTCATATTGTGCCTCCATCTCTTGCAATTCTCTCTCCAGATCTGACATAGTTATCCAGCTCTGCTCTTTGTACTGCTCAGCAAGTCTGCAAGCAGAATAATACAGTAACTTCTACACTGTGTCTGTGAGATGGGAACTACAGGAACAGTGTTACTTAAAGGTAACTTCTACTTAAAGATAACTGTTCCTCTCGGGCACTTCAGGAGGAAAGTTCTGAACCTACAATGATGGAGCAAACAAGTGGAATTCTGAGCAATCTGAGTTCATTTGTGATGTCAATGGGCACCTCTACACTGCAAGCAGGGATATTAACGCAGGTGGATCCTGGTTGAATTTCAGGCAGAAAGTGCTGCGCAGAATGGTCAGTATCAAGCTGACAGCAGGGAAGTCAGCTCAATCCTGCTCTAAGATCCAAACTCACAAACAACATCGGAAAACAAAATCCACAAGCACATTACTCCTTGACTGTGCGCTATGGGAATGTACCAGCTCAGTTTTCCCAATCTAAGTGTACCCCAACTTATCAAATAGGGCATTACAGGACAGCTGAATTTTGCTCCAGCTGGCCTCTGGCCTCAGAATTATCAAGCCACCTGTCAGTAAATGCATAATTCTTCTTTATTGTCCAAGGGAGAAAGTATATATGTATATATATAAAAACAGTACATAATATACTCCATATATGTTATTACATAATTTTAATCAATATGCCATTATTTTGCAAGTGCACTCTTAATGAGAATTTAAGCTCCTCCCTCATATGTGCAGGCAAACAGTTCTTCCAGTTGAAAAAATAAATTGTGGTTATATCAGGAGACCACCTCTTCCTCTTTTGAGAAAAAAAGCATCAGATACTGCATTTAGTCCAATGAAAGGGTCCTTTCTAAAAATAGGAAAGGTAAAGCTAAGCTCATTTTCCCCTCTTTCTTTTTAGCAGGTACAGCTCCACGCAGATGAAGGTGATCTAAGTCCAGGTTGTTATAGTCCTGTTTGCCCTTATTCTAAAACTTACATTCTTTTTTCTTTAAAGAAACAAAGACAGCTATTAAATTTTACTTCCCCAGCTAAATAAAAGCACACCGGGTTCTGTGCTATTACAGCCATTTACTCACAGCACCCAGATAACCATTCCCCACTTATCTTAGATCTCTACAAGTCAGTACAATGCAGAAAGCTGAGTTTTAAACAGCTCAAGACTTGAGACCAAAATTAATACCTAATATTTTCAAGGATGTTTAAAAGAGTAAGTGGAGCTACTATTAGAATCTACGTCTATACTATATCCTCATGGTTTCTCCAAGTTAAAAAGCAAAGATTTGTTCCACATGTACATACTTGGCTTGTTTGAGCTTCTGTTGCCTCCGAAATTGCTCTGCTTTCCTAGTTTTTTCTGCATTTTGTTCTTCTACAAGTTTTCTGTGAGCCTGTACTCTTTTATCCCTTTTACGAATAAAGGCTACTAGCTGACGGATCAGTTCATTCCTCTCTTTCCTTGCTTTCTCCCTCGTTTTCTTGTTCTCTTTTTCCATAGCTCGTTTCTCCCAGCGGTTTGAGGCTTGTCGTGTGTCATACTCTTCTTTCCAAGCGAAGTTTTTCTGAGTACAAAAACTCTGCCAATATGCATAGAAAGGGTGGACTACCTGTAAGAAAAAAACAAAACTAAGCCGCTTGTTTAGGAGGGGACACAAAAATCATACAAATAATTCAGGACTTTTGTAACAGTTTTGTTCTGAACTTCTATACAGGCCACAGTTTTGCCTCAGAGCAATGAAGGTTTAGAGAAACTTCTAACATCATCCTTGAAGTTTGAAAGTGCGTCAATTCAACAAACTTCTCTAAACTGTTACAAACTGCAACTTCTAAAAATATCCCCCTGTAGGACTGGATCATGCTGACACTAGTGTCTGTTGGGGTCCCTCCCCCTGCCATGGAGCCCTGGGAGAGGGGCCCTGGCGGGGAGACACGGGGTTTCCCTGCCCCTGGTCAGCCTCATTCCCCTGCGCGGGCAAGGACCCTCGGGTCCCGTGACTGCGGAGTTCCTAGAGCCCCCGCCATGCGGCTGGGAAAATAAACATCTCTGAAACATCTACCACGAATCTGTCCATATATACTTTGTTTCCACGGGACTCCTGGTTTGAAATATGCTTGTTGCAGTAATCCCCGCTGCAACAAGTGTCCAGTTACTTAGCTGTGCTATATTTCTCCTGTCAAACTGAAAAGCACAATCAGAATCAGACATGCTGCCTGCAAGCTGGTACTTGCACAGACTGCCTAGGAACCTCCACATTAAACCACATGAGAGGTCAGCCATACATTTGCACAGCATAAAAAGAGCAGCAAAATAAATACATAATGTTATTTCTTCCCTGTATATTGTCTGCTTCCTGAGCAAGACAGAAATGAATAGCCCTTGATGATACAACAGCAAGGAGCCGTGACTTCTACAGTTTAACAAGGGGCTATGTGAAGAAACATTTACTCCTGTTTTGTCAGTAAACTAATGACTGTCAGTTAAAATTATGCCCCCTAGCTTTCGCATTAAAAGAAAAAGTAAGTGATCGTTATTTATTCTCCTCTCTTTTCTGATTCATGAGTAAATGCTGGACTAACAACATGGCATCATAATCACTTTGGGTTTGTTCTTTATTTCTCTCCAAATAATTATTATCCTTCTGCATTTTGTATGTTTAGCCATCATGATATGCCCAAACTCCCTTCTTACACTACTTGCCCCACCAATCTTCCTTTTTACTACTCACTCCTATATTCCCTACTGTTCATATTTTAGGATACCTCACAGAAGTATTTAACCTAATGGTTTGATATGTTTTCTTCTAGTGAGTCATCTTCTCCTTCTGCCATTTTTTGTTCACAGGAACTACAACTATCAATTTTTATTCAGAGGAACAACACAACAATAACTTCCAGCAGCCTATCTACATGCAAAATTCATGGCTGTGGCTTCTAGCAGGTAAGTCACTACAGTTTTTCTCTGCTATCACAAAAAATAACCAATAAATCAAATAACCAATATTTCCTCCAATAACTTAAGTAAGATGAGACTAACTACCTCAGATTTCTGCTGCAGAAGAGGATACTTCTGTGCAAAAGGATGCACACCTATCAACTGATAACAGGGATCATCCTCCCCTTCATCAGATGTGTAAGCTGAGACTCTCCCCATTCTCAACAGCTACCTTACCCCATTCTCAACAGCTACCTTACCAACCTGCACATCTCTGGCATTCCCCAGCAGCCTGTACAGCAGCCACTGCTTAACTCCCAGGTGGATTTTGTTTTGCCTACTACTCATACTTGGAGCTGATCACTTTTGTTTCTGCACCTAATTGACCTACAAGTGTTCTCTTCCCATGAAGGCTTGTGAACTCATGGCCTTACGAATATCTTTCCTGGCTACCTGGCACTGATCAAGCTGCCTCTCAAGCTTCTTGTGAATTCACAGAGTAGACCAAACCAGAGACTATTCACATCACAGATTTTGAAGCCTTTGTAGAGTTTTTGTAGCTCTCTTCTAAAACTCTTTTCCCATTATATTCCTACTGTGTAGAAAAGTGAGCACTGCAATGCTGGAATCCTCTGACACTGCTCTGTCTTTGTCTGAATATAAGACAACAAGGAAAATTACCGCTCTATAAACAGAGGCTATTTCATATAAAATATCCCTATGAATCCCCAGGGGGGGAAAAAGTGAGCACTCTGCTTCCAGAACAGCGTGAACAAGGCAGATGTCAAAGTATGTTGGTGCTAGAATTCCAGCCCTTTTTTGCAGTTATTAATTGAGGTAAGCATTAAAGCTATTTTGAGTATATAATCATATTTATCCCATGGCCTCAAAGCAAGCAGTTTTCAAAAGATGCTTCAAGATAACTACATTAAAAGACAGATTTTAGCTGGTTCAGAGATACTATATTTTCCCTGGGAAAGATTTCCACTTGTTAATCAACCCCGTAACTTTTCCCTGCCTCCAAACACCAGTTCTGGCACTTCTTAAGAAGTTTGATTCCTAACTTTCGTTTCCAACTCCAGCCAAGTTTGGTACCACTGAAGCTACTAACTTTTAAAGGATGTATCAATTTAAATTTCATAAATAATTAGCCATACAGAGAAGGTGACAGCGAGAAGTACCAGACTAGAAGCAACATTTGAGTGCACTTCATACTGTGCAGTTATTCCCTAGGGAAAGTGTTATTACCTCATTATTTAATTTCGACACAGACATACTGGTAACTTAAAAAAAAAATCCTAATTCTGATAGTTTATAACAAATAGTTGGCAAACCAGGTGACAAGAATTCAAGTCATACAAGTCCCCATACACTTTCTCTTCTTGCTTCACAGAGGAAAGCATGCAATGCTTTCCAACTCAAATCTGACTACAGGCTAACTGCGGATGACAGTGCTATCATAGTGGAAGCTCACACTGCAGATCAACACCACATCTATTTTCTAAAGGCTGTGCTATGCACTAAGTGCTATGCAGTTTTCCTATAGGAGGCAAGATACTACATGTTATTGGAAAAAAAAAATTAGCTCAATACCCCTTTCTGTAATGTAAGTTGTGTTAAACACTGGTAAACTACTCTCATCAGAAAGCAAAGAAAACATCCATTATTTTGCTTTATAGGTCTTGCGCTACACTTAAGTTCCACTGGCATAATTGATGGTTAGCCCTGTGAAGTATCTGTCTGACAACTCACCCTATAGGCCTGGCTAATTCTATAGTCCAACAGGAAATACCAATCTTAATTCAGCTAAATATTATGAATCAGAGCACTTCCTTTACAGTAATGGTCTACAACAGCAGAAAACAACCACAGTTACATGGGTTTGTATGCACCTCAGAGATCAGCAGGAGCCTTTCCTCTGGGACAAAGTAATGGTTTAACTCCGTTACCTTCAGCTCCGTTTTACGCTTGCCCTTACCGTATCATAGTCACTATGGGAATATCCAAACATAGGGAATTCTTCAATATCTTCCTGGGTCATATATTCCAACTCTTCCTTCGCAATCTTCTCAAAAACTTGTCGATAGACTGTAAAGAATCCCTGAAATCAATCAATCAATCAATCAGTCTTTTGCACAGCTCAATAATAGATGTACAAATGCTTGGGTGCAGTCGTGTATTTTAGAGAAACGTTGCTACTCTGCAAGAGCAACTCAAAACCTGGGTAAAGGCCGTGTAAGCACTTGCTGTAGGTACAAGACCCTTCTTAAAAGTTCCACTATCTCTCCTGCCTTTTATTTTCACCTCCTTCACGCCATCTCTGTCTCTCTCACACCTGTTGTCAAATACAAATTTCAAAAAAGTTTCCACATACTGGAGATGGCGATAAGTTTCTAATTACACGGGATCAAGTTTTGTGAAAGTTCCAGATATAAAATTCACTGTTAAATATCCTATCTTCTTCTAAATGAATATTTTACTGAGTCCTAGTACAGTAACACAAAGACAGGTAAGTATTTTCTCTGGCAGAGGTTCTTCTAATCACCTGGAGCTTTTCCATATATGGTGAGTATTTTAAAATCTAACAGGGAATTGTAAATGCCAATAGGGAATTCAATTATACACACCTTCCTCAACGACTGTTGTTACATTGCTTTTCTGTAATTTTAAGTGTTCTAGCTTGATAAAGTATTTCTAAATAAACAGATGGTATTGCAAGCCGTGGAATGCTTCACTGTAAAGGATAAATAAACAATATACACATATCTGTAGTTGTATGGTATAGTTGGATATTATGATCAATTAACTGTTGGACAATATGCAGGAATTAAAGCTTCCCTGTACATCTAGATTAAGTTTTGTCTTAGATTAGTATAAGCTGTGCTAACAATTCTACATATAACTTAAACACAAAACAGATGCCAACACTTATAATGGAATTTAAACTGATTCATTAAAGACTAATTGATTCATTACCTTTTCATCATCCCCATATCCAGAGTAACAGCTAACAGTGAAGTAGTGCAGCAGATCCAAGCTATCATCCTGATAGTCTCCATCAACTCCCCCTTTCAGCAGAGCCTCCCTGTGATTATCATACCTGGAAAAAATTCACAGCATCACGGATGTAGAGACACAGAACACTCCTCAGTGCTCATAAATAACACAGTACACCTATCTCATCACTGTATAGCTTAACCCACTGTCTGTAATTTGTTCCTCACATCCAAAGTCTTCAGAGAGAAAAGCATGACAGACTCAGTAAATATTCTCTCTTGACCTTTAATTTACTTAGTATTACTTTATCTGCAATATCTATAGCAGCAATTCCTCAACAGCCACCTACCAAACAATCACACTTGAGCAAGATGCCTCAACAAACTTCCAGAAATGGGTAGGGCATTATTTAAATCACCCAGTACTTGCACACACTCAAAAAAGGCCCAAATCATACACTAGCACATAAAAACTGAGAAACAGTCCTGTATTTTCAAGGAGGGCAAACTCAGTACAGGCAGCTTTGGTCGCATAATTTGGGAGATGTTTCCCCCAGCCCACGTGAAAAACAAGCTTCAGCCCATGTGAAAAACAAGCTACACAGAACATTCAGAGCAGCAATCCCTCAGAGATGCGTGTGTGTGTATTTTACATTAGGACTGAACACCTGTACGCACTGCCCAAGGCCTAAGGCTGACCAGAGCTGCCGTGCAAGCTGCCCCGTGCTCGGGGAGGAGCACCAGGCCAAGCCTGGCCGGTTGGGGGG
>NW_008237242.1:318186-337723 GCF_000691975.1 Corvus brachyrhynchos | reverse complement strand
CCCGCGGCCGGGTTTGGGCGCTGCAGTCACGCGGTGTCAGATTAACGGGATGCCTTGTCCTGGAATTCACAGGATCAATGAGGACGGAAAAGATCTCCGAGATCATCGAGTCCAACTTGTGACCCAACACCACCATGTCAACGAGACCATGGCACTGAGTGCCGCGTACAGACTTCTCTTTAACACCTTCAGGGACGGTGACTCCACCTCCCTGGGCAGCCCATTGCAGTGTCTAATCGCCCTTTCTGTGAAGAAATTACTGCTAATGTCCAACCTAAACCTCCCCTGGCACGGCTTAAGGCCATGTGTTCTTGTCCTATTGCCAGCTGCCTCACAGAAAAGGTTGACACCAACCTGGTCACACCTTCCTTTCAGGGAGTTGTAGAGAGCATTAAGATCTCCCCCGAGTTTTCTCTTCTCCAGGGTAAATACTCCTGCTCCTCTTAAAACCTGTGCTCCAGGCTTTTTTGTGCTTCACAGCTTGGTTTCCCTTTTCTGGACTTGCTCCAGCACCTCAAAGTCCTTCCTGAACTGAGGAGCCCAGACCTGAACACAGGACTCAAGGTGTTACCTCACCAGTGCCAAGCACAAGGGGAAAATCGCTTCCTTAGTCCTGCTGGCCACACTGTTTCTGAAACACATATTTCTGATTCCTGTGGGTGCTGAGGAGCTCAGAGGCACAACCAGCAGCACACATTCTCAAGGTAGCTTTTTTTTTAATATCTGTGCTCTTCAGAGGTCTTAGGGTTGGTCAAAGCCACTTTCCTTCTCTAGGTCAGGTGTGTATCAGTGGACAGTATGCAAATGGAGCTTCAGATCAGACAGTGAGATCTGGAGGCCCTGATCTCACGGTAAGATCTGGAAGTCCTGATCTCTTTCTGATCCAAAGATGGCAAGTTGAACATGAATCAGCAGTACCCTGGCAGCAAGGAGAGCCAACCCTGTCCTGCGGGGCATCAGGCACAGCACTGACAGCCAGGCAAGGGAAGGGATTGTCCCGCTGTGTTCTGCAGTGGGGCGGCGTCACCTCGAGTGCTGGGGGCACCTCAACATCAGAAGGATATAAAGCTATTGGAGAGTATCAGGAGGAGGGCAGCTTGGATGGAGAGAGGTCTGGAGGGCAAGACTTGGGAGCAGCTGAGGCCGCACAGCTGAGGCCACACAGCTTATTGGAGAGAAGGCTGAGAGGGGACCTCACTGCAGTGTACACCTTTGTCACAGGAGGTCTTGGCTGGAATGGAGTTAATTTTCTTCAGAGTAGCAGATACGCAGCTGTGGTTTGGATTTGGATTTAATAACAGAAATGTTTGTTTTTATTATTGCTGAGCAGGGCTCAGAGTTATAGCCATTTTTACTTTTCACCCAGCCACCAGGGAGGGGTACACAAGAAATGGAGAGGGGACACAGCCAGGACAGCCAATCCCAACGGACTGCAGGGCTATCCCACACAACATGGCACCATGCTCAGCATACAAAGCTGGAGAATGAAAGAAGAAAACATTCAGAGTGACACATTTGTCTTTCTAGGTCACTATTACATATGATGGAACCCAGCTTTCCTGGGAGCTGAACACCTGCCTGCCCCTCAGGACATAGTAGATAAATTCCTTGTTTTGCTTTGCTTCTGTGCACAGCTTTTGCTTTACCTATTAAATAGTCTTTATCTCAACTCTCAATCTTTCACTTTTATCCTTCCAATTCTCTTCCCCACCCCACCAGGGGAGAGTGAACAGACAACTCTCTGGGGGTGAGTTGCCAGCTGGGGTTAAACCACAAGTGTGCCAGGGAAAGTTCCAGTTGGACACCAAGGTTCTTCATGCAGAGGGTGGTCGGCTCCCAGGGTAGTCATGGCACCAAGCCTGTCAAGAGTAAATGAGGGTCTGGATGATGACCTTAGTCATATGGTTTAGTGTTGCACAGTTCTGCAAGGAGTTAAGTTGGACTCGATACTAATGGGGGTCCTTTCCAACTCAACTGTGACTATACATTAGGCTGCATGAATTGAGCACATGCCTGTATTCACCAGTCTTTCTTTCCAATCCTATGGCACACAGACCACTTTGTTGCAGAAGTAATACTGGATTTCCCTTGCCCTGCTGGGTGGAGTGGTATTTGGAGCTTAAGAGGTCAGCTTCCTCTTGAGCCAGTTGTGTCTTTTCAGCATTAAGACACTGGAAATTGAAACAAAGGAATCAAATAGAAATAGGGCATGAGCAACACTTTGAAACTCAAGAAAGTTTGAGGGAGTGCACAGGGAGACACAACTAGTCAGTGGAAGAACCACGTCATGAGGTCAGGAACTGTGAACTAGGTTAAAGGCATGTAATAAAGAAATAGACCCAGAGAGGTCTGTAACTACTCGTTAATAGTCTACTACTACATCAGTAAAGAAACGTTTCTTGGAATCAGACTATAGACATTAGGAAAAATTCTCTCCTGTGAGGTGGTGATGCACTGGAACAGGTTGTCCAGAGCAGCTGTGGATGACCCATCCCTGGAAGTGTTTAAGGCCAGGTTGAATGGGATGCCACGTTATTTCTCAAAACCCAGAAGACAATAAAAGAATGCAAACTCAATCTTTATAAAGAAATGTGTGTTTTGTTTACTTAAAAATTGAAGTTCAGACATGTTTGTCTGTACAATGTAAATTCAAATATTTACAATATTCGGTCAATATTGTATCAAGTTTCATCCCTTGTAACATCTATGCAGATCCTTCAGTTCTGAATAGCTTTTTTTGCTTCTTCCTCTGAATTTTGCGTAGCTTCTTCTTATCTTTAACAATTGGCTTTGTCTCTGGTTTCACAAGCTGAATTTCCACTGGCTTCTCCTCAGCTGGAGTTTCAAAGACCACTTCAGTAGGATCTTCTTCAACAAGGACCTTAGTCCCTTTTTTCTTAATCTTTTGCACTTCTTTGACTTGCTGCTTTTCTCTGAATTTAGCAGCCACTGACAATCTTACCAGCCGGCGATGCTATAAAAATAAGAATTTAAATTTCATCATGTTTCAAATAAGCAAGATGGAAAAAATCTGGTATTAAAGAAATATATGGTAATTTCTCTGCTTAATGGTCAAGATCCTCAGAGTAGAGCCATCTTTCCAGTGACAATGACTTCTGCATACATTTAATGACTACAAAACTACTCTGTTCTCAAACTGTCATCAGTTTAGGGCTACAAAGGGTCATGGGAAAAGGCATACTGTGCTCCTGCACAGACTGACTGCAAGATTGTTTCAAATTAGTTGCTAAATGAAAAAGAAAACAAAGAGCTGCTTACCATATTTGGGGACTGGTAATGAGGATTTTCATACAGAGTTGGTCCTCCAAAGCTACCTTGGAAGATTTTTATGAGGTTCAGGACAAAACGAGGCCCAATTTCTACTAGAGATGCATCTTCTTCTATTATCTGCAATAAAAAGAAAACTTTCTCCATTTCTCATTGATTGAATCAAAGCATATGACCTTGTAGGCACCTTGCATATATAGTAATACACAACTGAATTTAAGTCTCTGATACAATACCTGATTAGCTAGATTTGTATAAACCCAGTTCTCTACATAAAGCAATTCTCTGAAGTTCAAGCAAGCTTTTGGACTACTTGGTACTTGTAAATTCCTTCTACAGAAAGTAAGCTCTAGATCACTTTGGGTCAAAGCAGCAATTTAGATTAGAAGGCACAGTTTAGGCCTTGTGTAGCATGTCCTGCTACCAAGACATCCTTCACAGAATCACAGCTCATTGAATGCAAATCGACTGAACCAGATCTCTTCAGAGATATGGGAGAAGGTAAGTCATTTCAGGACACTGAATCTGCAAGCACTAAGGGCTGGCATATTCTGGTAACAATACTGATGATTCTCCTCATTTTATTTTGATTAATGGATTTGATATGAAATTACTCCACTGAGCTCCTTCTGAAGAGCTAAGAAAGAACACTCACCTGGTAATTGCGAAACCAGATCCTTTCATCTGTGATGGTGAAGGTGAAGACGTGATCAACAAAAGGCTGGCTTTTGGGGTGGTACTGTGGTGTACTAAATATCTGTAATAAAAGGCAGTATTTCTGAATATTGGCAATTTAAGAGGTCAAACATAAATGGCTTATTTTAAATTCCTTTCAATTTTCTAAGATTCCAAACCTAAGTAACGTTTCATAACCCAAAATTTAAGTGTTGCAGTCACGTTAAGAATATGATCCCAATCCTTTGTGACCTTTTCAAAGTTCAGAAGTGTAAAACTGCTACTTGAAAAAAACATTTTCGATTTTTAAGTATGTTGCCAAAATACATTTCCAGTGAAGAAACACCAGGCAGAACTAGAGACTGACCTGAATAAACAATTCTTTAAGGAGGGCATAATGTGGCTCCTGGTCAAATATCTACAAAGAATAAAAACGTAATTTTACATACAAGGCTAAATGCAATAGTCATGCAAAGAGAATAAAAACATACTCAATAAAATAAAATCTGTACTTACTGGATCAAAAGACAAAAGGGGTCTTGAACCCCTTAGGCAATTTCCTGTCATCTTCAATTCAGCCAGTGTGTGAACTACAGTTGATTTAAAAAAAAAAAAAGTTATTACTTACAGAAAACTGTTCAGAAAAAATAGCAAGAGTACAAACACAATAACGTCAACCAGCTTACCATTCTGCACCAAGAATTTAGCAGATGGTCCCTGTGGTGTGTTTGAAAGCCTGCAGAGGACAGGTGGCAGGGAAGAGAGAAAAGAATAACATTAACAGCAGCCAGAAGATGTGCTAGATTTCCACACTACACCCCAACCAGTTATTCCTGCACTGAAGTAGTTCCTGTCACTTTTACAGCCATACTGAGTTCCTTTAACATGCTCATAAACACTTGCTTTCTAAATAATTTTGTAAAATGCTTCTGCAAATAGTCTCCAAAAGCTGGTCATGCACTAGCCACAGAAGTGCAATATCAGAACAGATTTAACTAATCAGCACTATTTCATGCATTTTCACTATTACAGTAGGAAAATTCAACTAGAACTAAAGCATCTGCAGCTATAAACAGAAATTTAACAAAACATAATATTTCCTTACCACATGTAGAGATCCTGTTTCTTTTTGGCTTCAAAGAAGATGCACTTATTGCAGTTTTTCATTTCACACACCTACACAAGACACATAAGATTAGCTGTTTACAAACATTCTGAAGACATTTTTGAAAACTTTCCACCTTCATCTCTAATATTTTCTCCTCTCCAAAATGCAAGTTCAAAAGCAAAGATCTTGTCTTATTAAGTGACACCTACTGATCCCCAAATTTCAGCCATTTAAAAAAAAAAATCTCACGTACTTACTCTAAGGAGTAATAACTTCATTAAAATGACAAACAACCTGATAGGAACAACCTCTCCAGGGTACAAACATAAGAACAGGAGCTGAGACATTAGGTTCTAGGTTCAGAACTACCAACGCCTTTCTACTTATGGGCTGGCTGCCTATCTGTGTCCTGAATTGTTCAAGTATAAGCTGCACTATACCTTTCACCTATACAGAAAAGCACATCATGCTTTATTTCTTCATGATGGGAATCTTTATCTAATTAAAAGTTTCGTTCTGGTTTTATTAATCAAAAGTAAACTTTCTGTTTAAACACAAGTGCTTTCTGAATATCAGTAATTTTTACCTATGAAATTGCACAACTCCTATAACTAGTGTGACATCCTTTGAACTTTATTGCCCTTTTCCCTTGCACACTGCATTTCCATAGAAGATAAAATAAAGAAACACTAGATAAATCCTTGATTACCTCATTGATCACAAATAACTGGTCTTTACGGTCCATTTTAGTATCTGGAAGACAAAACCAACATTTACAAGGCTGGAAAACAAGAGATGCTTTTAACAGTCAGTCCTCTTGCTAAAAGTTGACTAGTTTATAAATGAAATTTAATTATCAATTTGTTTCTGTCGTATTATGGAATAAATAAACACAGCACCAAAACTAACTGTGCAGGTTCAGGACTGATGCCTTAGGATTCATTTCCCAGAAAATATTATGATACAACAACAACTGCTGTACTTGTTGGCTCAAAATGGGTTTGTTTGTTTAACATACAAGTTTCATCAAAACTCTTCTGTACCACATTTAAAAAAAAAATAAAAGAAGAGGTTGTTAGCACCTCTTGGCTTAAAAGTATTTTCGAAATATAAGTCAGGAATGATGTTTAACCCCCACCTGCTTTAGAGTGAGGCATCAATGTTCTTAAGTCTTGCATTAGGTGTCTTGTTCTGAAATTAATTCCACGAGAGGAGAATATCAGCACTCGCTCCTTGTTTTTCCATTTGCCCTATTAAAGAGACACAACAATTATGTGGGAAGCTTCTAGCCTTAATACTGTTATAACAGAGAAAAAAAAAAAAATAGGTTTGGACCGTAAATACAGAAAGATACAGCAAGAACCCTTGTTTTTATCTGCCCACCCAGACAGAACCACTGTCTCAGCAAGGGTGGAGACTTCCCTACAGAATGGAAACACACTGCCTTTACAGGAGGAACCGTCCTCATCCCGGTCGAGTGTGCTCCCAGGCACAGCCTTTCATTCCCACCGAAGTACTAAAAAGCCACGTGCATAGCTTATTCTCCTGCAAAATGGGCTCAGGCACAATTCCAGAGCACAACCCAGCTTTTACTGCCGGTAAGCACATTGCAAAATCTTTGTGTTTACACGCGGTACTTTCCTTTTTTCTTACAAGCATTACCGAGACCTTCTCCAGATGATTCTTAAATGGAACAGGCACAATTTCCATACATCCTCTGTATACAAAAGAATTGCCCAACTCTTTCAAACACTTCTAAGACTGAAGTAACACATCTTATTGGCATCGACCAGAATAGAATTCGCGTATTCTCACGGAAACAACGCACCGCCAGGTTTACTTTTACTTGTGCTGGGACTATAAAAGATTACGAATAAACCTCTCTGCCTCGGCTTAGCAGCCGTGTTCCCTCAGACAGCCCGAGCCCCGGCGCGGCGGGGAGGCCGGACCCCGGGCGGAGCGGCGGTACCTGGGACACGGGCTTGTTTTGAAATCTTTGTATAGAGAAGACAGGCGCAGGAGTGGAGGCTGAAAGGCACTTCCCTCACCCAGCCTTCCTGTTGGATTGCACAGAACATGCACACGCCTACTCCATTTACAACCCTGAAAAATAACAAAATAACCTCACAAACATGAGCACAGGTGTTCCAGGGTATTGTAGATGAAGTTACTGCTCTTACAGTATCGTCTTCCTCATTCTTGACTTTTTTCAGTGTGTAGAAATCCTTCAGTACCCGTACAGATGAGGGGCTGACCTCAGCAAGAGCAGCTCTGCTCAGAAGGACCTGGGGGTCCTGGTGGATGACAGGTTAACCATGAGCCGGCCATGTGCCCTGGCGGAGTTGGGAATCTGGGGTGCACGGGAAGAGTGTGACCAGCAGCTCAAGGGGACCGATCCTGCCCCTCTACTTGGCCCTAGTGAGGCCACATCCAGAGTGCTGTGTCCACTTTTGGGCTCCTCAGTACAAGAAAGACAAGGAGCCACTGGAGAGGGTCCAGCGGAGGCCACAAAGATTATTGAGGGACTGGAGCATCTCTGTTTTGAGGAGAGGCTGCAGGAGCTGGGCCTGTTCAGTCTGGAGAAGAGCAGACTGAGAGGGGATCTCACTAATGCATATAAATACCTCAAGATGGGTGCCAAAAATTTCGTGCCAGACCCCTTTCAGTGGTGTCCAGTGACAGAAAGAGGAGCAATGGCCATAAACTAAAACACAGGAAATTCTACCTCAGCATGAGGAAGAACGTCTTTCCATTGAAGGTGGCAGAGCACTGGAACATCTGCCAGGGCAGATCTCTCTCTCCCACGTGGATGCATTCCGGCGTCACCTGCTCCTGGCAGTGGGGTTGGACTGGATGGCCTCCGGAGGTCCCTTCCAACCCTAACAATTCCGTGATTCTGTGTTGACCTGCAGAGAAAGGAGGACCTTGCTGGACCAAGGCAGGGGTGTGTGAGCTGATGTGGAGGAAGGGCCGTGGTGACGCTGCCCTTATTTATGGGTGTTCATACTGGAATTCCAAACCCTGCACCCCATACATCTCTGCACACCTGGCAGTGTGGTGGGCTTGCGCCCTTGTTTGATGTGTTGGTGCCTGCCAAACCCACAGCTCCTTCTGGCCATGCTGTGCTTAGTTGCACAAGCAAGCACTCATAGTATCCATCTTTTAAGTGTTTTTATATCTCATCCAAAAGCCAAAAGGTTGGATTTAGGTCACCTGTGAAAGACTACAGATTCACAGACACTTGATTGAAAATGGTTGTGCTATGCTCAAAGCACTCCAGGTTGATGTTTGCCCCTCTGGGCTGCCAGGAAAACATGAAATGGCTTTTCCAAAAGCAGCTCATGCCACCCTGCTTTATTTCTGAGATACCCTGTTCTTGCAGGTGCCAGAAAGCAGTGAGTGCCAGTGACAAACAGGATAGCATGAGCAGTTTACCCCCATCAGGCTAGTCAAAGGAAGCATTCAGCACATATTTCATAGTGGTGAACTCACTGTTCTGTTCTGTTCTGACATACTTTTAGTATTGGGAATGTTTATTCATGCTCTGAGCAAGTGACACATTGTATAGTTCAATGAATGTTTCCAGCTCCAGAAGTAAGTGGCTTTAGGCTTTAACGTTTGTAGCTTGTGTTTAAACTGTAAAAGACAATTGTTTAGGATTTCATGTTTATGCCATCCTGCCTTGTTTCAACTGTGACCTGATTGTGGTTTTTTTAGTTTTGAGGATGAAGACCCATTTTTCTATAATCAATGCTGTGCTGCATGTAGAAATCACTTCATGTTGCATTGATTTCTGAAAGGGAAGCTCTGAAGTGCAAACCATAAAATAATTGCAGAAACTCCCCACTTTTTATCTCTTTACTTTCACTTACAGGCAGAAATTTTTCAGGAATTTTCTGTTCAGGAGGAATCGGTGATGTTCCGGCTCAGTTTGTCTGTTCTTCTGGACTGCCTGACCATTTTTGGAACCAGCTCAATGCCAGGTGTGGTTCCCTGAATCCGTGAAAGGCTGTGTGGGTGCTGCAGGATGCACTGTGTACTCAGGCGGAGGGGAGTGATACCATGACAGCTTTTTGGGCAGTTCTACCCTTGCAGCTTTGTGTTGAACTCCTTGTTCCTCTGCAGTTTTGGTTGGGACTCACCAGATCTAAATCAACTGTACTAAAGAGTGCTGTGATTTTGGGAAAAGAGGTTCAGGTGCTGACAACCTGCTACAGGAAGGTGTGGCTGCAGCACAAGCTCGGCCGCGTAAACTTCAGTTTGGGTTGCACAAGTAGCAAGAGTAGTAAGGAAAGATGATGTGAGCCAGAGAAAGACAGAGGACCATGAAGATTTTCCAATTCCTCTAAACTATATGTAACGTGTGTCTTCATTGTCACAGCTGGCATTTCCTGTCTGGTGGGTGAAATTATTTGTTTACACACAAGTCATTTAATTTTGTTGCATAACCATTAGCACTTCAGAGGGTGTATAGAAGGCTGCACTTTGAGGGCTTTAGTAGCATATTGGGAGGCTGGACCAAACACGGTGAATCAAATTGACCTGTGCCCCATGTGCCAGAAAAATGAGTTTTCTAAAATGATCAAAAGTCCTAGCTATTCTATCTGCAGAACATATATTTCATTCTCTTTTTCAGGAACATCAACCGCCCTTAGAATGTGTTACCGTGGGTATGGGTATCCCCTGATGCTGTTCTTGGAAGAAGGAGGAGTAGTAACAGTGTGCAAAATCAACACTCAAGAACCGGAGGAGTTGTTAGATTTTGATTTCTGCAGTACAAAGGTTGTTAATAAAATTATCCTGCAGTCGGAGGGACTACGAGAAGCATTTGCTGAACTGGATATGACCAGTGAAGTTCTGCAGATTACCATGTCTCCAGATAAACCCTACTTCAGGTACTAGAAACTGCTTTCAACTAAATGTTCCTGCTTGGCTTCCTTTGGTGAGGACTAGAAGTTTTCAGGGTGGAGAGAGGGGCATTATTTTAGAATACTGGTTCATTTCAGGAAGAATTGTAATGAGTATAGCGAATCACAGTATGTATTCTAATTAACATAGTAATGTGTTTTGTGGAACAGTCATCAAGATATGTACAATGACTAATTTTGATGAGTTTTTACAGAGCTCTGATCAGGTATTTTGAGATGCTGCTTTTTGTCTTTCAGGTTATCCACTTTTGGAAATGCTGGAAGTGCACATCTAGACTACCCTAGGGACTCCGATTTGATGGAAGCATTCCACTGTAGCCAGACCCAGACAAACAGGTTAGAAAGTCTGTGACTTATTCCCTCTATGCCAGGTTGTGTGTTCTTGATGGGAAATTTAAAAGCTGTTTTTGCATTACTGTAACATTTATTTTATTAGTGGGGGGGGGCAAAAATACTCCCCATCTGATAAAAGTCTGTGTCTGTAATCAAAAGCTAAGTGCTGACAATGACATAATGTTGTTACCAGGTAAAGACCAAATAAGCATGTTCCTAAGTGGTTTTTATTTATTCTGTGGCTTTATTCATAACTAATGTCTCAGCTCCTCTTTGCACAATGTATTTTTTTTCAGATTACTGTTTTTTCCCCTGCAGGTACAAGATTTCTTTGCTTAAACCATCCACAAAGGCACTGGCTTTGTCTTGTAAAGTGTCCATTCGAACAGATGCTCAAGGATTTCTTTCACTGCAGTATATGATTAGGAATGAAGATGGACAGATCTGTTTTGTGGAATACTATTGTTGCCCTGATGAGAACATCACTGAAGCAGAACTGTAGGTGTGTGTGCTGGTGTCTGTAATATATTTTTGGTTATATAAAATACTATATTTTTTTACAAAACTAAATGAAAGCTGTAAAGTTTGATAGAGTTAATATTGTCTTTATTTTTTAACTCTGGAATAAGAAAGCTGAAGACTTTCATTTTTCTTTGACTGCAAACATTTCTTAGCCTTGACTCAAACTGAAGCTGAAAAAGCAGAAAGGGGAGTTGATGTCCTATAGGCACTGCTTCCTGCACAGATGTTAAAGTACTGTTTGTGTAATACATTGATGCTTTTTACAGTGTTCTCCAAGAACTTTTGGTTTTGTTTTGTTTTTTTGTCTTTGGCTTCTAGTAAGCAATTACACAAGGGAAAATCTGAATACTAGCTGTATATTAGCCAGTTAACTTTCAGTGACTTAAAACCAAATTTCTCTTGAAAGAGGACAACATTTTCAAACTGATGTCTCAATAGCAGCAGGTGGTTTCTTTCTGGCAAATGCTGACATGTTTTGTCAGTGAAGCCAGTAGGGTCCTCCTCATCTTGATTAATTCTTAATATAATTCAATTCCTTGGAGTTTCATCTGACACCAATTTACCATTTTGTCTGCAAACTGATGTTGAATTGGTAATTTGATATAGAAGCCTCATTACTCATAACTGTTCTGGCAACATCATTGTTTTGGATCAGTAGTTAATTACACATCTGCGAGAATGCTCCAGCTGAAGTGTTTCTGTACGTTCCTGTCCCTGTTCCTACCATGCTGCTCTCTACTAATGCTGCTAAGAATTGTAAGAGAGAAAAGTTTCATATTTAAAATTATTTGTGAAATTCATTTGCCTTCTCAGTAGCCTTTTTCAGCAACAGGAGTTGCTCCTAAACAGCAGCAGGGGAATATCTGCCTGTGTCCCATGGAGTGGTATGTTCATATCTCTGCTGAAAATGGGGCTGACCTCATACTCATTGAAAAGGGAGTGTGGATCCTGGGCAGTTTTCTGCAGTGTCCCACCTTCAGAACAGAAGCTGAGTTGTGTTTAGGTCAAAAGTCCACTTGTCCTTTCACACCAGACAACCTGCTCAGGATAGGAAGTACCTGGGACCAGCCAGGCACTGGACTGGATGCAGAGTCTGCAAATCACACACAGAGACTGAGCCCTCCCTGCTGTGGGATGTGATCGAAGAGTCAGCAATCTGCAGGTGTTTTCTATGGCCTCAGACTGTGGTCAAGTTTTATTGTTTGTCACATGAGGTCCTGCTTTGTTTTCTGTGGAAAACAGTGTGTTTGTATGTTACCAAGTTGATTGCTCCATTGTTCAACAGAACCCTTTGGGTTTATTTTGAGTTTAAAATGCTTTTGTGGATCATTTTTCACCTCTTGTTTATGTCAGCAAGAGTATACTTTTAAAATGCAAAGTCTTAGCCATTCACTTTTGTTGGTTTTTGTGCAAGTCATTCATTTATTGCAATAAAGTTTATGTTTGATAAAACATGAAAAATTTTTGAACTACAAGGCTGAAATAGATACCTAATATTCTAAGTTACTCTTATTTATTGGGGTTTTTTTCCAAATGTAAGTATCCAGTATGAATGAACTTCCTTCTAGCTTACTGTCTCAATTTCTTCAATCAAAAAATAAAAGAAGTTGTGGTCTCACTGGGAATTATTAATGTTATCCCTGACTACTGAGTGTTAAGGATGATTTACATAATCCCTAGGTGACGGGATAAAAGTGCAGCTGAGCACACCGCTTTCTTGGCGTCATTTATTTTAGAGTACCCAAGTTTCTTGTATTGTGTTCAGGAACTGTGGCTTAACATTTGAATTTTTATATAATTGCCTACAGATGTACTGTGTTACTTCTTGAAGTAGTACTTTTAATGATTTCTTCTGTAGCCTACCAACAGTGGTCATGGAAGTAATACCCTAAGAAGTCAGAACACCACAAAATACCAGAAAGTAACTTGCATTTCATAGTTGTTATGTATTACAGGCACGTATGGTTTGTGCAGGACTTAATGTCTGTACCCCAAATGGGCTGAGTCCCAGCCTAGACTCCCAGAATTGGGGACGTGCTTGTGCTCTTTTGCCTTCATGGATATGGTTGTAGGGGTACAAAAATGTGGGCTACAGACTTGTTGCTGAAAGGCAGTGAATTGATTTAGGATCCATCTGTGAAGTATTCTATTATATTTCTGCCTTCCCACACAGTAAAATAAAAAGGGTGAAGAGGAGGATGCCTGGAAAGGCACTGTTTTGACCTAGTAAGCTACTTGAATTCTGCAGATTTCCACTTTTGGATTAAATTTAGCTTCCTGCCACACTGCATGGGATCCAGAACTCGGGTTACTTTTACTACATTTTGTCTCTTGCTATTTAACAAGACTTTTCCCCTTGCAGAGTGCAGGAAACCTGCAGCAGAAGAAATGTTTAGTTCATGTTATTTCCCTTTAGTAGCATCATATAAGAGGCTTGTCGTAACTCAGATTTTGCCCACCTGCTTCCTTTTAAAATGGTGCGTGGGAGTACTTGGAATTCTGGTCATGTAAACTAAACCAGTTCCTGGGGTGGGAGCTGTAACCAGTGCCTCCCACCCTGGTTCAGTGCAGCTGTGGTAGGTGCAGCCTGGCAGCTCTGATGGGCAGCACTGGGGGCTGTGGGCATCCCACATCCAGAGGCCACAAAACCGGCAAGTGATATTCCCTGCAATTACTTTGATTTGTGCTTTTCAGAGTAAGAACTGACCCCATGCCTTCAAGAAGGCACTTCTTCGATTCTACCAGAAAACTACTGCCGGTAGGCCTTGAGTCCCCCACCAGTCTTTGAAGATTCCAGAAGTCAAAATAATGCCTTTGGCTCCCGGTGCTGACAATCTTTATGCAACAAAACAACAGTGCTGGTGCTAATGTTATCTCCTGCCTCCCAACATGTTGAATTTTTGTGTCCCCTTGGATTTCTACAAACATTTTGATCTGTAAAGCACAAAATTCCGTGGGGGGAGTTCAGTTCTGTACCTCTGTTTCAAAGTTAGTAATGGGAAAGACCCAGTTGTTTAATTTTTATTTACACATGGATTTATAAGGAAATAGTATTCTTGCATACTCGACTAGATGGGTCTTTAGTGAGGTTAGTGGAGCAGCTAGAAAAGTTGACATAAGCCATATGCTGTTTCCTGTAGGTGTCGGTTTTTGACTTCATTTTATAGCAGCTTGAAGAATCCAGCAGGTGGGTCTTACCAAAATAAATATGTAGAAACTGTGTACAGTAGCACTAAATAGTGCTTTTGCTGAACAGTAGCATTAAAGAACACTAACATTAAACTGAACAAATACAGAATTATTTTTAAAATTCTGCTCTTACAAAATAGTCACTTGATGCCTTCCTGTTGAGATAAAAACTCATGTGAATCTCGCTTTGAGGGGGGCTAGGACTGCTTAGGTATAAATGGAAGTGACAACAGGTGGGTTCAGCCTCTTTCTGCCCTGCTACTGCCCTTAGCCGGGTCTGAGGACAACAGGGCGGTTCATTGGCATTGCTACAGCTAATTGCAAGAGCTCTTCCAGGCAGAGAGTGTTGGAGGGAGATGTAACCAGGTGTCCCGCACAGCTCTGATCTCTCTGGAGTAATAGACTCCCACAGAAGTGAGAAATGGGCTTGAATGTCCTCCAGACTGTGAACGTCAATCTGTGCAAGCACTGGAGGAATGCATCCAAGGAAGTCTAGAAAGAGCTGCACTGTCCAGGAAGAGCTTCCCTTGTGTTACACCGTGTAAAATCTGGGCAAAGAGACAATGGGCATTTCACTCCCACTTTCACCCCCACGAGGTGGGGTAGTGGGTGGGGAGGCTATGTCTGTATGTGGGTTAAAACTCTCAATGGAAAATTGAGCAGCCTCCTACCCCTTCCAGCTCAGATGGGACTATGGAGTCGACCGAAAAAGAGCAAGTGAGCAGAAAGCTGGAGGTCTTAGATAACAATCTGTCTGAACATATGTTAGGATTTTACCCCGTAAATGCCAGTGGAGTGCAGTAATGGGTTTGCAACATAAGGGAGGGGTGGAGCGACTCCAACCAATTAGGCGCTTGCAACCCTAATCAACAAGAAAGGGGACTTAATCCATGAAACAGATAGCAGCTAACAAGCCCTAAGTTATGTCCAGGTGTTAGGTAAGTTCTTGGTAGGATTTCCTTGTTAAGGTTTGTGGCTTGACTTGTTTCAATGATCTCATATCTAGGGGGAGGTTAAGAAAGTTTGGGAAGAAGGATGTACTATTGATAGTAGGTAGACACGAAGAATGCAGAACTTTAAGGCCAGAAGGACATTTGGCAGAACTCCCAAGATAAGGAAGAAACCAATAAAGCCAACTCAGCAACTGTGCTGAAACTGACTCCGACTGGGTAAAAAGAATTCCAGCAGAGAGAGATCATGGCAGACTGACTCATGGCCCACCATGTCAAAAGAAGATGAAGAGTTAGAGTGCGGACTAATTAGCATAAGAACTGAGGGAATCATTAACCGATAGGGGATAGAATACTAATTAACAAGAGAACTATGTACCTTGTAGCCCATGAACATTAATACCTGTGTTTGCTTATGTTCAGGGATACATCTGCTGCAGGCAGCCGTGTTTGCGATCTGAATTCGCAATGCAGATTGGGCTCTGAGTGGGAGCCCAGAGAGACAAGAGGCCGTGAACTGCCAACCCTTTGATTAACAAAGGGCACAAAGCCCGGTGATACCAGCCAAGGTGGGTGGACACTGGGAGACACAGCTGGAGCCGGGAATTGCAGACATTTTGGATAACAAAAGAGATGAAGAGATGAAGCCAGGTGAATTGACACGGAGAGGGTGGCAGGAGCTGACCAGGAAAGGAAGAGCTACACTTGCACCTGGCTAGACAGTGAGGGTGTAAAAGTCCCCGGAGTTCCTATTTGGGGGGTTCCTTCCTCGGAGGCATCAGCACGAGCTGGTTCTGTGTAACTGCTCCTGGAATAAACGGCTTTGTGGAATGAGACATCTGAGACTGCGATGGGAAAGCTGGGGTGGAACCAGCAAGGTAACGTGGTCTGACTGTGAGTGGGGCATCAGGGAGCCGCCTGCTGTGAAGGGGCTTTGGTCTCAGCCGTGAAAGTCTGGCCATTGGGATTGTGACTGCCAGAGAGGCTCAAGAATGGTCAGACTGGGGAGTTTCCTTAACACTAGAATGTATAAAAAGTTTTGATGGTTAGCGTGCTTGATTTGTGGAATGCCACTGAGCACCCAGGCTTGTGCAACTGGAATAAGTAATCAGTGTCTCTCTTGAGTGTGTAATTAGTGGCTTGTTGCACACCGGGTAACGAACTGATTTTTTCTAACAACAAGTTGGTCAGAGACTTGCACTCTCCTGATAAACCAAATAGTGGCATGGAACAGGTTCCGGAGGAGCTGGGGTATACCCAGGCTGCGACGGCAAGCAGTCACTCTCCGGAGCTGACCAAGGCTCCCGGAAAAGCTGCCAGAGAGGCACAGGCTGCACAGAGCTGTGCAGAGCTGCATGCCCTCCTCTTCCTCCATACTGCAACCCAGCCTAGGTGATCCAGCACGGCTCTAATTATGCAGGTATTTGCAAGGGAACACGGTGCCAGACATCGACCAGCCAAAGCATCTGCGGGGGAACCTGCCAGCCTGCCCCTCGCCGATCGTCGGACCGTCGGACGGTGACACGATTTCCTTATGTGGCAGCAAGGGCAATGTTAGATCCTCTCTAAAAACCATACAGCCACCGTCAGGCCGTGCAGGGCTTCGGGACAGACCCGCTCCCAGACCCTCCGCACACGGGCGGGGGACAAGGCAGGAGCAGAACAACTAGGGAGCACATGCCGACCCCACCGGTGCCTTCCTCCAGGCTCCCGGCTCTGCAACATCTGTCCAGCTGTGCTCACACCCAGCTGTGGCCCCAGCAACTGCTGAACGCAGCGCTGGTTTTTTGGGAGCTGCACTATGAACACCAAGAATCCAGACAAATTATTTCTAGTAATGGGGCAGCGCAGACCTTTGTGCTTTGAGTTGTCAGTCCCCACAGTTTTCCAGCTGCGAGGGAGTCTCCGAGGGGAAGGAATGACAGGTTTCTTTCTCACAAATGTTTCCATATTTTTTTTATTTTTGTCTGGAAAAATGCAGTTTAATCCAGCACCCGCTTTGCTGCCCAGACTCTTTGGGGGATGACTCCTGGTGGGCAGCAGAGTGTTTACAGAGAAGCCAATGCATCCAAACATTTTTGGACAGGGCTTCTGATGTGCAGCAGGTGGGGACTGTTGCTGCCCTACGACAGGGAGTGCAGAAAGACTGCTGTGGGCCCGAGCTCAGCCATCACTAAGGAGCACTTCGGTTAATCCCAAAGGGAGGAGTGACTACAGCGGAGCAACGGCTTCCCTTACAGGCACACTGGTGTTTTGATGCAGGCAATGCCAGTCTCCTGAGGGTCACTGGGTGCAGGCACCAGCTGCAGCATCCCCGCTGGCAGGGTTAACAACAGCACACCGTAAGCACGCCAGGCCCAGCCAGGCAGGAAGGAGCAGACGGCCACCCGCGGGAACAGGGGGAGACGGGCTCCAGCCCTGAGCTCCTTGCAGGAGATGATGTCACTGAGATGTGCCTGTTTCCAATCTCCAGCTGCTGGTAGGAGGCCCCATTACCAACTGTCTGAGCATTTCAGGCTGTTGGAAAATGTACAAAGAGGGCCAACACTGTGAATCTGGACAGATCAGCATGCAAGCAGTCTTTTAAAATAATAGACTGAAAACCCAATGATTGCGTAAATACCCGTGTTAAACTCATCAATTAAGAGTCTGTCAGGGCAGCCAAAGGTTTGTAAATACCTACAAATGCATTGCCATAAAATGCCCCAGGAACTAAGGGTTGTACCACAGAACAGACCCTCCTGAAGCCACCAGTGGGATGGGGACTGACATCAGCAAGGCTAAAAGCACAAAGGCTAAAAGCAGCACTTTGCTGCTTGTGCAGAGGCAAAAAGTGATAATCAGAAGAGCCGTATGTTTCTGACAGTCCAGGCAGGATGCCACCACTGTGTCTGATGTGACATAGGCTGTCATTTCTCCTAGAAGATTTTTTGTGACACAGTACCATAGCCTGGGGAACCTTACTGATGCTTGTAGGTGTTGGGCAAAGCACACAGCTTTCTTGCCAGCAGCAGGCTTGGCTGGTACATCTATTCTGTAGCTGCAAAAATTGTAACTCAGTTACAATTAGTAGACACTTATTGAATCACTGATTTTGGTTCAGCTGCAATTCCACTGTAATTCTAAGACAGGGGCTTTAAGGAAATGACCATTGAGGAGAATTAATTTGTTACTGCCCTGAGCAGAACACAGATATAAAACGAAGATAAAGTATGGTTTTAGTCTGTGCTTAGTGTCTGTTACTTCTGTTCAAAAGGACCGTGAAGGATCCAAAGAGAGGAGGAGGCAGGGATGAAGAAAAGCATTTGAAACTTTCACTTCTATGAAATGCTTTGCTGAAAATTGGTAAGCATCCACAAGCACTCCCAGTGACCCACATCTCCAGAACCAAGTGGTGTTATGGATGACGATTTCAAGGTACTCAAACTCTTATATTGTGCTTTGACATTAAACTCAGTACTTTTAGTATTTTCTGTGACAGACCAAACCCACAGTTAATAGATGATTTAGGTCACTGAACTGTCTTAAAACTCTTGCACCCATTCTTATTTGAAAAAATTCACTGTGTTACAGCTGTGCCTGCAGAACATGTGCTGGGGTACATCACATCTGCTTATGCTGATCCACACCTAATTTCCCCAGAGCTTTTCCATAGTTCAACAGGCACAGCTGTTCTCACCCTGGGTCCTGAGATGTCCCACAGCAGCAGACTGAGGCCCTGACCCCACAGACAGCCAAAGCCATCAGCCCACCCAAAGACCAGATTTATGGTCTAAACACAACATACATACAGCAGCAGCTATTTATGTAGCTCTGAAACACTCACCACTGAAACCGCACGCTACCTACCTCCTTCCCCCAGACAGCTACTCTCAGGCAAACACAGAACATGAAGCTGGCTCTAACAGCTCCATATAGAGAAGTGGCATCTGCCAAGGGATTTCTTGCCAGCTTCTCCACTAGCCCTTTCTTGGCTCTTTCTCCTGGGGCCCTGCATGTGGTTTGCTGCAGCACAGAGCAGTGTAGTCTTCCCTGGGCTTTTGCTGTCTTATGCTGACATGCAGTACATCACCATGTAGCTGACATGAAGAGAGGTGGAAAGGCAAGCAGCAGGCCATTCTGCCATCCCTGAGCCCCCTGCTATCTCAGTTTTTGAGACAAAGCTTCAGGAGGAAACACTCCAGAATGAGTATTCCCCTTTTCTTCCATCAGTGAGACAAATGGGTCACAAGGAGTGAAAGTGGGAAAAAGAAAACAAACTGTTTATTAACACACAAACAAAACAGGGTAGAACAGGATAAAAAAAATCCCCCTCAAAATACAACAAATGCCCAGAAAGGGAACAGACACGTGGACTCAGACCAGCCGGGGCCACCCCGCAGGCCCGCCAGGGCTGCCCCCACAGGCTCCCTGGACCGGCGAGGAGGGAAGGCAGGCAGTGAGGCAAGGGGAAGGAAAGGGGAAAAAGAACAAGAAAAAAACCAACAGAACCTTTTTCCAGCTAGCTGGAACACAAAGGAAACCAAAAAGCAGCACAGTGCTCC
>NW_008237242.1:317061-318072 GCF_000691975.1 Corvus brachyrhynchos | reverse complement strand
CCCTGCCCCCGGGGTCCATCCTAAAGGCACAGAGTCCTCAGGCATTGAGTGGACGGTTAAGGAATAAAGCGGCTTCATAACGTCACCCCAGGACATTCCACCCCTTATTCCATTACCGTCTGCTCAATGCCCAAATTAATACATTTCAGCTTTAAGCACACACGTTTATACATATATACATAGCTATATTCAAACAGTGGCAGCGACATTTGACAAACATATATATAGACATTCCAACATTACAAACAGCTCTCACCCACCATCAAATCTCCCTGTGGTACACGTGTCTCTCCATCCTTCTGCATTATTCACCATTCTGCAACCTGGCCCCTGAGCAAAGACAACTCCATGGATGGGTTTGTCTTTACTCGATGCAGAAGTAATCCAAACAGATTTTCCCAAGAGTCCCCTGATATGTACTGCTGGGACTTTGTCTCCATCTACTGTATGCAGGGGTTCAGATTGGGCAGGCCCTGCTCAGTTAGTGGAGCCTTGGGTGTTCACCAACCATGTGGCCTTAGCTAAATGCATCTCCCAGTTTTCAAAAGTTCCCCTACCCAGTGCCTTCAAGGTGGATTTGAGCAGGCCATTGCACCGTTCCACTTTCCCAGCTGCTGGTGCATGATAAGGGATGTGGTACACCCATTCAATACCATGTTCTCTAGCCCAGGTGTTTATAAGGCTGTTCTTGAAATGAGTCCCATTGTCAGACTTGATTCTCTCAGCAGTACCATGCCTACAAAGGATCTGCTTTTCAAGGCCCAGGACGGTGTTCCGGGCAGTAGCATGAGGCACAGGATAGGTCTCCAGCCGTCCAGTAGCAGCCTCTACCAATCTGAGCACTTAGCGCTTGCCTTGGCGGGTTTGAGGCAGTGTGATGTAATCAGTCTGCCAGGCCTCCCCATACTTGTATTTCGACCATCACCCACCATACCACAGGGGCTTCACCCGCTTGGCCTGTTTGACTGCAGCACACGGCTCACAGGCATTGATAACCTTGGAGGTAATGGC
>NW_008237242.1:313375-314016 GCF_000691975.1 Corvus brachyrhynchos | reverse complement strand
ACACACTGTCTCATCCCTGTCATTCTATGTCATCATTGCCAAAGCAGGGGTGTATTCTGCAAGTTGTGCAAGTTTCAGCCACATCACCAGTGTACATTTTACCATGTCAGGGCTCCTAATTGCTTGGTCACTTGAGAATATGATCTCTATCACTGCCAGTTCTCTCAGGCATTGAATCCCTTGTTCCATGGTTTTCCAAGTTTTCCATGGTTTAGCTGAAGCTGGAGATCTTCTCAGCACAGGGGTCTTTCCTTCACACTTCTTAAGAGCCATGTCCAGAGACTGAGAGCTTCAGGACCCCTTGTCGTCCCTTGGTCAAGACTTAAATCACGTGACACAGATCCCAAATGCCTCGCTTCAGTGCCATCTAGAATTGTACCATCGCCTGCAGCATCCCAGATCCGGATCATCCAACTTAATATAGTCTCATCAGGCAGTTGGGTGTAATCCTTCCTCAGGGTACAAAGACTCTCTATGGACAGGGACTCAGTGATGATTTCAGGTTCCAATTCCTCTGCTGGCTGTGAAGGTCCTGGCTGCCCATCATCATCCACTGGGCAAACGGATTTGGTTTTGTGTTTCTTTCTCTGGACAGGGGCAATTGTTATTGGTTTAGGCTCCCCATCTGCTTTAGCTGCAGC
>NW_008237242.1:291256-312961 GCF_000691975.1 Corvus brachyrhynchos | reverse complement strand
GGAGATGAAGGGCTGGGAATTATCATCCCCTGCTTTTTCCCCTAACAAACTGGGTGTAATTCCTAATATATTCCAAAAGGGAACTACCAAGGCCAGAATGGAAAAACAACGACATACAGATTCTCAACGGTTTCCATTACATCAGCCAAACTTCGAGAAATCACTAGCACCAGGCATATCAAAATGGCAGTCCTGATTCTTATTCCTGACTTATAAAAGGTAGTAAGCCAAGGACTCGACTGCCCATAGCTGTGGACATGTACTGATGGTTAGGTTCCACAGAAAAATTATTAGATCAAACAGCATGGTCTTACTGCTGTACCTCAATACAAAATGCTTCAAACCAAAATGTTGTGGAGGTTTTTTTCCACTTTCACGTGCCCCTTTAATTGGGCACCAAATTTATGTCCCAGTTTTTGAGACAAAACCTCAGGAGGGAACACTCCAGAATGACTGTTCCTCCCCTTTTCCTCTGTCAATGAGATAAATGGGTCACAAGGAGTGAAAGTGGGAAAAAGAAAACAAACTGTTTATTAACACACAAACAAAACAGGGTAGAACAGGATAAAAAAAAACCAACAGAACCTTTTCCCAGCTAGCTGGAACACAAAGGAAACCAAAAAGCAGCACAGTGCTCCCAGTGCACTCCCTCCCGAACCCTGCCAGGACCCTGGAGCCCTTGGGTCGAACCGTTCAACGCCCCCTCGAATCCCTGGCTCCAGCCCCACCCCCCGGGTCCATCCTAAAGGCACAGAGTCCTCAGGCATTGAGTGGACGGTTAAGGAATAAAAAATAAAAAATAAAGCGGCTTCATAACATCAGCTGAGGACACCTGCTCAGCCAGCATGGGGGAAGATTGGCTGCCTACCTGTGCCTCTACCCACGGGGCTCCAGCAGGACATTTAGTGTGCAACATGCCCAGGAACCTCGACTCATCTCAGAAGATAACGACCCCTGAGCTCAGGTGTTGGCTATCTGCCCCTATGTGCTGCTGCAGCCAAAGGATCTGTCCATCAAGAAGAGATGGCACACTGCAAAAAGTTCTTCTCTGATTGCTGCTGAAATCTTCTGGGTTTTCACCTTCCACCATCTTCTCATGTTGACTCAGGCTGGCAAGAGACAGGTGCTGTGAGAGCCAGATGATAAATAACCAGGGTAACACCTGCTTACAGGAACTTGCCCTTAGTGTACACAGCAAGAGAGGGGACAAAAAAGAAAAAAAAAAGATGATACAGAAAAGGTAATCTTAATGCAGATCTAGGATGTTGTCTCCTCCCAAATTCCACTTGAAGCCGGCTACCATCCTTTGTCATTATTCCTTACTGTGACAGGGCACAGGGTGGGTGAAAAGAGCCAGTGTGCTCAAGTTCTCTGATCAAATTATCTCTGTTGTGTGTAAGCGGCAGTAAGCAAGTTTGACAAGAGCTCATTTCCAGTACTCAAACATTGAGTGGGGAGAGGGAAAGGAATTCACTATAAAAATGCTGCCCATGCTGTCTTGACTGATCATGCAGGGGGCCAGAGACAGGTCTGGAGGTTTCAGAGTAGCAGCTTAGGCAGATGTACCCCACAGGCCCAGATTCTGCATGTCAGTTTGTCCATCTTCAAAGGAAACCTGGCGCTGGCTAGCTTACAGAAATTTGCTACAAGAGGCTAAAGAGCCCTGGGATGTAATCACAAGAGGTGCAATTCCTTCAAGCAAGAACATACTAGCAAATCAGTTACTGACAAAACAGTTTCTCCAATAAAACTGAGAAGAGAAGAGAAAAGGCAATGGGGCTGACTGTGTAACTGAGTTGAAAAAGCAGACATATCCATATATTCATACGCATATACCCTTCCGTATGTTCCCACTGTAGTTCTGTGTGTGAAGTGCTAAGTGACAGAGAACCACAATTTTGAACAATTGTGGGACATCACTGATCTGTGCTACAGCTCTAAAATACTTTAAACTTAGCTAGAATAAATCCAGCAGCAAATAGGAAACCTGTATTACCTCTAGAGCAGGATGTCCACGTGAGAAGTGGTGCCTAACTTATCAGTGAGACAGAAGGCATCATCTGCAAAACTCACTGCATGGGGTTTGGACTGGATTTATTCCATAAAACAGATCAAGATAGTTAATAATGAAGTTGCAACTTCAAGGAGGAAAACCCAGTTCTGGTGGCATCTATGTAAACAGACATTATAGAACACATCTGTACTACATTAGAACAGTGTAGTGAGATCTCCCTCAATACAAAAAGTAAATGAAGACAAAAATGAAAAAAAAAATTGGAAATAGTTTATTTGCTGCATAAGGAAACTTCTTGTAAATTACATATAAAGAAACTTGTTATGCTGTAGTATATAATTTCCAATATTCCACAAAGATAATTGTAATAAATATACAAACCAAACCAAAGTAGAAGACTAAATCCATCAGGCAACCTACAAAATGGTTCATCAAGTTTTATACTTGCAGCATTAGCATGCTTAAAATCTTGTTCTTTCTGAAGTGATGCAGCAAAATTTTTTTCACATTTCTTTGGAGCATTTTCAAAGCTGTCTAACTACAAAATACTGTTCAAAATTAGACGGCATTAGTTAAACCGCTTAAGAAAAGTAACACCAAGGTCTAACTGATGCAAAGGTGTTTTCTTTCTTCTTGTTTTTAAAATCCATTTAGTTTTGCCAGAGTTAGGAATTATCTGATATAAGTGCACTATGAGTCCAGTCAGCCTGAGACACTGCTGACTCTTGTCATATTATGACTCCATATAAACTTCATAGATTATATAGCTCTGAAAGATTTCTCTATTAATAGAGACATATCCCCATAGAATAAAAAGAACACAATACCATATTGAAGCCGCAAGCTTGTTAAAATGGTTGTACCCTCAAGTGCAGTGTGTGCTTAAAACATTTTTCCATAGTTTCATTCTATCCCACATCAGGCATTTTTATTTGACTTTAAATGTAGAAGTGCTGATAAAGGCTTTACTGATGCTCCTAGCCTCTAGAAACAACATACAGAACTTTTTGACACCTCCCGCTGTTTTCTACCGATCATTTCTCAATTTTTTTTCAAACAGCAGGCTCAATTTTACACTTCACTGCTCTGGACCACACTGACAGACAGGTCTATTATTCCATACAAATCTCTTACAAACCAAAAACACTTCACTATGCTTCACTATTACTGAATACTTGGGGGTATAAAAAGAAACTCCCTAAGACACAATTACCTAAAAATATTTGTTAATAAGCTTAATGCAAATATTATGTAGAAAAAATGGTTTAGTTACAAAAAAGTTCATTAGAGGGCCAGTAAAAATATACTGAAGAGAAGATCTTTTACAAAAGTGAGGTTAGGAAGTATGAGGCATTGACATTCACTGTAAACATCCTGTGTTCACTAGAATCCCTTGTCTAAAGTGTATGTCCTGGTTTTGTTCCTGAGCTTCATGGCCAACACTTGCATAGACAGCTAAACCTACCATAAAGGGCTGTTTATAGAGACAGGTCTGTAACTTCAGTAAACTAATGCTTTTACCTTTTGAAATAGTTTCATTCCACTACCAGGTAGTTAAGGAAACTAGGAAGTATGGTATGGTTTTTGTGTACTCAGTGCATTGGCTGAATTGGCGCAGCTACGTTTTAGTGTATTCATCTTAAATAATATTACACTAGGAAGTGTAGCTGTTTGACTTTCCAGCTTAGCATAAATATCTAGTCCTGCTTGCTGCTGCAAGGCTCACTTCTGCTCTGCCAAAGACTGCATATGGCAAAATATCAGCAATCTGAGTGCTACAGCATCAAACATACTCAGTAACGAGATGCAGCTTATAATCAGTACAGAAGACCTCACAGAGAATTTCACCTTTACCCAGGCAACACCAGTGCTTTCCTCCAGGAAAACCTTCTGCTGTTGGAGGAAGCTGGAAAAGTACTCACAGGGTAAACATGACATGGAGTGGCCTATGTAAAAAGTCTGAAGAACAAACTTGCATTTTGGGTATGAAAAGCAGGCATGTGTTTAGCTACTGCACATGGAAGTGCACATGGAAGTCGTACAGACAGACAAATATATCCCCCTCACAAAGAGCACAATAACACAAAAGCAGCAAATTGCCAATTTAAAATCTTATGTTAAGGCAAATCTAGATAAACAACCATAACAGGATTAATAAAAATAGGGAGTTTTCCTTGGCTTTTTTGTTCACTTTTTTTGTGACTGGCTTTTACACATTGATAAAATTTGTTTAAGCACTTTCTGGACATCTTCATCCATTTGACCCTAGACAAAGGGTGAGAGAAAAAAAGATGATTTAATTCATGCAGCTCTAGTCTTTAAGAATATTGATAAACTATTTTTCATGTACAGTAATTAGACCAATTTCCCAAGTGGAAGCAGTGTTAAATTTGTTCTTGAACTGTCATACCTTGCAGGAGGGATGTCTTAGTTAAAACATGCAAAATTCTTACTCAATCTGCAGATGAAATATCTTCAGTTAAAATACTGAGTGACTGGCAACATGAAACCATACCTGCACAGCATAGAGAAGGTGCATCCTGTAAACTGAGACAATTTCCTGGTGTTGTTTCTTTGTTTCCTAGAAAACAGTTAAGTAGAAAGGCACAGAGCATTCAGAACTATTGAACTGAGAACTCCCCAACTAGATTCAGACTGGGGAAATAGTACATAGTCTTATGTAATGCACTGAAAACTAGCTCAGACACTGTTGTGTCACCAGGCACTCTAAATTTGCTTGGAAGCATGTCCAGGAAAATGCTGTAGTTCTACCTACCCCAGTAAAAAGAGCTGGTGCGATGACCAGTTTTAAGAAGTGCTGAGCTGCAAAGGTGTGGAAGAAGCACATACTCTATTTCCAAGCTTATCAGCAACCAGAATTGAGGAAAGCCAACAATACTCTGACAAATAACTCTCAGCTGCCACTCAGCTCTTCCCTGAAGGCAGTGACCCCTCTGCCAGAGCTGATGCCTTCCCAGGGGAGAGGAGGTGCTTACACGGGTCTTACCCTGTAAGACCCTGACTTAATGAAAGCCAGCCTCCTTTTCAATCATCACAGACTGCCACAACTCAGAAGCCATCTTTCCAAAGAAACATGAAGCTGTTATGAAAGCTAACCTAGAAGAAGGAAAGAATGTTTCTGTCCTGTTTTAAATTCTACCTGCTTTCCTAATGTGCTGCACACCTTTGCACTTTACACTACTTCGCTGGTCCTTAATCAGTGGGAGATGAAGGATCCTTTCAGACATGAAGGACTGGAATAAGAAGGTCTGGGCCTTCACACTGACAGGATGCTCTGCCTGATATATCTCTCAGCTGCAAGACAACTTTTCTGGCATACTGAGCCCTCTTTCTTTCTGCTGGGAAAGGTAGGAGGCAGACACCACTTAGCATGTCAGTCTGGGAATTCTCCTTTTAGAGGCACTCCAGAGCCCTCAACAAAGGCCTCCAGTGGCCAATTCTTTTCATCCTCAACAGTGAATCAAAGTGCTCCTTTGGGCAGGCAAGCTCTAGGAAATATCAGTTATGGCTTAACCCAGCTTGGAAGACTGGAACTTTCATGCACAAACAATACAATTAAAAAAAAAAAAAAAAATCTGTAAGGCATTCAGAATTTCAAAGAATAAACTATTCTCCACATGAACAGATGCATTTGCTTGACTTGAAACCTCATGCTTTCTTCCAAAAAGCTTAAAAACCCAAAACGGCTCCAGCTGATGAATGTTACTGAAAATCCCCTGCACACCAATCATACTTTTCCACAAACTAAGGTCTGAGCAGCAAGTTTGGTCACTCCATTCTACTAGAAGAAATCTGTTTCTCTATTGGTCTGAGAAAAATATGTGGAAAACCATCTTTCTTTAGTTAGGCTCTTTCTAAAGTGCTATTCATGACTAGCAAATTCCTACATGTTTCAGAGAAACAGAAATTATTGACATTTTGAATGAAAATTCTTTTCCATGTACTCACTGACAGTACTCTGTTCTAAATAAGGCAGATTGAAGAATAGCACGTGTTTCTTTGGAGAACTGGGACTAATGTTAAGTTTACAAATTATCACACTTACAGTCAGTTGGTTTTGCAACTGCTTCACTTGTTGCTGTAACACCTCCAGCTGCTGGCTTTGTCTTTTGGGGGCACTGGTTGAGTAGGAGAGCTGAGAAAGGCTATTCAATGCTTCTTTTAATTTGCTGATTTCCTTGGACATTTCATTCATCTAGGGCGGCAAAAAAACCAGGTTTTCATTAAAACATGCAATGCATACTGTATTCCTGTGTGTCTTACCTTTGAGTTACTTGTGACTTAAATTTAAGAAGTGGGGAAAACCAAATTGTAAATAAACTCTATGGACAGATGTCATGTAAGCGAGGAGTTACAGTGCTTCTCTCTTTCCCATCCTAGTCCAGTCTATTCAAACTGCACTCCTTGTTCTGAACATCAAAAATATTTAACAAGAAGGACTGCATCTACTGACTTTACAAATTCTGTTGCTGAACCAAACACAGGCCACTATTCCCAGCTACCAAAATGCATAGCTCTCTATAACGAGATTTGTAGTGACAGATATGGTAGCTGCATGGGAAAAATCAGTCAAATTATGCTATGGTTGAGATAATGTAGTAATATCACAGCAGTGAATTTTTGCTCCTTCCTGATATTTCATTTTCTTGTCCCCTCTGCAATCTCTTCCTGCTGTAAATCTCACTTCTTTGACTTCAGCTGCCTGAACAGTGTGAACCCAACCTAAACGTAATTTAAAAGAGGTAAATTGAAAGATCATGTATCTCCACAGGGAGGGAAACCAACTGCAAAGCCAAACATACTGAAAATTTCTCTGACTTCAATACCTGGATTTTCAGAGGGGCAAATGCACTCAGAAGTTACTTGAATCAACATTGCCTATTAGGTCACTCATGCACCAGCCAACACACTTCGCACTCTGAACTCACACTACCCCTCCACTGTAGTGAGTCACTGACCTTTTTGTCTTTATCTTCTTCTAGTTTTGATGAGTTTTTCATTTCAATAAGAGCTTCTTGAACTTGATGGTACTTGTGCTGAAGATCAGTCACCTCCCGTTCCTTTGCTTCAAGCAGATTATGCATACCTTCCTTTGCTTCTTTCAAGTGCAAAATTTCATTTCTCAGTTTCATGGCATCTAAAGATATATTTTCCTTCTCTCGGATTACATCCTTCAGTTTGGATGACAAAGCACTAACTTCACCCTCTAGGGAGGACTGGAGCTTTTCGTACGTGGCCTTGGGTACCATTGCTTCATTAATTGCAGCTTTTTCTTCCAGTAACGCCTTTTCCAAGTTTCTTAATTCACTATCCTTGTTGCTAAGCAGTCGTTTCAGCTCATTTATTTCTTCTTCCATCTCCTTTATAGTATTTCTGAGCGCATTGATTACCTGACGGTGCTCAGTAATTGGCAAAGAGTTTTGTTTCTGAGTGTCTAGCAGTTGCTTGAGTTCTTCTGCTTCATCTAATACTTTTGTGTACTGGGATTTCATTTCTGATAACTCATTTTCTGCTTTGTATTTCAAAGAATTTGTTACTTCCATCAGTTTCTCATGTTCTTCTCTAGGAATGTAGTCCGAAGCTATATCATCTAGTGTTATTTTCTTCCTGTAATCTTCAAGCTCTGTCTGTGCTTCTTTGTACAACTGAGACAATTCACTAAGCTGCTTGTTGAGCTCATCTATTCTTCTGTGCATCACACCTTTCCTTTCTCCAGCTTCAGCACTAGATTCCAAATGCATCTGATTTGTCAGCTTGTCCTGTAGCCTTTTAATTTCCTCTTGCCCTTCCTTGTACCTCTCAATCAGCAATGCTTTTTCTTGATTAATGTTTTCAATAACTGAACAATATGAATTCTTCATTTCCTCACACTCTTCCACAGACAATTTGCTTGCCACATTCTGCTCTCTGTCTTCAAACTTTTTCTGTAGCTCTCTCACTTTTTCTTTTTGTCTTTCACTTTCCTCCAATGCTTTCTTCAATTCTTCCTTGAGTGCTTCAACTTCTCCATATGTAACCTTCAACATACTCAGATCAGAACTGGTTTCTTCACTTTCAGAGGAAACAAGACCTGGCTTCTTTTGCCTTTGTACATTCAAAACCTCTTTCACAGCTTCCTCATACCTGTTTTGAGTTTCTTGGAGCTTCAGATTAAGATCAGAACCATTTTCTGAAATGTCTGGGCTATTTAAATGATCTGTTTCTGGGACTCTAGACTGAACCTGAGTTTCCACATGCTTTCTTTTGGCTTCAGAATTCTCTAATTTTCTCTGCACATCCTTTAAGTCTTCCTGGAGGTATTTAATTTTTATTTCTCTGGGGCTTGTCAACTTTTCTTGGATTTGAGTGGCATTTAATGTAGGCTTCAGCTCCTGAACTAAGAACTCATTTTGTCTCTCTGCTGTTTGCTCAAACTGTGTTTGGGTTGAATAAGATTCTACAGTTGAATCCCCTTCTTTAGGTGTTCTTTCCTGTCCAAAAAGAACCAAAGATTGCACAATAAAAACAAGTACGTGATTCTACTTTTTTAGAATAGAGTAAGCAAGGAAGTATTGCCACATCCTACAGAGAGAGATGATTAAAAAACCATGGAAGAAAGTTTTAGAAAAATTCAAAGCTCAGCTGCTCCCATTTAGCCATCTACAGTGAGAGAAGGCAGCAAGTGCCAAGCTCCTCTGAAAGTCTGGGCTGAGCTCCATAAGCTAATAATCAAAGCTATGTAAATTAAAATTCTGCTAGCACAACTGTTAGCAACATCTTTTAGAATGCGGTTATCATAATAAACAAAGTTATTAAGTAATTTATGGGAAAAGAGAAAAGATCAAAACACTGACTTAATCCTTTGGGGCAGAGTGTTTCCACGATCTTACCCACAAGCTCGTTAAAAGATCTTCACAGCACAACTCTTTAAAACAGTAAGCAGCTCTTTGTTCTGCCTAGCAGATTAAGAGAGCACCAGAACAGCACAAAAATATGCCACCTGTAATTTGTCCTGCAGCTCCTTATTGTGCAATGTCAGAGAGGCAATTTTTGCTTGCATCAACAGAAGTAGATCTTGTTGGTCACCTTCAGAACTCACATCCAATAAACTATCAGCACCTTTGGAGAAAAAAAATAGATTCAAAAGTTTTCATAAAGCTGAAGTTCTAGCTAGTTAGTTATTCTAACATTTCAAATTAAACAGTTTGTTCCCATTACCATTAAACACAGTGAGCAAGCAAACTGTTCCTATAAACTCCCCAAGAATGTGTTAAGTTCATGCAGTAGAAGTGGGATGTTTTGGTGGGGAGCTGCTTGTGGAATTACAAAATACCACTCTCAATACTTAGTGTGTCTCATATTCTAAGTGGAAAGGTACAGAGGTTTTCAGCATTTCATGTCACCTAAAAGACCTAATGAAATAAGGATTAATTGCATACCTGTTGTGCTGTCACTCAGTCTGTCTTTACTGTCCCTGTGCAAGGAGCTGAATTCTTCCTGCTAAGACATCAAAAGAAAACATTTTCACAGAAAGCAGACGTAAACCTGGACAGTTCATCAAAAAGAGATATAGACAGTATAGAAAATATGTCGGAAAAAGGCTGTCCAAGTGGATCTCTTTTATTTCTGAGATCTTGTTTAATTGTAGCATGTGTTCAGTATTTCAAAGGCCGCTACAGTCATTCAAGTTCCATTGCCCAATTCCCATCAAATACTAATGAAATACAGCCAACTATCTTGTAAGTAGTTTGGAAGATTGCAGACCCTGTGATAAGTATTAGCAATATATTGACATGTATTTTAAAAAAATCTTCAGCAACATAAGATAAAGATCAGACAGGACACACTCAACCCTTTCACTGATGCTTTTTGGTAAAAGGGTCTGTTTTTGCACTGCCCAATTCCATGCACTTTGCTGGTATTAGAAACTGATCTCTTGGAGCATTAATACTTTCATAACCATACTCCTAAACACTGACTCATCTATGACTATTTATACGCACATATTTGTTACACATTGAAGCAATCTTTACACTTGTTTTATGAATTGCATTGAAATAGATTTGGATTCATTTTTGCTCCTAAAATTCAGCTAATTAAGTCACAGGAGACTCTGCAGCCATCAAAATAGAATATCAAACAAAACAGATCCTGTACTTTCCTTCCCTAAGTTCATAAGAATGGAACACTGATACCTTGCACACTTGATCAGCAAAGAAAGCTTGTCCTTTTCCAGTCATGGGAGTTGAAGTTGATGAGTGTGGAGAGGACAAATCATTACCCTGTAAAAAAATTTATATAAATAGGTATGTATACCTACATGCACATACAGCTACCTCTCTAATATATGCCCATGTATATATATACATATAGATAGATATACACACATACATATATGGACACAGATGCATTAAACAGTACTTTCACCTGCACTAACATAAGTCACAACTCTAGATTATTTTCAGAGAACAGACCTAATTATTTAGTGCCCTTCTGAATCAGTATTACATAAGGAGTGTACCTGTTACACCGGTAACATTCTGGTTTAAGATTAAACATAACTATTAAATAGATTTATATAGTATCAAAATGCAGTTTAAGTATTTTATTTTGATATGCATATAGGCTCACAATAATATGTATCCATATATATGTATAACTAAAATATACAGAACTATTTTCTTATTGAAATCAGCAAAAGGGATTCAACTTTAGTTGGAAGAAGCAATTGCACAGTAAAATTGGTACAGTTGTATCTTAGGCCATGCTGTATTTTAAGCAATTTTGCTTAGTTAACCTAACCAACATGTGCTTTCATTGTGTCATCCTAATGTCAGGAAAAGCACTCATGGTAAGACAGGTATATAAAATAACCATGACAGAGAAAATCCTGCCCACATAATTCTAATAATATTCAAAATGCTTTACATCCCCTAAAAGCATCTCAAAATCGGTCTTTTCTTTACCTGAATAGGACTGATAGGAGGAGGTGGGGCTTTGCGTTTTTTTGGAGTTCCACTTCTTTCTGAACTTAATTTAGAGCCTTGATCATGCTGAAAGTTTCACCAGCCAGAAAAGGTAGGTTTGTTAGTTTGGTTAGTAAAGTCCGAGCAAGTTGTTTTATATAAATAAATAAATAAATAAATAAAACCCCACATTAATATCAACTTTAGCAGCTCATGCAGTGCCTTTTTTCCCCTATGTAAAGGCCACATCTCTACTAACACAAAGATATTAAACATGCCTGGCAATAAGAATCTGCTCCCTTGTAATCCATGCTTCAGTGAAAACAAACAAGATTTAGTGAAAAAGCAGAAGCTGACAATGGGTTTAGCACCAGTGACCTTAAAACACTTCCATTCACACACAGCCCAGTCATGCCATTCTTCACAGCTACCACCTTTCCTCTCCACCAGCTTTTGCCTGAGCCCCCTGAAAAACCCCCCTCTTCACTCAGAGACGGAATGATCCATTGATTTGCACCCTTGTCTACTTCCCAGCCACCAGCAGGTCTACAAGGTCTACTTGCACTCCCAAGATATGACACTAACTAAAAATGTAAGAAACTAATTTAATTGCCTAATTCTGCTGGGATTCTCACAGGAAGGGGTCTCCAGCAACCAGGGATAACCTTCAATTTTGTTTCTTAAAAAGAGAGAATTTTTCTAGATCCTCTTTTTTGCAGTTTAAAGAGACAGGGTGTCCAACAGCCGAGCTCCTGCACTACGCATGAAGAAAGCGGGAACCGTCCCAGCACACATGCACATACACACTCGCCCTCCCTTCCTTCCCTCACCAAGGGTGTTGGCTGCTGTTACACAGAGAAACCAAGTCTAAAAGTAATTTTCCTGAAACACATTTCTTAACTAAGCAACAAAACCCTTTTACATTACATAGTAGTCGCAGCAACCCATCTCACAGTGACATTTACTGGTGCTTCCAGTTACTGTTTTTTCTTATGTTGCAAGTCTAGAGAGGCACAGTATTTTCAAAATCAAAAGGACAAATACCTGCTTTGCTTTTGTTGGAGACTTTGCATCTGCGGAGCAGAAAAGAAGAGAGTAGAAAAGAAATAAAAGTTATTAAAGGAAAAGCTATTTGCCATTCTCAACCCACCTCTCCACTCTACTTCCCATACCATAGATAAAGGGTTTGGTTTTTGAATTCCTGTCTGAACCTGATAAAAATAATTTGCAAATTCCATTTCAATCACATCCTCTCTGATACTGTCTGGTTTCATTTTCAGAAAAAAATCTGAAGATTCATGACAATTCTTACTCTATTATAGTCTTGCATCATTCTTACACATTAAGCTTTAGAAATCCATTATAGTTTGACCATAAAACCCTCTGCCTGCTTCAGTTCCTTCTCCAACCCTTCTACTGAGGGGTTCTATGTATAAAAGAGAAGCCATTCCAAATTGTATGCAAAACTTCACAATGCTGATACATCAACTTATTTTTTATTTCTCCAAAACATCTCTTTTTGGCCTGCTCAGGGCTTTATCCCATGCTAAATATTACCATCTATGGCAAAGAGTTTTTGGGAAGTCTCACCCAGATGATCTTGAAAATGGCTTTTGCAACATTTCATGCTACACTTTGAAGGAAATTTGTTCAGTGCTAAACATACATGTAGCCTGTTCAAGAAATGACAAACTGCAGGTCAGCCTCTCTCACATACCCACATCCTGCGATATCTTTGACGACAGGAGATTCTGGATCCCTGTATTCTCAGAGAGCTTGGCGTAATGCAGGGCATTCTGTCCAAAGACATCTACTAAACTGACATCTGCACCTCTCCTAAGGAAAGCTTCCACCATGTTAAGGTTACTGGCTTCACAAGCCATCATCAAAGCAGTTCTGAACAAGAGGAAAAAAACCAAAACACAAACAGCAAGTCTTCAGCAACTCATTTTTTCAGGAAATAAACAGTGTGACTGTTATCATATAATGAAGCCCAAGATTCCATCAACATGTGTATTGGTACATAAATGTAACTGCTGCTTCTCCTTACACCTGCCAGCCCCTCCTCTTCTTCCTCATACACTGCAGCTGCAAACACACGTCTGCAAACATTTCTAAAAATGACTTCCTGAGGCTGAGAGGAGAGCCATAGATAGAAATGGCTGCAGGATAGAGTCAGACTAACAAACCTCACTGCTACACTCCAACTGCAGCAGTGGCACAACATGAAAGCCTTTTTTTCATTGCTGCTCTCCTTCACATGCTGTGTTTGAGACAAAACAGACAAACAGATTTCAATCAAAAAGACAAACAAATCTAAAAGATCTTCAGTGAGTCCAAGAGATGACTTGTGCTGCTGTCAGCTTAAAAAAAAAAGAAAGAAAGAAGTTTGTGAGAGCACAAACAATTCCCTTTCAAGCACAGGGCAGCTGCACAGAGACAGCTCCTAGATTAAGGACAGCATACAGAAGGAATCTTTTCCTAACAGGTTGTGTCTGCTATTCTTAATTATTTGAAGGGATCGTAAGAGACATACAGAATAATTACAAACACATAGAAAACCTCACCTTTCAAGCATGCTCTAATACTGCCTTCCTTCTTCGGCATAGTTCTCCTTTCTCGGCATGAAAACATGTCTAATAGTTTGACCAAGTTTACTGCCAAACACATTCCTCAGTGCAGATACGAAGCTGAAAAGTTACTACAGTGATAATACTTGCTAAATATTAAGACAATACTTTCACTAATGAATTAAACATACTCCCTGTAATGGGTGAGTCACTTGGAAAAGTGATGTTGTTGCAGTGCTGTGGTAAAAGGAGTGGTAAGTGATAACTCAGATAACACCTCCAGAATCACAGGGATGGTTTTAATTTACCAAAATAATTCACTTAGTCTGGACACAATAGGAATCTGGAGATGCCATTTTCAAAGGTTATCCCTCTCTTCTCCCAACATGGTTTCTCCTGTTTCAGTAAAATCTTAACTACTTCTGTGGACATGAGGAGTAGTCACACCCCTCACCACAATGAAAGCGAGAAGTAAACCAGCATATTCCATATTACAGTGTTTTGTTGCTTCTACACACAGTACTACTGTTAAAAAAAATACAGAAATGGGAGTTGTATCTATGACAGAAACTCCTTTATCCAATTAAAGCAGAGAGTCTTAACACTGTCTGCTGATTAAACACTAGGAAGGTGAGGGGAAGGCAGAGGTCCCAGAGTGTGCAGCACCTCAAGTTCAAAGCACCAACGAGGCCATTAAAACTGACAGACAACAAAGGGGTTTTCTTCAGACAGCTGGAAACAAAGAGCGCACTAATGAACTTTGGACTGATAAAAAACAAGTTAGGGCCCAGTCTTATATTCACAGGTGCTACCAGAGAACAGAATCAGTATTGTGTCACACAGAATAATCAAAATTACTATAAAGTGTAAGTGCCAAATCTTCTCAGTATCCTACCTTACCTTCACAGTTTAACCAACTGTTTTATAAAACAGTCCATGATTTTGTAAGACTCTTGATCTTTGTCAGTAGCATCAAAACAAGTGCATTTTTCACTACAAGGATGTTGCTTTTTAAAAAGTTTTCTGACACGTGTATCTATTAATGCAAAAAACCTCTAATTGGCACCTTCTAAAACAACAGCATCTCCACTGTAGAGGAGCTGCTGTGGCTGCATTATGGCAGAAAAAACAACTCTCCACAGATTTTGCTCACAAGTAGCAGTTTTAAGGATTTAAGTTGGAGCTACTAGCTCATCCCAAGAAGAGAGCAGCATTTAAACTGGAACACTTAGAAACTGATGTGTGGGTAAGTGCTATCAATCAGATGTGCATAGGAATAATTTAAAAATGGGATATACTGCTCTGGTAGCCCAAAGGAAATCTTACAGGCACATTAGTTTTATAGTTACATAGTTTCATCTTTTGCTTTAGTCAGAATTCTGTAAGCCTTCTCAGCCATCAGGATACACTGTCCAGTACAGAAAGCATTATTTCACCTAACATCAACTATTTTGGGAAGGATTTGAGAAGAAATCTTCATTTGACAGTCAGCTTTGGTGAAGAATCAACATGTTAACCTGCTGTACCTTCCATTTTTATCCCTGGTGTTGATGTCTGCTCCATGATCCAGAAGGTATTTGCAGACTTCTACATGACCATTTTGTACTGCAAGCAGCAGAGGTATGTTGCCAACCTAGAAATGCACATAAAGAGACTATGAACGATATTCCATTCACTTAGAAAAACACACTGAGATTAAAAGTCAGCTATAAATTTTACCTTTACATAGCAAAAATGAGGTGCTATCAGTACATTTTTCTTGTGCACCATAAATATAGCTGAGTGTGCTATAATTCCTTTCTTGTCTGCTGGGGATGATTCAAAACATAGGAAGGAGGAATGCTTTTTGCTTTTGTACTCCCTTTGCTGTTTGCTTAATGCTAAAACACAATTATTTTGAAACTACAAAATACCTTTCAATAGCTCTGCAACAAAAATTATAACTTTAACTAAATACTAGGCAAAAATACAACATTTCATAAAGTCAGAGAATAACACAGTTGGAAGACACCTTTAGAGGTATCTGGGGTTTCTCCCACTTTTTTCCTCAATCCACAGCTAGGCAAACTTCAAATCGCAGTACATTGCTCATTGTCCAGCCACATTTTAAGCATCTCCAAAGGTAAAGACACAGCTCTGGGTACCAGTTCCAGTGTTTGACAACCTTCAAGGTGAGGATATTTTTTACTAGTAGCTAACTGGAATTTCCCAGTTAGGTCCACTACCCAAATTCTGACCATTGCTTATCATTTTGTCATGCACCTCTGAGACTGGTCTCTCTCTTTCCTATAACCAGCCATTATGTAGCTCAGGACATTTTTATTATACTCCTACAGCCTTTTCTTAAGGCTGAAGAAACCTTTTATGCCTTTAAAATGCATCTGCTGAAATCTTAGATTGGATGTCTGTGACATATTTTTTTTTGTTAGGAAGACCAGAGAAGACGGAGATAGACCAAAACTGAAAACAAACAAGTTCAAGTAACTTTATCACTTCCTGCCTGGCCTGCGCTTTATAGATCCCCTCCCTTCATCATTATGTTTTCTATAAGGCAGTTGCATCATTCCCAAAACCAGACCTGGTTGGTTGTAGACATTTCACAGTAGTGAATGTAGTGTCTCTGAACCTTTGGAATATATCAGGTGTATTTTTTCCCCTCAGGCTTATCATTGTCTGGTTGGGCTTTGTGAGCATTTTGCAGCCCTTGGCCACATACTGGGCCTTTTCCAAAGCCTCCTGGAGAAAAGGGAAACACTTTTAATTATGTTTTGAATGTGTAAGAATCGATTGTAGCTACTTGTGCCAATTTCTCACTGATCAGCAAATCCTGCCACTACAGTATCAGACTGTGAAGTGCCTCCACACCGCTGCAAAGGCAAGCTGCAAAAGGAATTTCCTCCAGCAGAGAAATCCAGGAAGGTATATGAGCACAGCATTGCTTTGAACTACTACACCCGAGGTGGAGGGTGGTAACAGCTGGGAATGAGGGTGATAAAAGCTCTGAAGTATCTGCAGTACACAACAGAAGAGGTACATACCAAATCTTTGATGTTAATGGGACATTTGTGTTCACACAGAAGTTGAACTGCCTGAAGACACCCACATGCAGCTAAAAGAAAATAAAGATAAGTTAAAAAGACAAGACAAGCACGAAAGTCCATTAAACCCCAATTTCAAAAATTGTGTCCCACTCTTCCACTTGCAATATTGCAGCATTACATTGAGGTACAAAAAACAAATTCTAGGCTGATGAGCTAGAAATATCAAGCACAACAAAACAGTACAAACTTTCATCCAAGAAGTTACCTGCATAATGTAAAGCTGTTTTCCCAGAATTGTCAGTGATGTCTGCTGGACATTTACTCTGCACAATTCAGTAAGGAGAAGGAAAAAAGCAATTAGAGAAGTACAAAGAAAATAAAACATATGTTTTATATTGACGGAGTGCTTAACATCTCTACAAAAAGATTTATGTGCTGCTTCAGATAAGAACACTGAAGGAAGGTACAGCTTCTCTCTCTACCAATCTGGTATTTCCTGTCTTCATACCAGCTCAGATTGAAGCCATAGGAAATCCTCATGATCAAGAGAGCTACTCCTAAAAAATGTTATAGTTTCAGAAAAATTTAAGTCAGTAAATAAAAAACAAAATAAACTCTGTCCTTTGCCTCAGAATTGTATTTTTTTTAACATTAGAACAAAAGCTAAAGCAACAATGTCCTAAGGCAATCTGTCCTGCATTATTTCATGGAACTGTAGCATGGTTTGGATTAGAAGAGTCCTTAAATATTATCTTGTTCCAACCCCCTGCCATGGGCACCAGACCAGGTTCCTCAAAGCTCCACCCAAACGGCCTTGAACACTGCCAGGGATGGGGCATCCACAGATTCTCTGGGCAACCTATGCCAGGTGCTTCACCACCCTCACAGCAAAGAATTTCTTCCTAATACCAAATCTAAACCTGCCTTCCTTCACTTTGAAGCCATTTCCCCCTGCCCTATCACTACACACCAGTGTAAAAAGTCCCTCTCTGCCTTTGTTGTGTGGTTCTTTAGATACTGGAAAGCAGCTCTAAGGCTTTCTGGGAGCCATCTCTTCTCTTCAGTCTCACCCTTTCCTCATAGGAGAGGTGCTCCACTGCTCTTCACAACCCTACTCTGGACTGGCCCTGTCCCTCCTGCACTGGGATCCCAGCACTGAATGCAGTACTCCAGGTGGGTCTCAGCAGAGCAGCAGAATCCCCTCCCTCCCCTGCTGCCCACGGGGCTCTGGATGCAGCCCGGGATATATTTGGCTCTCTGGCCTGACCCAGGTGCAGCTGGTGTTGCCCTGACCCAGGTGCAGCACCAACACCTGGCCTTGTTAAAGCTTATGAGGTTCCCACAGGCCCACTGTCGAATGCAATAAGGGTTCATTCACATTTTTAAAAATAAGCACCAACAATCCAGTTATATCTTCTTCTATTACAATTAGCAGATGCTACTGATCAATCCAGACTTCAAACCAATAAATAGTAATGAAAAAAACAATTCAAATCCTTATCAAGGCTTGTTTTGGTACAGATTTTGGTTTTAATTACAACAAAGAGAAAGTAAAATAGAAATTTAGATTCATTTGGTTTGGAAATAACCATCAAGATCATCAAATCCAACTACTAACCCAGCACTGCCAAGTTCACCACTAAAATATGTCCCACATCTACACATCTCTTAAATCCCTCCAGGGATGGTGACTCCACCACTTCCCTAGGCAGCCTCTTTCAATGCTTGACAGCCCTTCTGGTGAAGGAATTTTCCTAATATCCAACTTAAACCTCCCTGGGCCCAACTTGAGGCCATTTCCTCTTTTCCCACTGTGATATGGTCTACCCTGAGCCTCCTTTTCTCCAGGCTAAACACCACCAGCTCCCTCAGCTGCTCCTCACAGGACAGGTTCTCTAAACCCTTCACAAGTTTCAATGCTTTTCTTTGGACAGGAGAAGACAGGACCCTAAAATTATGTGTTTCTAGAAAACAAACATTATGACTTTTGACTTTTACATGCAGCACTGTCTCCAACATGCCTGTGATTATGTAGGAAAACAGGATCACAAAGATTACTACATTCCGTGTAACAAAAATTTCAGGATTCTGCCTGTGTGAAATTGTTATTCAGCCTCTTTAATTCAACACCAGTTAGACATTCCTCACACACACACACTTTGGTCCACAGAAGATAATCCTAAGAGCATGAATTACTGGAGACTATTACCAACGGGTTTGCACTTAGGAACATACTTAGAAATCTGCACATGGAAATAAAACAAGAAATAAACATCAACAAAAGCACTCTGTGGTTGCAGCAGGCAGGTGGGAAGGGAGCAGGTATCTTGGTGTTAAACGCTGTTCGTTCTGAGGTGGTGCTGCTGCTGCCTGCGATGCCACCGGTGACGGCCTGATGGCGATGTGGATCCTGGCAATGGGACGGGCCGCGGTGGCTCAGGATAACCCTTCCCGCCTGTGGAGCAGCAGGGGAGACAGCTTGCAAGGAGTATGGAGGTGGGAGTCAGTGAAACTCGACCCTGTGTTGTCAGAGACACTGACAGAGGTCAGTCACAGGACAGCTGGAGAGCCCTGAGGCAATCAGGGAAAAATAATCTGGAGGTTGGGATACAGGATCCATTCTCTTTCTGCACCATCGTGTTCAAGCAGGGTTGTTATTCATTATTTCATCTGTATTCTCAGTCTGTATTCATTATGTTGTCTGAGACCTATTGATAAGTCCAAACTTAGAAAAATCTGTTCCATTTCTCTGATCACCGCCATGAAAGCTTACCTGTATTTCTGAAATGGAGCTGAGATAGACCATGTCTTTGCTTACTAACACTCATCTTCAACACCATGAGACTCTTCTGTTCATCTTCACTTTTTGGTTTTCTTATTTTCTCTCCCCATTCTCTCAACTCCCTTTCTAACCCCTCTCTGTCCTTTACCTCATTTCACAGAAGATTAAATTATTTCCATTTTATTTTTGGATCTAAGCTACTTTGGTTTCGTCTCTCTTTGACTTTAAACTTGAAAACATTTCTATGGTGAACAGACAGAAAGCATTCCAGTGGAACGTTATCAGAATGCCCCCAGAAGTGAAAAGTCCTTTTCCCCTGTAATTCATAATCCACCTAATTCCAAGTCATCCAACCACACAGACAAAACATAGGAAGTTAAACTGAAGCTACAACCTGCTTGAAACCCAACCAAGCTATGTCAGAGCAGCTGGACATGGAAAACTGTACCTGCAGACCTCTCAGTGAAGATATACTGTTTTCTATCATACATTCACAGTGTCTGAAAGGTCCTTAAACTCTTTATGTCTAAAATCTTGATGAGCCTCTCTTGATGTCAAGGAGCTAGAACAACAGTATAGAAGTGTGGTGCAGATTATTAGCAGAAAATGTGTCAACATCTAATGGAACCAAATGAAAATTTCAAAAATCAATATTAATTTGATTTTTCTTTTACCTGAAGTAATCTCTTAATGCAATCAGGGTGGCTGTTCTTTGCTGCAAGATGTAAAGCACTGTGCCCTAAACGAATAAAAGCAAAGCAAATTACTTATTCAATCATGCCAAAGCACAGGAATAAACCCTTCTATGACAAAGGCAAAATCTTGAATTATGTGACACATAAAAAGTAAGGGCAGAGAAAACAAAAACCTACATCAAGCAGAATGTCTTTACTACAGACCGTTGTTCAGGCAGGTAACAGAATAATCTTAAAGTCTTGGTTCATATAAAGGAGTGACACAAACATTGTGTCAGACTACATCTTGGCAGACGTAAGTCTAAGACTGTACATTATGTCTTGTTTCTTAGAAAACCATTTTCCAATATTACTCAGCCTCCCTCTCACACAGATGTCTGTCGGTGTCTTCCTGATATTTGCTATTTGGCAATGAAAAAGTAACCCAGAATCAAGAGCATAACCCGCCAAATCCACCACCTACAAATGTATTAAGTTTGTGTCATCCGTGAAGTGCACATAGAAGACTCGAACACAGGTACTTTAGTTTGCACCTCATAGATTCCCTATTCCCTATCAAACACAGGTCTGCATTGGTTTGCATTTCAATTAATTTAGCATCTCTGAGTTCATATTTAGCTATGAAATGCCATGATTTACTGACTATGGATTTATGATGAATCACTGAAGACTCTCCTCCAGTTTCATCTTACAGAGCATCTGAAAAATTGAAGATGACAAGACAGCAAAAGAACAAATTATCCATGCAACTAAGAAAAGAAGGAACCAGGATTTAGTACTTAATAAGGACAAAGACACATGTGACAGGAAACTCTCATTGCAAGTGATGTGACTTTTACAGAGAAGGATTTCACTAATGAGCACTGGGCCGACACTCTCAGGTGGAAGTCGACAGGCAGCCTCTTACTACTCAAGCAACTAATAAATCATCAGGCAAGGTGAAGCAGGAATTCTGAGTAATAGTCTGCATCAGATACATATATTCCCTTATCATTGTGTAAAATATGAATGCTCCTTCCAGTATCACAGACACTTTTTTATAAAGGCAAATCATTCCGATGTATGACAGAGGTTCCCTCAGGCTGCAATAAGTGACCAAAAGCAGAACCCATGAGCCCAGCATTTATATATCATTACTGGAGAGACAGAATGCTGACAGGTCATCCAGGTGGCTCAGCTAGCCAGAGAAAATGCTGGGTACAGATTCCACACATGTGTCAACTGAAATCTACTAAAGAGTTTGCCAGTTTCAAATTCAGCTCCCATCATCCTCCCAGTGGAGAAGTAATTAAGCATAGGACTTTTGAGAACTGAAACATCATACTTAATAGCTCTCAGCTCTGTTTTGGCCTGTATCAGCTGTTTTCACTGTGCCATAATCCTCAGGAAATGTCTTACTGCAACTCCTGTAAAGTTAATGGGATTAATAGCTTGGATGAACATAAAAGCAAAACTGGAGATCTTGATGCAACCTGTAATAATAAGAGCTGGGGGAGGAGAATTATTTTCTTTTTTTTTTTTTAACTTAAAAATAACAATTTAAAAGATTGAACAACTATTTTACATCTGGAGTCCACTACAAATGCTGAAATTTGTAGTATTAGGACAAAAGTTTTTGAGGACTTTAGAATCTGAAT
>NW_008237242.1:273662-291242 GCF_000691975.1 Corvus brachyrhynchos | reverse complement strand
AGGGAAGCAATTATGCCTGAACATGCAACTGTTTCAGCTGCTTTTCCTACATGCTGTGTGGGGAAAAGCAAAGTTGTCAAATCAGTTTTTTCACTCTGAAAATCAAGAGTATTTCATCAAGAACTACATAAGCAAATTGAGTGTATCATGCTACTTGTATAGGTTCAGAGAGGCATACCTGCACCATCTTGAGCTGTCACATCTGCACCATGTGTCACCATGATCCTGAGACACTCTGCATGCCCTTTCATGGCTGCCAGGTGAAAACTGGAAGAGAACATTTACATGTCACTTTTCTTATTATTAAGATATCTTTTCTCTTGCATTCACAAACCACATACTGGCAAGTTCTTTCCTCCGTGTCCTTAGATCTTTTGGCATCCCTCCACTGCCTCCCAAGAAGATAACAGCTCTGGCAGTGAGAGGGAACATCAAAAAGACTTTGTAGTCATACTTTCATACTGCACCTCAAATAATGTGCTCATTTTGGGACCCTTGTTACAAGAAAGATATTGATGTGCTGGAACATGTCCAGAAAAGGGCAATGAGGCTGGCAAAGCATTTAGAAAACCAGTTCTATGAGGAGCGGCTAAGGGAGCTGGGGATGTTTAGTCTGGAGAAAAGGAGGCTCAGGAGGGACCTTATCACCTTCTACAGCTCCCTGAAAGGAGGGTGCAGCCAGGTGGGCGTTGGTCTCTTCTCCCAGGTAACTTGGGACAGGATGAGAGGAAATGGCCTCGAGATGCACCAGGGGAGGTTCAGATTGGACATGAGGAAAAATTTCCTGATTGAAAGGGTTGTCAAACACTGGAAAAGGCTGCCCAGGGAGGTGGTGGAGTTACCATCCCTGCAAGGCTCTTGACCATATTTAAGAGATGTGTATATGCACCACAGGGGGGGGAACACTGTTTAGTGGTGGACTTGGGATGCTGGGTTACTGGTTGGACTCAGAGATCTTAGAGGTCTTTTCCATCCTGAACAATGCCACGACTCTATGATTTTACACAGGCTGCTGTCCCATTAATCCATATCATATACTTTATGTACATCTGGTCCCACACAATTTCTAAACTTATGTCCCTAGTGATGTAATATATCCCCAAAGAATGCCTGGGCTTGGGGAATTAGTAAAGAAAATAGTCACAATAACTGACTTTGTTCTAGTCATTTTAGTCAGTCAGATTTAGTTAGATTTAGTCAGATTTACTTAGGTTTTCCCCTTTCAGTGGACAAAATTTAGTTCCTCTAAAACATGATTCTGCAATTCCTTAATTAGACGAAATGAAGTTGTGCTTCTGTACTGTCCTTTATAGAGCTCATCTTTCTTTTGTGTATGGGCGGGGGAAAACACTTTGCTGTATCACCTGGAGAAATCAAAGCTACTGGATATTCATGAGACTATGCCAGAAATGTATTTTTTCCACTTTTGGTTTTGCTGTTCACCCCAATCACCTCTTGTTTAAACGGTGTGAAACTGCAGACATTACCAACCACACCGTGGCAGGATGCGCTTCCAAGCATCAATTACCTAAGATGTAATTACAGAACAGACCAAAGAAATTACACTGAATCGAGCATTTTTACAGCTGAAATTTCATGTTTGACATCCTCAGGCTGGGCACTTCAAGATTCACAGGAGCAGTGCTATGGAGATGCTGCTGACTTAATTTTGCCCTGAAGCAAAACTGAAGGAAAAGCTTCTGAAAACAGAGAAGTTTATATCCTCCTGATGCATAGCATGCCGATGTTGTCAAGTCTTAAGATATGGGCAGACATCCTGTTACCATGTGGGTCCTACCAACCTCAGCCTGATGCACACAAAGCAGTTTTTCAGTGGGAGTAATGTAAAACACAAATTCAGGACAAAACACTTCTAACTGCTATTTCTTTAAGTGTGGAAAGTTAGGACCATCATCAAACATGCACCAAACTGAAAGAGTCAGAATTCCTGGGAGGGATTCTAATATCTTTCAAAGGAAGGTATTAATTTTTAACATCATGCACCCCTGCATAAAAGGGATTTTCCCATGGAATGTAAAAGAAACATCATAAATCATGGAGCCAGGTCAACTACTTTTAGTTGTATTTAGAAATTTATATTTTGAACAACTGCTTCATTTAAGTGTTAAAGCTAACATTGAAAGTTCAGCCTGCTAACCAGGAAAACTTGGAACAAAAGGCAGGAATGAAATGGGTATTTCAGACACAGAGTCTGTGGACTGCAACACCATGTTTCTCTGAGTCATAGACTTCTTTGTCGCCTTCTTGAAAACTCAGCAGAGAAAGAGACCTACACACGACATCTGGCAAAGAGAGGAGGAATAATCAAAACAGGAGAGCTCCTGGAACAGAGTCCTCTATCAAGGACAGCAACCACCTCACTTCCTACAAGGAGTCCTTCCTTCCACACTGGCTGCTGCTGATTGCAAATGGCAGACAGGCAGCACTTAAGCTTTCAACCCTTCTCTGCAAATATAAAAGTATTTTGTATTCATCCTGTGAATTCTACTGCCATGAACAAATTGAAGAGTTAATGCTTCCAAGGGCACAAGAAGCACTGCTGCTGTCTGTTCCCCAGTCATTCAAAATCAAAACTTCATGTACTTGGTGACCAACGCAAAGTTGTGTAAACATTCTTCTTTGGAAGAAGTGGTTTCTCAGGCTCTGGGAAAATGACTGGGGGAGGGACACAAGAGGAGTCTGACAAATTCCAACACCTCTAATTTAGCCAGCACAACATACCAGCAAATACCAAAACATGTTCAGATACATTTGTATAAACACAAAATACAATCAAATTCACTTATGTATTAGGAAGATAGTGAAGCACGCACTTGGCTAACTTACATTTGACAATATTCATAGTAATAATAAATACCTGAATAATAATAACTTGGCTAAATCTGGGGCACTGAGGTTTTATGGACAGACCGTGTAGGATGGTGCCAAATGCAACATGAACACGCAAGTGCTAAAGGAGTTTTATTTAGGTAAAATCTGACTGCAAAAAAGTATCAGAGAAAAGAAAAATTAACTCTTTTCAGGCTATGCTTCAATGAACATATGAATCCCACCAAAAAAAACCAACTCTCATGGCAGTTCTCAACAAGTCATCACACACACAGATGTTTTATTTCACAAAGAGCTGCTTGCTGTGTGTCTCCTCCCTGCATCATTGTACTGCTACCATCTCTCACATAAACCTGTAGTGAGATATTTTTTCTTAACAGTCTCAAAATAACTGGAAGGGAATGGGGGACACAGTTACTTAACTGCTGGTTTAGTAAACAGAAGTCCTGCTCAACAGAGAGGAGAACGACTCCAGACTGGGGTGAACCTATTATAGTCATATTTAAATTGAACTATTTACAGAGTATTGGGCAAAACCTCCCCATTAAGGGGCAATTCTGATTTTAAAGTTAATAGCCCCTGGTTTGTTTGTTTGTTTTTTGTTTGGTTGGGTTTTTTTAGTTAGAAAAACCCAAACAAACAAAACACCAGACCCAAAACAAAGAAAACCACAGACCCAAACGTTTGAGTAGTAGGTACTGAGGACTCCTATGTAGCAAGGGAGGCTCTTGAAACAAAGAAGCTTGTCGACATTCATTTCAGTACAGAAAAATTCTTTACAAGCTACATAATTTCCTAAAACATTTGAAAGAAAAGTTGCAGGTTTCCAAACACTGGAGTTCTCACCATCTGGACGCCTTAAGGAGTGGCCCATTTTACTTGCATCTTCCATGAATAAACTTTCCTTGACATGAAAACTTTTCCTCCCATTTCCTGGTTGTGCAATGACTTAGGTAAACAAAAACAAGCATGTAATGATTTGGACCAAGGGCCACACTGAGGGTTGGATTCTCATTCAGCTGAAAATCCCATTACAACATAATTCATTTTCCCTTCACAATAGATAAGCATGTTATTGCCACTTAGAGCCACATCTTGATAGCCCAGCCTGAACTGATTTGAGACAGACTTCTTTTATTGCTGTAAAACATTTCTGTTCTTCCTGAGGGGCAGGATGGTCTTTTATTATTGTATTGAGACCTTTCAGTGAGCAGAGGAGCAGCTACCATTCCCAGTGGTTCAAGACCCACCTCTGCAGCAGATGAAAGATCATTAGGTTGACACTGCTTTTATCCTGTTGGGAACGTACAAGTCTCATAATTACTCAGTCCTTAATGAGAAAAAGTGAAAAATTATGTTTGTTGTGAGGAATGCAAAGCCCAGTTGGTGTAAACAGGCCTTTAGAGTAAGAGCGAACTCATTTAATGAGATTCAGGTACAATTGGAGAGCAGCTACATGACTATCACCTCAAAATCTTGTCAGGACCTCAAATTTCTTGACCTGAAATGTTACTCACATAAAAATCCCACATTGATATATGTTTTTTATGACACTTGCTGGCTGAACAGAGGGCACAGCTGTGTATGACATCCCTGAACTAATCTGAAGCAGCAGATTTCTTAGGAATCTAAGGACAGATAGGAGATGTCAATGGTGGAACACTTACAGCTGTCCTAAACAAGCCCATCCCTTATTCAGGGAAAAGGACCTTTTCCACATTTTGGTTACAAAATTAAGCCAGCGAGGGAATGAAGACTTCTTTAACCAGCATCTGACAGACAAAGCGCAAGAGTTCTGATAGAGCCAGTCTTTGTCAAAAGACCAATAATGAGTGTTTTCAGAAATTATTTAAATGTCAGTCTAACTTATATGAAAAAGGACTTTAATTTTTAGTACTCGGCTCACATAAGACTTTTCTTTACAAAACATTACACCATAAGTAGAAGAACAGAAACAATCCCCATTTAGGGGTTAGACCTGTAAAACTATAGCTGATGGCAATTGCTAAGGTGGTATTAGCAGTAAGACATGGGTCTGCTATATTCAGGTTCTCTGCTTAACCATTTGCAGAGCTACTTCCTGCAAATCCTCTTACTGAATGTTATTTTGACAGCTGGCTTAAAACAACTGGGTGGTCCATATATCTAGGGGAAGTGCCACAAAAGTAAAGCGGAACATGATAAAATCAGAAAAAATAAATATCAAGTCTTAATTTAAGACAGTAACCTTCTAACAAGGAAATTTTCATTTGTGGAAAGAAAAACAAGAGGGAAAAAAGCAGAAAAATTATACCAAATCAAAGGGTTCAATCTCTGTTTGGCAAGGTCATGCTCCAGAGTTTTTTTCTGGGCAGAATTAGCATTCTCTGTAACACAGATTTTCTCCAGGGCCTGAAAGTAGTTCAACACACTACTTACCAAAATCCAAAGCAAATAAAGGACATGGCTGAATTATGGATGCTAAGTGAATACTGTATTTGCTGTTTCCTATTATGACAAACATGGAACCCAGTCAAACTTACATGCAAGTATATAATACTATTGTTCTCTGTCATTTTAATCGGAGTGCTCTGAAAATATTTTAAGTGCAAGAATGTTTGAAAAACACTATGCACTCATATACACTCATTGTCAAGGTTTATTTTGAGTAAAAACATCCCTCCCCAAGGCAGATCACTCTTCTTCATTTTCTAATGGATGTCAACCCTTTGTTGACTTTTAAAAAGTCTAACTTGTCTGCCAGCAGTTTGATGATTTATAGTTTCCCCACCGACCAATACCTTCACACAAACAAACAAGAATAGTAAAATAAAGATACAGAGCTGCCTAGAGACCTTGTATTGCTGATTAAAAAAAAAAAAAAAAATATATATATATATAAATGGAAGACATTTAAGCTTTGCTACTACCAGATCAAACAGGCAAGCAATTCACCAGCTATCTCAACCACAAAGTGACTTACTGATAACCTGGCTGACTTTCTGAACTGACTAGAGCTTTTATATGTTTTAGAAGCAGCTCCTCGCTTACACTGCTATCCCTCAAGGCCTCAACTCCTCCTTCAAAAACAACAGCTAAAATAAACACAGTAGATGATATCTAGCTTTTGATTGCTTTCCACCACAGGCTGAGTGGCAGAAATGCCAGAGTTCCCAAGACCTGACCTGAAGGAGAAAGGGCCATGAGTCACTACTAGAGCAGCACCTTCTGTGCATGAAGAAAATACCTGGTGTCACACAGGAGGAAGTCCAATGTGGTTTCCTCTCACATGTGGCACCATGACCAGTCACTGTAGAAGAATACGGTTTACTGACCTGTGAAGGGCCTGAGATTTTATCAGCATTAAAACAATCTTGGAAGTAAGCCCTTTTTGACACACCCTGAACTTAATAATAGAAAAATTACCACCTTCAGAATAAATGATTGGGAAAGTCCCAGGACCAGAATGGTCCTGAAACTGGAGGTTTCTGCTTTCCTCTGCAAGCCTTCTCTGGGTCCTGCCTCCTCCTTGCACCAGCACAGGTAGGTAGGTCACTGTGTGGCTGGTGAGCTGGCACAGTGAACAAAATCAGTTGAAAACCAAAGCTGCCTTCCACTGTTTCATCACACAGCACAGAGGCAGTCTGTCAGTGAAAAATAAGGAGCAGCACATAGAATTTCACCTTATACCTAAAATTAAACCATGGATGTTTCACCATGAAAGTCAAAAGAATCTTCATCTTTTCCTGACTGCATTATCAAGATACTGTCACTCATTTGAGACAATACATGCCTCAAGGAGAACCAGTCATTTAATTATGGAGGACCTCTACAGATGTTTGGCAGATCAGACTGCCTTAAATAAAATCAGACATCTACAGGTAATCACTATCAATACTTACTAGTTCTTTGGGGTTTTTTATTATTTTCTTTAAACAAATAAAAATTACAGCTTCACACTGCACCCATTTTATCTCCTCCCAATAGTAACTGTAAAAAATGTGGCTTTTCAAAAATGGTGGCAGTCCATGTCATTATCCTGTCATTCACATACATGAAGCCGAAAAAGTGCAAAAATTGTCTTAGGAAAAAGAGAGGAAATACATTTTGTTTTCATATCAGAGGTGGTACCAGTACAAACTGGGAAAATTATGTTTTCAGAGTTTTAAAACATTCAATCAATGAGTTGCTGCAAACAACTTCTAGAGTGCAGTGCAAGATCTTAAGAAGTTGACAGAGGCAGGTATGAAGTTACCAGGAGCTGTGTGAGATTATTTTCCCCTCTCCCCGCTTTATTCCCCTCTCCCCGCTTTAGCACCTGCCTCTGCAAAGTTTACTGCTGCACACAGCCTGTGTCCTTCTGTTTTAACATGAGATGGCATCTGCCCTGTCCCAGTACACACAGAATCCTCTGGTAAAAACCCTGCATCCACCTTCTGTGTCAGCCTGCATTCTGGGACAGCTTTCAAAAAAACAACAAAACCAAGAAATCCACCACTGAAACCAAAACAAATGCAGTTTTCATGCTTTGCATCATAGCATGAAAAGTCTTGCTCCAATCATACACACCTCGAGCTATAGGACATTAATAAAAGGCAAGCCTCTTTAATGGCTGTTTTCTTATTAGAAAAGAAACAATTGCATCATGCAACACAGGAGCTGGCAAGCTACAGACTCCTGATTTTAGCCTTCAAACTCAGCAAAATATCCACCCAGCTGCTCTTCAGAGAGATTTCTGGGATCCCTAGCAGCTTTATACTTTTCATTCTCAGGTTGTGCTCCAGCAGTTCCATTTTCATAGAGAGTTTTCTTTGGCAAACTCTATTACCACAGTAACACAAACTCCCATTTCAAGTCTGAAATGTATGGACTTCCCTTCCATGTACCATTAATTGTAAACATAAGTGCTCACAATTTAGATTTATCACATAAAGTTTCTTGCACAGTGTCTATTTAAAATTCCTCAGTAACTAATGTCAGCAAAATGCAACAGAGATTCTGCAAGCAGAAGCTTCAGGGCACTCCTAGGTGTTGACAGAAAGTCTGTAGTTTTGACATATTTCTTTTATTTTTGGAGTTGTAGGGCAGGAAAATTAACAAAGTACAACAAACGATGAATTCTCAAAAAGCTTAAAGAACCCAGAAATCTGTGCAGTGTGGCCTGAGCCTCCAAAGACAAGTACTGAGGGATAAGGAAGGCAGATAAGTAAGGAAGATTCCTTCTGATAGTTTAAGACCACATCCCACATATAAAGTCCAAACAGGTGCACAGTTACCTTCTCCATATACCTGCCTTCTGGCACAACATCTTTTTAGGGGTGAAATCCCTGAGGATGTGCCCAGGTCAAGATGACTTTCCTCATGAAGCTGGATAAAACCAGCTAGCCACCTTCAGCCCTTTCAAGACCCAACAGAGTTCAAAGTTAAAATTAAGCCCAAAAATGAGGGCAATGATTACTGTCTCCCCCGGCCTTTATCCTCCAACACAACTCACTTGTGTAGTGAGTACTGCTGTCTGTGGGTCAGCAATTGCAAATAATCACCACAGTATATGGAAAGTCATGAATATTAGAGCAACAAAATCCCAAACTGTGTTGGCATAACAAGAGGCCAGGAAAAGGCTGGAAAGAGGGGTTCAGTTGAGTAAAGGTTAATCTAAACCCAAATATTTTTGTAGCATGAAAATCCAGCAAGGCTTAAGAACTGCACTTAGTGCTCCAAGAACTGATGAGTATGTATATCCTTATGAACCTGAGGGACATTGACAAAGGATGGCTCAGGGTTATGTGTTGTGCTTCATGTTTCTGTACCTTTTACACTCATAGTACTTCCCATCTCTTCAGATTTGAAGCAACAGTTTGGATTTACTTTTTTTTATTAAGCTGTACAAAGTGAAATTCTCTTACTTCATAGGATAATTACAAAGCAAGTGCAATAATATGTACACATACTAATTAATCTACTTATAACACATTCCTCAAAGACCACTCATTAATATGACCTCTTTATTATTTTTTTAAATAAACTCTTTAGATTATTATGACAATATCATTTTTATTTTGTATTTCATAGTAACTATACTACTTAAGATTCCATATTTCTGAAGAGGAGTAGGGACTGGACCACAGTCTTGTGCAGGAAAATGCAACTTCAGAGCTTTTCTACATTTTTCAGTTAGTTTCCAGCTACTTTTCAGCAGTTTCCTAACACAGACTGCACCTGTAAAGAAGGTAGCAGAAAACAGATTGAAACATAAGTCCAATAAATAAGCAGCCACCATCACAGTCTATTGCCTGAGACCTCAGTTCAAAGTTTAAAAAAAAATTAAGTAAATTCAACATTTGCACATTGCTCTGTTTCGGCTGTCTACTCCCCTTCCTAGATTAGAGTACATTTTTAAGCCAGTAACAGCCAGTGGGTATAATTAAAATCTACACATACAGCTCATTTGGTTGCATAAGTCTTTGAAAAACATGTAAAACAACTGCAGCCCATTATGCAGATACAAATCTGAAGAACAACTGCAGCCTTAACCCTGTCCCCCCCAGCCTTACAGAGGCTGATTCTGGCCCAACCCACAAGAGGCACGCTTCCTTCATGGCTCTCCTGCCAGCTCAGATAGGACAAGTGCAGAGAGCAGCCACAGCGTTCCCCACGGGAAAGTGGGGCGCTGGGTTTTGCCTCCACTTGAGCCAAACTGCAGCTGTTTCAACCCAGGCATACAAAAACTTCCAACCATCCAGGCCGTGCTCTGATCCAAGCAACTGACAAACTTGCTGAAAGCTGGCCAGGTCTGGCAAAATCTGGGTATTTGGCAACTCTGCAAATGGAGCTGCTTTAACAGGGAATTCCAGCAGCTGCCTGATGCTGCATTACAGGTTTGGCTGATCCTACCCGTGGGCAGGAGGCTCACAGGCTACCCAAACATGAGTATAAGGGCCCTTCAGAAGAAGATTTGCTTCCCTCTGAGATTACAGCCCTACTAAAAGACAATGAAACACAACTCTTCTCAAGAATAGCCATCAGCTGTGTGAAAAAGCAAACATAGAACAGAAGACACAAGCTGGCTCCTACAAGAAATTGCAGACTGATTGTTTTGTCTTTGAACTTTAGATATCATCTGCACAAAGCCCCACATATGTAAGATGCAAAACCCATCGGGAGGCTTCTCAATGCTCAGAGAACTTTATACGGAATAGGGAGTTTGTTCTTTAAATACATGGAATTTGTTTGATTTACAACATAGGAAATCACTAAAGAGATAATGTAAAAAGTTTCAGTTTGCCAGAAATTTAGGATCATTGTAACTGAAATCCAACTAAAGATGATTAATTTCTGTCTCTTCAGAAGATGGCCCCTTCTCTTTTTTCTTTCCCTTAATAATAAGAATGTATAAAAATGCTAAAATGTCTTGTAAAAATTGCTTTTAAAATGTGTATAATAGAGCCTGGATGCTGTTGATTTCAAATCCTGTCAAAAGTGTAGGCAAGAACTAAAAACTGGAATATGAAGTTTTCGAACTCTAGTTGAAGGGGTCAAGTGAGGGGTCATGTGCTCAAAACCAACAGAAATGGTCTATGCAGTTTAAGTCAAGAGCCTGGAACAAACCACTGTCACAAATTCCACTGCATGGATCTCATTTAAAAGCCTGCATGATTGTCAATACAGTGGTGTTTGTAGGCAATGTGGATTTTTTCATGTATTGCCAAATTATAAAATCAAAGTTAAGTATTGCTCCTCTGTTGTGGAGATAAAAGCATTCCCTCTCACCCTACATTAACAATCAGCTCATACTGAACATAATAAAATGTTAATTAGCCCAATTTAGCATCCTGGCAGTGGACACATTCATCCAACCATGGCCTGGAGTTTCATTAGCATTTCTGAGCATTTGTCTAAAGTAGAAAGCAATTTTTCAGGAAACTTAATATCAACATCTAAATTAAATTACATCCCTAACAATGCTGCAGGGCAGGGGAAGGGACAAAAAATGAACAATCATGATTTGAACCTAAAAAGAACTTCAGAAAAGATTTAGAGAGACAAAAGCTTTTACACCCAGATCTCCCATGGAAATAAACTTTACAAGGAATTTTGGAATAAGAACCAGATTTTAGCCATCTGTTGGCTAGAGATAGAACAAAGGTTGAGATCCTGGTGGTCTTTCTTACTTTGTCCATATTTGGAAACCTAGACATTATTGCGAGCATCTGGACCATCATAAATTAAACACTGTGATAAAAGTAAATTAATTTTTTTTTTCCTCAGAGATCAAATCAATCATGTACAGCTCTTCAGCAGCCTGACTCTTGTATTCATGTGAATCTACATGACATACTTTCACAGCCAACTTCTCTACCTGGGCAGTGATGTCTTGCCACAGTTCAGCAGCCCAGATAGGTTTCCATCTGCACAGCCTATCGGTCCTTTTCTGTTGGTCCAGCCACACCCACAGAGTGTTTGCCAACATCCACAAGTCAGTGTAGAGGTAGAGCACGGTCCATTTCTCTCATTCAGTGATACGTAAAGCCAGCAGGATGACTTTTAGCTCTGCTTCGGTGCCCATCACTTCTGAGGCAGCTCAACCCCTCCATAAACTACTAGAATCTCTTACTCAGTTGGGGTATAACTGGCTTCAAATCCTCTGTATCCCAGACTCCATAACCCAAGAGGTTGTCCTTGAGTCTCCCCAGGTCCCTTCTGCCACAGGCTCCAGGAAGGACCATTCTCCCCGGCTGTAGCGTAGAGCACATTCCTCACATCCTGCCCCGTTCTGACTGGCCCAAGGGCTACTGCATGGGCAATCTCCCACTTGAATTGTTCAAAAACTTCTTGTTGTTCATGACCCCATTTGAAATCATTCTTCTTCCATGTCACTTGATAGAGAGGGCTGACAATCTGACTGTGCTCTGCAATATGCATTCCCCAAAAACCCACAGTGCCTCAGAAAGCCTGTCTTTTCTTCTACCTGGTTGACAGGGACATAGCAGCTATTTTGTTGGCCACACCCACTGGAATCTGATGACTTTTATCCTCCCCTTTTACTCCTAAAACTGAATTTCCTGGGCAGGTCCCTTGATCTTGCTTTGCTTTATGGTAAAGCCAGCCTTCAGGAGAATCTGGATCATCTTCTCCGCCTTACCAAACGTGTTCCCCCACACAATGATATCATCAATGTACTGGAGATGTTCTGGAACCTCACCCTTTTCTAGTGCAGCCTGGATCGGTCCATGGCAGATGGTGGGACTGTGCTTCCACCCCTGGGGCAGTCAGTTCCAGGTGTACTGCACACCCCTCCAGGTGAAGCCAAACTGAGGCCTGCACTCTGCTGCCAGAGGAATGGAGAAGAATGCATTGGCAATGTCAGTGGTGGACAATGACATTTTGCTGCCTTGGGCTCCAGTTCATACTGCAGTTCCAGCAAGTTGGGCACAGCAGCACCCAGTGATGGTGTGACTTTGATCAAGCCTTGATTGTCCACTGTCAGTCTCCACTCTCCACTGGACTTATGCCCTGGCTGCACGATGCTGGCTATTAAAGGGTGATTTGTGGCTTGTTAACAGAGAGGGTCTCATGAGTGAAGTGGAGACTGGTGGCCATCTTGGCCACAGAGACGATAAAGCAATCAAGTTTAGAATCTCTGTTGACAGGAGGAGAAGTGCCAGCAAACCTCTAGCCCTGGACGTGAGGAGAGCAGACATCAGGCTGCTCAGGGAATTAGTGAGTAGGGCCCCCTTGGAAAATACTTTTGTATGTGCTGGGGTCCATCAATGCTGGTCACTTTCTAAGCATCAGCTCCTAAGGGCACAGGAGCAGGGAATTCTAAGAGTTGGAAGTCAAGTAGATGAGGCAGAAGGCCAGCTTGGCTAAGCAATGAGCTTGGAAATAAGGTGAAAAAAGGTTTATGTCCACCTTGTGATGTGGGTCACGTGATACAGGAAGAATACAGAGATGCTGCTGCCACTGCAAGGAGAAAATTCATGCAGCCAAAGCTCAACTGGAGTTGAAGCTGCTCAGAACCGTGCAGGACAACTGAATGGGTTATTTTTAAATACATTAATGGCAAAATGCAGGGCAGAAATAAGACCAGCCTGTTACAGGATGAGGATGGCCACCTCGCAAACAGGGACATGGACAAGGCAGAAATGTGTAATGTCTGTCTTCAACACTGACAACAGGCTAAAGGGTCCCCAGTGGCCTGAGCTGGAGGACATGGCTGCGAGAAAGATCTGTGCTCAGCTGACCATGAACTTGTGCGGGATCTGCTGCTCCAGCTGGATCCCTATAAATCCATAGGGCCTGATGGGATTCATTCAAGAATACCCAAAGAGCTGGTTGATGTCATCACAAGGCCTCTCTCAAAGACTTTTCAACTGTCCTGGGAATCTGGAGAGGTCCCAGCTGACTGGAAGCTGACTAATGTTGTCTGAGTTTTCAAAAAGAGCAAGAAGGAGGACCCTGGAAATTACAGTCTCACTGCAGTGCCCAGTAAAATCACAGAAGAGATTCTTCTGGGAGGTATTGAAAAACACCTGGAGGACAAGGCAGTCATTGATCACAGCTAGTGAGGCTTCATGTGGGGAAAGTCCTGCTTGTGAAACCTAACTTCCATTCATGACAAGGACTTGTGAAACCCACCTAGCTGATCATATGTGTATATAAGTAATATTTGGATTTTGGCAGAGCATTTGTTACTCTCTCACAGGATCCTTCTGGACAAAATGCCCAGCTCACAGCTGGATAAACACACCATGTGATGGGTGAGCAGCTGGCTCACAGGTGGGGCACAAAGGGTTACAGTGAATGGGGTGACACTAGACTGGGGACCTGTCACCTGTGGGGTTCCACAGGGCTCCATCCTTGGCCCTGTGCTCTCCAATATCGTCATAAATGACTTGGACACCTTAGTGGGACACCTTGGAAGGGATACTAAGTAGGTTTGCAGATGATTGTGAGGAGCTGTTGACTCCCTAAAAGGCAGAGAGGCCCTGCAGAGAGACCTCAACAAATCAGAGGGCTCAGCAATCACCAACTGTATGGAGTTTAACAAGGGATTCTGCACCTGGGATGGGGCACCCCTGATTGTGTGTATAGACTGGGGAAGGAGATGCCACAGAAAGGAAGCTGGGGCTCTGGGTCGAGTTGAACACAAGTCAGCAGTGCCCTGGCAGCCAGGAGGGCCAACCCTGTCCTGGGGGGCATCAGGCACAGCATCGCCAGCCGGGCAAGGGAGGGGAGTTTCAGCTCTTACCTAAGACAGAAACCTCAGTAAATGTGAGCAGTTCTTGGAAGAGCAACTGACACTCTCCTAACCCAAGTAAAGGGTGTAGAGGGGAAGATTTATGAGGAGTTGGGCTGAGGTCACTTGTTCAGCCTACAGGAGAGGAGACTGAGGAGAGAGGCCTTATCACAATCTACAGCTGCCTCAGGAGGGAAGGAGGAGGGACAGACACTGATCTCTTCTCTGTGGTGATCAGTGATAGGACCAGAGGGAATGGCCTCGTTGTGTCAGAGGAAGTTTAGGTTGGATATCAGGAAAAGATTCCTCACCCAGAGGATGGTTGGGCACTGGACAGGCTCCCCAGGGCAGTGGTCACAGCACCAGCCTGACAGAATTCCAAATGTTTGGACAATGCTCTCAGGCACATGGTGTGACTCGTGGTGGGTCTGGTGCAGGGACAGGACTTGCACTTTGATGATCCTTGGGGGCCCCACCCAACTCAGATTATGCTATCATTCTATGTGTTCTTCCAATAGCTTCTTTTAAGGTAAATATTATTACATACAAGGAAACATTCTCTCTCAAACGTAATTAAAACATTATCTACTTTTTGAAAAGTGATGTTCTTCATGCCACTTGTCCCCACCTCCTTATACAGTAAGATCCAAAAGGAAGAAAACAAAAATGAATACTATGTACATAATAAATATCAAGTATTTGCAGTTGGAATATGCTCCAAAATTTATTTTTAGTTCAGCCTCCAAGACATGAACATTTTCTTTCAAATGAAAATATATCTTTTCTATTAACTGCTATTGGCAATAGTTTTGTGAAAGAATCCTTAAAGAGAAAATTTGCAGAGGTTTCTAAAGCTTTTTTTGTACTATTGTCAGAGTAATTTTATTAAACAACAGCTGATTCAATTGCAATTCTAAAACAATGTACAGAGATCTATTTTTTTCACTTAACAGCCAAAAGCATTTAATTCTAGTTTAGTACCTTGCAGAAACATGTAAACATGGCAGTAATGGATTGGCACACTGACAAAATAACTTCAGGACAAGGAAGTGCTATCATTTATACACTGTAAATCCCTTCCAAATTCATTCCCTCACCCTCGTCCCTCCACTTCCCCTCAATAATGGCAGTAGCTTCTTAAAATAACAGCCTATTTGAACACTTGATCTTGTGGAAAATGCAGCACATGAATTAATCCAATTCTATCTTTCCTGAAAGGGATCTCTTTGAAAACCCTTTTTTCGTTAGTTTAAGTGAATTTAAATGATCAAATTCCAAGCTGGAAAGCCTCATTTTGTTGTTTAAGGAAGCTGGACCAAAAGAAAAAAACAACCAACCTATCTGGCAAAGTAAGACTACAACGACAGAGTCAGATTTCCAGATAGGTTCTATTACAACTATGCTTGGCAATAGTCTCTGCAATGTAAGTGGGAGCAACAATGGGACTGTGTCAACTTATGCCAAAGGTGGATTTGCTCCATGGCCTTAAAAGTGATTTATTGTGTAGAGAAAGAACTTAGGCAGGGTGATGGTGTGGAAAGTCAAGTGAGTCTTAAAAAACCATAATTTCATTACTCTGACAAGGTATTTTTTAAACACTTTTTTTTAAAGAGATACTGCTGAGGAGTTAAACGTCCTAATGAAAATTTGTAAATATTATCTCTAAGAAATACCTACCTTAATACTAATATCTAAATTAATGAGGTACCCAAATCTTATTAATTTAAGCATCTCTATTTTATTGCACGTAGACAAGTCACAAAGTAAAAGTCCTAAGGGACAGGGACTAAAGAGGACACAAAAAGGAAATTTAGGTGGTAATGTCCAAAACTGAGCCAAAGCTGCAGTACATCATAGCAGGACTCAGTGGGATGATATATACAGTACTCAACAGGACAAATAAAGAAAATCCTCAGTTCTGGTCTCTGTTCCTCTCAGTCCAAGCATTTATAATAGGAAGCCATCTGATTATAAAATAAGAACTTAAAAGTGCCTCTCTAAGCATGAAAAATTATCCTCTCCACCTTCTGTTTAAAATAATGCACTACATTATTAAATCTCAAAAATCAGGACCGTACTGAAAACTTTGTTTGTAGGGTTGTTAGCAAAAAGAATGAGAAAGAAAAGTCTTAAAAGAAACATGTCACACCTTAAGGGAACAATGATGGAGCTAACAAGCCTGTATTGCAATGTGTAATTGTTTCTCCTTTTTGTTTTCAAGCACATTCCAAGTCTTTAATCACATTATGCAGTCTGTTACATAATTGAATCCATCACGTTCTTCTGGTTAGTCAGCTTCATCCTAACTCTGTAAACAAATGAATCAATGTACACTCACAGGGATCAATAGACCACTCATCCAAAGAGCTCCCTTCCCACACAGCACTGCAGATAACTTCCTAAAACATAACCAATGAAACCACATGAGCCTCACGAGGTTCAACAAGGCCAAGTGATGGTCCTGCACCTGGGGCAGGGCAAACCCAAGCACAGACACAGGCTGGGCAGAGAATGGACTAAAAGTAGCCCTGCCAAGATGGACTTGGGGGTGCTGTTGGACAAGCGGCTGGACATGAGCTGACAGTGTCAGCTCACCGCCCAGAAATAATATCCTGCTCTGCATCAAAATACTTCTGTGGGCAGCAGGTCAAGGGAGGTGATCCTGCCTCTCTACTTTGCCCTCATGAGACCCCTCCTGGAGCACTGGTCTATCCTGTAAATCCATGTCTCTCCAGGCTGGAGACAAGAGTGTTTTGCAGGACAGTGTCAAGTGCTTTGCACAAGTCCAGGCAGATGATATTGCTGCTCTTCCCCTCATGCACCAGTGCTGTAACCCAGCTGTAGGAGGCCATCAAATTTGTCAGGCACTATTTGCCTTTATTGAAGCCATGTTGGCTGTCACCAATCACTGCCTTATTTACCATGTGCAAGGCTCATAGGAGGAGGGTCTGAGGAGACCTTGTAGCACCTTCCAGTACCTAAGTGGGAACCTACAAGAAAGCTGGAGAGAGACCTTTTACAAGGGAATGTAGAGATAGGACAAGGTGAATGGCTTCAAACCAAAATAAGGGTGGGTTTAGATGAGCTAACAGGAAGAAATTCTTTACTGTGAAAGAGGTGAGGCACTGGAAGAGGTTGCCCAGAGAGGCTGTGGAAAAACCATTCCTGAAGTGCTCAGTGCCAGGCTGGATGGTGCTTTGAGCAACTTGATCAAGTGTGGGTGTCCTTGTGCATGGCAGGGGGATTGGAACAAGATGATCTTTAAGGTCTCTTCCAACCCAAGCCATTCTGTGATTCTATGAAATCTCAGCACAGGGGTGGACAGCTCTCCCCAAAAGCCCTGTGCAGATCACGATTTCCCAGCACAGGAGTCACTGATGTTACAGGTGGGGTAGCTAACAAACAAGCACCATGCTCTTGCAGCACACCAACAGACCCCAGTGCTGGGCTGCAGAAGGGTCTGTGCTTCTAAGCAGAGCTTCTGAGGCCAGGCAAAACAGCTGTGTCAGGCA
>NW_008237242.1:248099-273648 GCF_000691975.1 Corvus brachyrhynchos | reverse complement strand
AATGAAGCACTGGCATCCCACTGCAAACATAGGAGAAACAAGTCTATACAGAAATGATGGCTGCACTCCATTTTGTACACACCAAAAAATACTCTGGAGTGATAAAAACACAAAAAAGACACAGCCCATTATTAATAAGCCATGCTAGAGAACATTTCTGAGCCACCTTTGGTAGCTATGTCTCTCCAAGTTAGTGTCATTGCTTCTACACCTGCCAGTCTGTATCTCTCAAAACGTAGACAGAAATAACCTGAGCAGGTCTGCTAAATTTCCCAAAGCACTGGGAACAGAATGAGAGTTGGCATGCTGTATTTCTGCATTACCGCAATGCTGCCTTTCTTTCTTCTCTCTCAAGCCGTCTTTTAAACCATGAAAAAAAAAAAAGTTAAAAAGAAAAAAAGTTAAAAGTAAATGACAGTTAAATGAGCACACAGAACAAGGAGAAGCAGAGATCTTTATAGCACTAACTCACATTTGTTCCAAGCAATTGAAAGTATTTGCAACTGCATTATTAGTAAGAGCATCATTCATATAAATATATGCTTACTGACTTCTCAGTAGCTGCAAATAAAGGATGAAAATGGGAATTTTTTTATTGTATCCACATGAAGTTGAAAAATCATTGCACCAATACCCAGCTACATTCTTAGAGTTAAGAGATACTATAAATTCAGTCTTGGGAGGTTCCCTAGAAAAATTAATAGTATCAATTTATAGGTGAAACTTGCAAAGTAGGTGTTACACTGGATACACTGTACAGAGTGCAGCTTAAGAAGAGTTTAAGAATCCAGGTCTGAAGTTATGTTGATTGTAAAAACATGAAATGCTAAATATAGCCATAATTACAAAGATTCAATGGCCAAAAGAAAAACATATGTATGCAACTTTTAAAAATTAAAAACCGATTAAAGCATGGAGGAGAAAGCCCACTTGACATAATTGATGACTTGGCCTTCTGCAGTAAGAAATTGCAGGTCATTATGAGTGAATCCATCACTCAGTTTCCTCAGACGCAGAGCAGAAATAGAGCAGATGTAGGAAATTGAACCAGACCAAGAAAGAAGCAGAGCATGACTCAATAAATGTAACCCAGAGGTAATTTATCAGAACTTATAGTTTGGTATAAACTGCCTTGTGCTGCCCTTCCCATGACTAAACTGCCTTGTGCTGCCCTTCCAAGTCTTCCTTTGACCACATCTATTCAGAATTTTATGAAGGTTTTGGTTGTCACAGGATGCCTATTTCTCATTTATCCACTTAATCATCTTCTGTGAAATAAGGAAGAAAGTTTAAGGATACCAATCTTTTGGCTGTAGTTTTCTTAGTGGAATATTTTATCTTCCACAATTCAGAATGTTTGCAGGAGAACAAGAGGAAGGACAGAAGATGAAAATGCTACATACGAAATACATTGAAAGTGCAAAAGGAATCTCGTTTACACAAAACTTTCACTACCACACTTCAATCAAAACAAGGAACACTAAGCAAATTCTTAGCATCTGAAGGGTTTTTAAACTCTGTCACTATAGTTTCAGTTCAGACAAACCCATTAGGATGAAAATCTATCTTAATTTCTGTCTTATTAAAATAATGTCCATGGGAAGAGATAGCCCCAAAGGTGGAGAATTTTTGGAGTGTGCAATCTTCAGTGTGCCATGAAATTCGAAAATACCCTGTCCTAAAATGGTGGCAATCTACCCAGTAATTTGTTAACGTTCAAGTTAACTCAGTGGGTTTATGCTTTTGAAATGGCATTTTAAATGTAGAATTACAAATCAAGACTTCCAGAATGTGTTGTGCTTCAGAAGAAAAAGAAACCTTCATTTCCAGGGTAGTACCTGGTTTTTAATTCACAGGAGTGGCATGTGCATCTAGGGCTGGGGTTTTCCAGAAGTTAAATCACAAGTTTTGGTTGGACTTACGCAGTTTTGCCCTCACTATCCTGTTTGGTGGCACTGGCTCCCTTTTTACCCAGCAGTGAAGCCACTTTCTCAGGGTCTCCATTCTCCACTGCCTGCAGCAGCCGATCGTCATTCTTATTCCACTCGTTGGTCTGAGTAAAAAGAAAAGAAAGGAGAAATATAATCAGTACCACCTCTGTGTACAGGCTCTCCAGAATGATCCTGTACACATTTATCACCACTGAAAGCTTAAACAAAAGCCCAACCCAAAGAAATGGAACAGAGAAAGCCACATAAAAGTAATCTGCAAGCTGTGCAGCAGAGGTTCCCAAGGATTTAACGGCTTAAGCCAGGGCCTAAGCGATGCCTGAAGATGAACTGTAACTTGGAAACTCTGTAGATGAGTAGTGCAGGAAAAAAATACCATATTTTCTTACTGTATTTTCAAAAATTCTCCTTTATTTTTCTAGTCCTGGTTTCTATTTCAGAGCTGTACCGGGCCCCATCGGACCTTCACAACATACATCACAGGGATAAGCAGTGAGGTGCCTCATCTTATCCAGACCACACCCTAACAACCCAAGCCAGCCAAAACTTTTCATTTTAAAGGCTTTTCCCTACTCACATTTTATAGAGGGGTAATGGGTTAAGAGACTGCCCTTTGCAGACTGTAACTAGCTTTACTGGGGTTTTTATCCCTTGCGTTGGTCTTTAAAACAAACAAACAAACAAACAAACAAACCAACCCACCACTCACATAGTGCTACTGAAAGAAAAGAAAAACACCCTACTTTCAGATCTTTCCAAACTTAATCCACCAAATCTTTTTGATCCCTCTCAGCAGCTGAATCAGGAATAGGACATGACTTCCCAACTCGATGACTCTCCCTCCTCCTCTGAATGCTCAGGACAATGGTCTATTTCCTCTAAAAGACCTCCAAGTTGAGTCTATCAAGATCCTAAGAAAACAGAGGACAGCTAACCTTCTGTATGCCACGTGATCACAGAAAAATGAGCTCTGGAAAAGGAGTCAAAAGTTGCCCACATGCATTCTAATCTGGACCAACAACAGCATTCAGCCTCCAGGAAAAACAATCTGGTGCAGTTAAAAGCTGCATTTGAACCAGTGTTAGCATCCTGCTACACTCAGGAGAGGTACCTTCAACATTCTGTGGCTTTCTCTTTGACACCAGTCAGCTCATCTCCAGCATGACTGCCTGTTCATGAGCACCTGATTTGTACACAACTCCTGGAATTACTAAATTCATATTAATACATACCTTGAGAAATACTCATGAAAATGTTATAAAAAACAGTATGTTTTTATTAACAACATGTTAATAAAAAACAATAAAAAACCACTCTCCCCCTGCTTCCTCCTTTGTCCTGATGCTCTATACAAACTTTTTTCCTCCAGATACATAAGAGCTTTCACATTTCTCTGTCTGGGCTTGTGAGGAAAAGTATATGATATGCACACTGATATGAACTAACTCCACAGGCTGTTCACACCCTGAGAAACCAGAACAGGGGGAAAGTGTTCCAGGTTAAAAAAAAGCATTTAAAAAAAATTTAAAAAAATTAGGGAAAGCACAGTATGGGCAGGAGAGTAGACAAGAGCTGAAAGAACACCACCTGGAACCAAGAGTATGAATGGCTGCTGTGTCAAAGGAAGTGGCATGCAGACAGAGCAGTTGCAGTCTGTTATGGCAGTGGAATGACTGGTGGGTCAGTGCACATCCTGCAGGTTTTAGTCTTTATCCTTATAGCGCTGAAAGAAACTCCTGTAGACTCTAGAGCACTAATTACATCAGCAAAAAAAAAATTGTTTCTCTAAGCAATATTTCGACTCCATGACAATGAGTGGCCAGCCAAGCAGCAGGTTCCACCCAAAATGAGACTCACTGCCTATTCTGCTTTTGGGGAATTTCATGCTTTAAAGGCAGCCTATTATTAAAAGCAGATGTTTTAAAAAAAAAAAAAAATCTTACTTGTAAATAAAAACCTTTAAAGTTAACACTCTTTATTTGACAGTATATTACGTCTCCTGTTTTGCAGTTTGACCTGTTTCTGAGCTTTTTTATTATTCAGTCATATAAGATATTTAAATATGGGCTATTTGATGAATCAGCCTTTATCTACACACAGCACACACACACGTCCAACCCAATACTAACCTATGCTTTGAAGAAAAAAACCACAACACCTAACTTAAGATTTTTTTTCCTGACCTGAAATCACCAGTTTACTTCTGAAACATGAAACAGAATAAACTACAGGAAAATGTTAAGATTAAGGTCTGCTGTAAATCCTTAGCAGAACAGCTTTCAGAATAACATTCAGCTCTGTAGTACAAAAATGGCCACATCTTCAAGAAGCGGTTTCATGAACATTCCTACAATAGTCAGCTATTAAATTGAAACATTATTGACATATAATCCAATACTCAATGTTCTGGTACAAGCAAGTAAGCACACTAATACTGACTCCCAAATTTAAGAAATATCTGAGATAAAGTGTCAATTTCCCCTTTGAAAAGCTGCTGTGGTAACTATATCCATCTATAGTTACACTATCATTAAAATCCCAGACCAAAGAAGAACTGATATAGTTGGGTCCCAAATTACCCCTCAGTTTTTACAAAGTATGGAATCTGCACTGAGGAGATAGACAGATACTGAAGGGAGGACCCTGGCGTATTCCGAAAGTGATTCTGATGGTGCAGAGTGATGTTCATGCTAACAGTAAAACATTTTGTGACATATGGAATCATTCTTTTGCAAGAACAGATGCTCTAACTCATCTTTACTGTAGTTTTCAACCATATCCTTTCTGGTATCCTAAAATGAACACTCACACGCAAACACAATTAAGGAAAGACTTAATGATGCCTCAATTATCTGTACAGCTAAAAAGATTCCATCATACTTCAGAAATAAATAGAACTGAACTTGGACAAGCCATTAAGTGACCCTGAAAACATACTCGATAATATCAGAGGTATCTCAGTGTCAGGGAAAGGCTATCAGTGTACATTTCTTTATTTTTTCACACAGAGCTGGAAAATTAATTTCTTTTCCTGCTTAGAGGAAAGTGGTAGAGGCTGGTGGCTGGGCTATATATGTATTTGGCAGTCATTTTAGATTCCTGTTTTCAGTACTATATCTAACTAGTGTCTCTTCTTTCAAGCATTGTGACTCAGAGATGTTAAAGGAATGAGTAATTCTGGAGATTGTCACATATCCAAATCCATTTATATTAGCTCTTGCAATTGCATGTTTAACATCTGTAACACTACTGTACCTGAAACTTTGTTTTACTCCTGGAAAACAAACGGATACGTGCAGTTTCTCTTCATCATTGCACAGCAGAGTTATGCTTATTTATAAACTAAAATATCTGTGTTCTACCTAAGATGTTTAAAAGCCATCACACTCTATTGCTCACATAAAGTTATTCATCTTTTCATTAAAGCAATAAAGATTCCATCCTAAGGCATCAATAATGGGTCGTTGTAGATGAAATATCAATTTTATGCAAGTTACATAAATCTATTTACAGACCTAATTTTATTTTTGAAATGAAATTATGCATAAATCTGTTCACACAGAAGAAACAAGTATGCAGGCATCAAATGTTGTTCAAGTATTCCTCTGATAGGATCAAACTGGTTTTTTTCTTCCCCATTGCACTCAAAAGACCAGCATTGTACAATGCATTCCAAAAACGAAAGGTACAGCTAATAAAATAAATGGCACACAATAGACTCTCAAAAGCAGCCATTTCAATACAGAATTGTGGCCTTACTGTCCATGTTCTTCAGGGGAAGAAAAATCTAGAAGGACAGAGAACACATACGACATCCAGAAGGACTCTGTGCCCAGGATTTGGCAAGAAAGTAGGAGGCATTTAAGTCAGGGTGCTTAAAATGCCTCATGCAATCAAATATTGCACAGGCACTGCTGCCCATAGCAGACCAGAAAACACAGACTTCTGAACAGAGGCAGAGGCTGTTGCATTACACACATTTTTGGAAGCTCTTGTAATATCAGCCTGGTTTTGACCCCACAAGTCACATATCATCAAGCATACACCAAGTTCTTGGGAGGTTGGGATGATGCAAAACATGGGTGTACTGCCTGTTACTGTTCAGGGTAAAAGCCACCTTGAACTGACACCCATCATGCAGCACCAGCATTTGTCTATCCTGGAAAACCTGCACATGGGAGATGCTCTCTCCTGCCAGGAGTACAGGATGGCCAGCGTAACTGGGGACCTGAACTGCATAAACCAACTGCATCAAGCTTCCTCCACTGCAGTCCCCAAACCATCCCATTCCACCTTTCCAAGCTGTCCAGACACTTCTGCAAGGCCCCTTCTTCAGCTCTATGCCACATCCTGTTTCCTCTATCACAAGATTCCTCACTTTCCTTGCTTTCAGATCTCATCCAAATAGCACGACACCATCCACCACACATCCCTTGGGAAGTTTCAGCTCTATTATACCACTCGTTCAGGTAACAAAAAAGGGTGTTTTCTTTTATGTCAGAGAGGTCTCCACGTGCAACATTCTGAGCCAACCCATGTAGAGCACTTCAAACTCAAGGTTAGCACAAAATAGTAGTACAGTCTTCAGGGAAATTTTTACTGTAGCACAAGAGCAACAAAACCAACAGCTAAGCAGGTACTTTTCATCACCAATAAAGCTGGGGGCTCTTCTGCTTTGTTTTGTTTGGAGATTTTTTTTGCTTGCTTTGCATTAAGACTGCTGCAAATACACAAATTAGTCAACTGAGTATGTAGCATTCAAGCAAAAAACCCAAACCTGAGCATCTCAGCATAGAGATAAATACATATGTGTAATTAATTTGGAAGAATCTAATCCTGGAAAAGACTGCACATGTGAGTTCTCTTCACCTCCACCCCCACCCTACACACACCCCCCACTCCTGTAGGCCACATGCCAAACAGATATCAACAGCCTTCCTTCAAACAATTAACATTTTGCAATAACAATGGTTTGTGAACACATGCAAAACTGATGAAACACACACTTCATCTTCACAGACCACAGCCAGTGCTCCACTCAGTACTACGTCAGGTTTGGGCAAGGGGGAAGAGTTGGTTTGTTGTTTGTTTTGGTCTTTTTAAACGTGTATAGTGCTCAATATAGGTAGCAATAATGAGTATTACATATGCAGAGACAAAGAAAATCTGATCAAAGCTCAAGAAGTGCAAGTTTTTGGATAAAGCAGGTGTTTTTCAGCCATGCCCAAAAATAGTAAATATTTTCCTATTAATGTGCAGGGAACCAGATAGTCTGTCATCCCTCATAGATCCTAAGGTGCAATACTGACAGCTGAATGGATGGCATGCTAAAATCCAAACATCAGGTGGCATTGAACATCCCTCTCAAGCACGCTTTTTATTGTTGATTTTCAATTTTGAGATGGAAAAATGTGCTGTAGGGCCTCACTCTCTGGTAGCAACTCTCTGAAGCAACTCTCTGGTAACAGTTCAGTGTTTTTCATACTGAAACACTCAGGAACCTGAGAAAGGAGCTGGCAGGAAAGAGGTAGCCACAGTTAGGATGGAAAGCCACTCCTACACAGGGCACTGCATGGTTGGTGTTAATGAAGTGAGGCTGAGAACTTGATTGACTTGATCTACACCACCAGTTTTTGATTAGTGATTAAAAAAGGCCCATGCAGAGTGCTCACAGCATCTTCAGTGATCACCATCAAGATGACCTCTCAAAGCCACGGCTCCATGACAAACTTCGGCAGCAGTCACTGACAGCAATTGCACAGACAGCTGTTGAGTCTCCTGTAAGCTCCCTCTGTGCACAATTTATTTCCAATTTTATCATTGCAAAATACTAATAAAGTACTTATCATACTCGTGGGGCTGAAACCATCCAACAAAAATCCTTCATATTTGGGATCACACACAGCATGTTGACAAGTTGACAGAATTTGAGTCCAAAGAGAAACCTTCCTATCAAAGCTTATTTTCCTACATCGTTAAAGCTTGCACTACCTATTTTATACATTGTTTTCTCTGTCACAAAGTGAACAATTTCCTTTCCAGAAGAGAAGCTGAGGAATCAAAACACGTTCAAAAAAGGTACCTATTCTTTCTTTCATCACCACCATATCAGGATATTAAGCCTCAATTGTCTGAGATTACCAGCACATATCATGCAAGAAATAATGTATAACAAGAGGTGATAGTTCTACTTAGCACTTGTACAACATTTTCCATGAGCAAATACCTGAGCAAACATTAACTGGCAACAACTTTGTTTCTTTATCTTTGGCATGCAGCCTACAGGAGATGATTTAAGTGACCTTGCATTGTTGCAAACCTACTGGAGACAGAGTTATGTTATCTCCGCTGAAATCAGAACTGCAGGGAAGCTGAGTAGCAAATTGAAATTCCTGATAATTTCAAACTCAGCAACTCAGTGTCTGAAAAGGAAAGGAATACTTAAAGACTGGCGTCACAAACAATCGCATGGCAGAGACACTGAACACCACTGCATCACAAGGTCATGCACAAAAGTCCACATGTGCTGGACTTCCCAAGAGAGTTTTAAAAACAAGAACAATCTTATTGTACTGAATGCATTCACTAAACAAAACATCCCTTGAAGTTAAAACAACAGATGACAGGTTTTCTCAAAAGAATGGCTTATCTGAAAACACTTATAACCTAGGAGTCAGTAGTATGTAGGTAAGGAGCCTACACCTTTCCCGGCCTTAACAACTGCAATTTACAGATTGTATTTATCAGCAGCAAGCTTGGGTAGTGGGAGTGGAAATCTTACTTGCAGAAGGGCAGGATGTTGTTGACCTTATCAGCAGCAGCTTATTCCAATCTGCAGCAGCATCTCCCAGGACACTCAGAGCTCAGCAGATGCCAGGAGCTGTTGCCTCCCGGGCTCCTTTCAGTTGCTGCAGCTCCAGCTCCTTGCTGTGACTTCCAAAGCCTGCCCTCAGTGCAGATACAGCACAGTGGCACTTCGAGCCAACCTCTGCTGCACTGCTCTCGACCGAGGCAGTGCCCTGAAAGGCCATGCCAAAAGATGCTGTGCTCATTAACTTCACCACAAGTAAGGTCTAGACCTCTAATTTTGTTGTCAAAAAAGCAAGCTGTGACAATGGCTTTCAAAGTAATTCATAGTGATATTATCTAAATGTCACTAATTGCTGCAACAGTGTCTTTTCCAGCTTCACTTGACCATCCATGTTGCCTATTTTATACGACTGATGGTTAATAACATTAATTATACTTACATAAGAAGACAAAACATTTGCAGCTCACAAGATTACACATGCCATTCTTTAAAGGTGGAAACAGCAGCAATGCAAGTAACATCTGCACATCTCACAACCAGAAGCATCAATCCATTGCCCTCCTCCTGCTTCTTGAGCTATGGTGCCTAGTTGGGGTAACTGGCCATGTGAATCGCATGAGGTCTGTTTGGTACTGCAGATTGTATTTGTGTCAGACCATGAATTCCATTTGAATTGGAGATAAAAAGAACGACAGGGAAGGCAGGAAGCAGTTGGAGTGAATGAACAAGGAATGGTAACAAAAGACTAACGGCAGATTGTCAGTAAACCTTGATAATTACCCATTCACTGGGTAGCTTCTGTAGATAAAGAAGTGATTATTATCCAAGAAAACCATTTTTTCATGCTGAACCCCAGAATAATGCAACTGAACAGCAAGTCACTCAGCAGGGCACTTCTATCAGCCAGTGAGGCTGCCCGGAAACTTTCCCGGCAGAAGGGGGCCACAGGCTGTGAAATGAAAGCGTCTTTCACCAGCAGAGAAGGGGAAAGATGACCTGACTAAAATGGTCATCTGAGACTGCAAGTCTGGGGACTGGGGTGTGGGGGGAGGGAAGTTGTAGAAAAAAGTTAGTGTGGTCTTTGCTTAAATGATGACTGGAATTTGCAGCAGGTTTGTGAGCTGTGCTCCAAGAACACTCAAGAGGGAAATGAAAGTGGAAATAAGTTTGCTGTATTGCTGAGAAATCTGTATTTCTTGTGTGTGAGTTTCTTGGGTGTTTTTTGTCTGTTTTGGTGGGGATTTGGTTGGGTTTTTTGAGGGGTTTAATTTGTTTGCTTTTTGTTTGCTTTGCTGTTTGTTTGCTTTTTTCTAAAAAAACCCTGTGGTTAGTTTCACAGTTTCAGTCAGGCTTTGAATGCAGAGTAGCCACAAGGTCAGGAAGGGAACATCCATAGTTAAAGCACAGAAAAGCAGCCTCTTCATAACCCAACTGCAAGATTTCATTTCTGTAAGAGTAGGAAAGCGAAGAGCCTGAGAGCAAAAGTCAGCAAGGGAGGCCAAGAGAACGTGACACAGTTCACCCAGACCAAGGAACACAGCTGGCCCATATCTAGCGAGTTTAGAGGCACATGGTGGAGTTTCGTGTGGATTGAGAGGCGCACAGCTCACACATGCTGCTTGTGTGAAATTCATACTAAAGGCCACGATGGTTTTTTTCATTCAGATACTAATTTTCAGCATTTTTTGAAGAGATAAATCAATCTTTGCATTTTACGAACAGTGGCATTTCCTGCTAGCATTACATCTAGGTGTATCAGGCCTTCTCTTTTAAGCAATTACTGATATTTTCAAGTAACCCACTTCATTCCATTGGGTAAAAAGGAAAAGTGATGAGCAAAAAGCTCACAACATGCAAGGCATTAGAAGAAAACAAGAAAAAGTACATCTAAATCATTAGTAACATACAGCCAGAGAACACTGGCAATAAGTCCAGCTACTGTCCATTGTTTATCATCTCACACATCATCAATACAGCAACTGAAGATTTATCTTTATTTGCAGATAGCAAAGGATGTAGCAGTAACCACACCACATGCAAACAATCACTCTCAGTAAGACAGAAGAAAGTAAAGCCAAGAATTAATTGTGTATATTTGTATAAATGAAACAATGTTTATCTTAATACAGGAAAAAACACAAGGGACTTTCTAAAAATAAAGAAGTTAAATCTATCCTGTTTGAAGTGACCATCTCCCATTGTTCTGTCTTTTCTCAAAGTTCTAAAGTTCTGCGCTACAGAGAACTCAGACAACTGTTCTCATATTGAAATGACTCAATAACTGTACTAAAACTAAAATATATCTAACAAATTACTGATTACTGCTGGACACATGGGAGCTCTTCCCTTCAAAAAAATGACTTAAAAATGACTACACTTCTCAAATGGTTATCCAAGGATCCTCAGGTTTTCCTTACCCTTAAATATAAAAACATTTATAAACAAGAAACTGATAATCAGCACGAGACATATGAAAAAGACTGCTTCTAACAAAGTTTTAAGACTGAAGAACTACTTAATCAACAGATTTTAGTTACTTATCAAGGTCAAATAGCAACTCACATAAAGCCTTTCAAGTTTTGGGATTTCCGCTGTCCAGAACTGATGTAAGATGTACTGCTGTAAGCTGTGTTCATAAGGTACAAGCCACCATGGCACTTTGTTCTTGTGTTACAAATGCCTACATGAAATTCCAGCTCACAATGAAAGCTGTTTCCTTTTTTTCCCCTCTACTAGCAAGACACAGTAGATTACTTGACTAAACTTCACCATCTTAATTCTCCACAAGTGCCAGAAAATATCTTAGATGGTTGTTTCTAAAAACACTTCACAATTTTTTTTTATACCTATTAGAATGCTATTGTAGGAAGCAATACAATTTACAAATTCATAACAAAATATGTATTAACATTTCAAAACTATTCAGAGTAGAAAAAGAGTCTATGTATAGTTGAATTTGTTATTCTTGTAAAGGACATAACCACTGTTACAGGATTACAGACTTCTATTCTGAAACCCACGACAAAGCCAAACAAAACACATTGCAAGCATAGAGGCAAATCCCTATTCCAAGAAATTATTTTGTTAGGAGTCTTCAAGGACTCAACTCAATCTCCAAAAGTACTTCATGACTACAGAAGAAGGCAAAAAAGTTTCACTATCTGTCTGATCTTCCTGAGGCCACTAACAGATGTTAGTTCTGTGGATTGACCTCTAGATCTAATATTTGTCAGTTTCCAAAATCAAATATTAAAGAAGGAAGGTAAGCTTAGCTGCTTTTGCTTCCATGACTGCAATGGAGGATAAATCCAAGAGTCACGGGGAAAAGCAAGCAATTGTTTTGCATGAAAATAAAATCCACTTCAGCTGCCAGTGAAGAACATGTGGGATTTCACACCACCACATCTTCCCACGTTGTTTATCCTCCACATCACATGCACTGAGAATCAGAAAAGTCTTTTATGCGTCAGACTCTCTGTATGCAGAACATCAACTGCCCACACATGGCAGGCCTGAAGCAAAAGGAGAGAAGGAACAAGCAGGCACTCACCCTGGTTCCTTCCCTTAAGACTCATCCGAAGAAGGAGTTCCATTTCTCTGCAGGCATGAATAATGACATGCACTTCATCTGATCAGAGCCACAGCTTGCACACCTTTCTCCAGGCAGCCCTTGGGAACTCAGTTTTGGTTGCCCCAAGCCACTGCTGGGGGCTTAACTTTTACCCTATTTGACCAGTGACTGAGCTATCTGCTGCCAGGCACAACCACCACAGCTCACTATTAATGGACCAGTCTGCACATCAATAACCTGTCTGTTCTCATCTGAATATTCTTATCAATAATGTGTGATTTACTAGAACACTCAGTCCTCTCATTGCAGTGCTTTAGCTAATTTGGATACCCTGCACCTCACCAAATGCACTAGGATTGCTCACACAAGATGACAAGAGATACAAACGAGTATCTGCTTTTTTGTTTTAATTAAAGATTCACTTGGCTCCTACTAAGTAGTTCTCGACTGGACTATATTTCATGTCACAATCGTCAAGATACTCTTTCATTATCAAGATAAGTGCTGCCACTGGTTTGCCTGTCCTTCCCCTCTAAGGAATACCGTTGCTGCTGTATCGAGACACCCTGCTGCAGGTTGTCTAGCTTATATTCTGATTTCTTCACAAGATGCACACACGTTTTCTGTAACAGAGCTCAGCAGCTCAACAACCCAGAGATTTTCAACTTCCCCAGCACAAAGCTACTGCAAATTAAAAATCTGTAATAAAAAGATGCACAAAGCACAAAATCCTGAAGGGCAGTCCAGTGCCCAGAGTCTCTCCAGAGAAAGAGCACACAACCTCAGGAAAAGTGAGTGGGCTGGCTGTGCTACCAGCCCCTTTCCCATCATCAAAAACATCCCTCTTACACCTATAACCATTGCATCACAGTTCTTGGAGGGGCTGACATGAGAGAGAAATCCCTAGTAATATCATGAATCTTAAAAAACATTTTCCCCATGATGCTTACAAGCAAGAGTGACCTGACCAATACCCCCAGTCATGCTCCCCATTAGGATCATTTTAAACTCATTTCAAAGACTGAGACTGCACACCAGGGCTATGTTGGGTTCTGTGGAGTGCATCTAACATAACAACTTTGAGTAACTGCTGAATTCAGACATGGTCCCACGAGCAAATGGCCAATCAGTGGTGAGATAATTCTCATCTTTTTTCAAAACATGCTTTTCAATAATTCATGTGAAAGGTTGGAGGAGCAGAAGAAGGGCGAGGATTTGTAACAGGTTTTAAGTCTTCATGGAAGAAGAGATAACCCCTAAGAGCTTTATAGGTCGTGACAAAAATGCAAAGAATGTGCATTTGTTGGTTTTTTGGTTTCTTTCAGGAAACCACATCACATATCTTAGGGGTTCCCTCGCATCCCATGAGATAGAAAAACCAGAATAACATACAAGTATCCTATTTTTTCACCCTGTAACAGCATCCTTAACAGATTCCGTTAATAACTACAAAAGATTATATAAATAAGCTGAAATTGAGATTGTTTTCATTGCCAGAGAGAGCAGAAGGTTTCCAAATTTTATGGGTTAAAAAAAGCCAATAAATTTAACAATCTTTTGAAGATGCTAGTATAATCCTTCCAAAACTGAAGAGAACAGATGACTCAACCATATGGCTACGTTCCACCAAAATTCTGTCTTGTAATCATAAAATATGATGTAATGCAGTTTGGTCCCAGGAGAAGGAAAGGCGTTAGACATATGTGACACGCACAAGCGTTCCCTGGATCCATCTGGCTAGCTGTTTTAAAAAGGTATTACACAAATAAGCAGGGTTTTCTAGAAGACTCCAAGATAAATATTCTTAAGCCTTCTCTTGGAAAAGAAATGGATATTGCTCTTAAAAGCTACATTAAAGCATCAGCCACTATCATTACAAACTAAACAGGTAAAATGAACAAGTTGTTACACCTTTCTGCAGCAATGCAGCTTTAAAAAAGTTTGCCTTTATAAACTTTGAAAGCAACCTGTGGTTTATTACTACTTCACACTTAATAGCATGAAGCTTCCTGGAAAAGAGTTTAAAGGACTATTTGGAAACCAAAAGAAGCTTACCTTTTAAAATATCTGGGAAAGAGAAAAGAATACACAAATTCAGAATGCACATCACTAAGTGGCAAAGGATGTAATTTTCTGCATTACGTAAACACTGAATGGAAAAATGCTGCTGAGAAGAAAATCAGAGTAATCAACTGTAAGAGGTAAAGTACTCTTCAATTCATTAATTAGTAACACATGCGTAACAGAAGCCATCAATATCTCAGTTTCACATAATCCCTTGGAATTAATGGCAACCATTAAGCACGTTGTTATCACTCTGGTCCTCATTGTAGTCAGGGTGCCATTTAAGAAGGTATGCAGAGATTCCTTAATTAAGCATGTAATGTCTAAGAGTTATATTTAAAAAAACCTCCACTTTTTATTGTAGGTGGTTTAAATCCACCCACAACTCAAGGCAGGCTCCCAGAAAAATAAATTGATTCTAGCATGAAAACTGAAGAAAAATCACAAGCAGGAACAGTTGTATTTCTCATGGTGACAAAACCAGCAAGGAAAAATTACTGGGAACTGACTGAGGTGTTAACTACTCCAAGTCTTTCTAAAAAACACGATGTTAAAATTGCCCCCAAGTTATAATACTTTGCTCTGCAAAACAGACTGGAGCCTGTCAGCCTGAGCACACACCGAGTATCCTTTTTCTGTAACAGTGTGTACACTTAACCACACCAACAAAGTAGTTTAGAAAGAAACTAGGTATCAGCAGAAACCAAGAAGCCAACAGACCACACTAGAGAACCAGGAAAAGTACCCTGGTTTCCTGACTCCCGGTCCAATTCATATGAAATCAAAGTGCTGGGAATCATCAGGTAAGGCATAAAGAAAGAAACAGAACAACTATGGACTGTATTCACCAACGTGCAGTATTGGTCTCTTCCTCTAAAATTGTGTTAGAGCTGGAAAAGTTTCAGAAGGGCAAAGATGACACAACGCTTGTATGGAGATCAACTAGGCTAGGGTACCTCAGCCTAGTTAAACTAAGGGGGACACAAAGATGACAAAAACCAGTGATATGGGGGATGGACAGGGATCAACTATTACAGCACAGAAGAGAGACCATCACGTGAAGGTGGGACCAGGTCACAGTAAAACAACAGATAGACAATACCAGACTTATGGAAGTCCTTTCCAAGGATCTTGCAGACAATAGGTTTATGTGGGTTCAGGGAGCGACTGATCAAACATTAGGCAGAAAGCTTTGCTACAGGTTTGGAAGAGTTTCCACGTGCAGGAAACTGTTTGAGCTGAAAATACTAAACAAGTAGGAAAGTATTAAGGAGAAGTGTCATACACACTTGCTCAGTGCTGGCTCTACCCTAGATATGCCCCAAAAGGCACTGCTGGAAACAAAAGACTAGGGACCCTCAAACTGACTATTCTGTTTGTAACAGAACAGAAATTTGCTCAGCTCCATTGTTTTTTTGTGCCACAGCCTCTATTCCCTCTCCTGCTCTGCAGAACAGAAACCAACAACATATTGGTGTCTGTACAGCCTGATAGGCACGAGGACCAAGTCAGGCTAAAAATACTGTCCTCAACCAGCGGCTAACTACACATGACAACACTGCTTTTCTTCATTAGTGAAAGATGGAAAGTAGAAAGAAAAAAATTCGGAATTGCTACCACTCGTGTGCTTCACTTCACCAACAAGCACAGTCCTAAGCAAGGAGCCCCTGTGCTGAAGCAACCTCTACACAATAGGTCTGTACAGATCTCTTTGCTCTTTCTCAAGTATCTGAAGACAACAAAGAAAAGCAAAGCAGCAATCTTGAATTCAACATATCAGCTCTGTATCACCAGACCAATATTTTTTAAAAGACAGCAGAGCAAAAATGGTTCAAAGCTACCAGATTTGGCGATGCTGCCTTAACCACTGAGGCAGAAAGCTGATTGTATGGTCTTTTCAGGCCCCAGCCACCAATTTCTATAATCTTCTGGCAAGAGATTTTAACTTGAGTCAAGGGATGAAGTCTAAACTGAGGACAGGCTACAGCCACAATTTAATTCACGGTTTGAATAAAAACCTCAGCATGGATTAAAAAGGTCATTCTGACATGGCCTGAGGACACCTCTTTGCTATGAAAGGACACAACTTCAGTGGACTACCATAATTTATATTAAAGATATATTATGCTATGCACATCCCATTATTGAATTATTTGTTGAACCTGCTATTTTGAAAGCTAAATATCTTATTCATGTACCTAAATATGGATTTGAAAAGGAAGCTTTCAAGAACCCTCGTGCAAGTAAAAGAATATGTTTTAAAACTTTTGAATTATCAATTACCACATTTCAGTTTTGTTTCATCCTTCTAAAAATCTTCACTGCTCTAAGGAAAAAAAGAAAAATCAAGGACTATTTGGAAAGCTCTGCATAGTATTTCACAATAGCCCTTCAATTACTTCTGAGAAATCAAATTCTAAAGATTTTGGCCTGGTATGTTATTTGAATGGGAAGAGGCTGACAAAGCTAAGAAAGTGAAATCAACCTCCTGTTACTCTTCCAGAAGAGGTTACAGTGAAGACACTGCTATTAGCAAAATCTGGGAGTAATATTACTGTAGTGACTATGGAAATTACAGTAAAGTGTGAACAGACAATTCCTTCATAATCTCACCAGAGAACATTGCTACTGCTTGAGAAAAAAAGGCTCAAAATGCTCTTCAGCATCTCTAAAGAACTCCACAAGGCTGAACGATTATGCACTGGAAAGTGTTTCCTTAGGAATGAGGAAAGTTTTGGCACGCACCCTGCAACGTCACTATAAATTAAACCTCTGTGCTGCAGCTGTCCAAGGCTTTGTACTCGGTCCCTGACACAACACGTTGCCTCAGGCTGCTAGCTGAATGCCTGCCCAGCCACTGAACTGGTTTTATTGTGCTCCCCCTTGTAAAACCGGGCTGCTACGCTCACTACAGCCTGGCCATCCCCAGTACCACTTTCTTTTAGGCAAATGCTCGTGATTGAACAAGACGTGATTGCTCAGTGGTTACCTGCGGCCTCCATGGCATATTAAAAAGAACTTTTCTGCAATATAAGCTTTCACGCTGTAAATTAAAAGAAAGAATAAACATCAGGTATAAATGAGGGAAGGAGAATTCCACCATTTCGAATTTAGTTTTGTTTTGGTAGATTGTTTTGGTTTGTTTTGGTGTGGAGTTTTTTGAGTTATTTTGAGGGCCTTGTTTTGTTTTGTTTTTTAATGAAGGCAGCAAACATCCTGGCAAATGAGAAACATTCTGAGAATATTACATTATTTGGAAGTAGAAGTTTTAGATTAATATTGAGCTTCATGGGTAGCTAGCCACTTCCTTAGCTTTGTTTTATTTTAGAATGTGTCATTCTTTTATTTCTATGCCTATGCAAAAAGTTTTCCAAACATTTAATGTCAGACAGGAAAACTGAAGTGGAAAGTGGATGACAGCCAGTCTAACTGAGCTTTATCAACACAGTCCATACATCCTGACACACTATACATGCTCTAAGTTACCTCAAGCACTACAGCCAGTCATGCCACTGCTATTTGAAGAGACGTCACAATTTTGCAAACAGAAACGATAAAATTTCAGTGTAAAGTCCAAAATGACATACTATGTTGTTTATGATCCTGATACACTGTTTGCATGGGATCGGAACATGCAATAAAAAAGCCAATAAAAATAATCCTTGCATGTAAGCAGAACTAGAAGTCAGGTGCTGTAGTGCAACACTTTTATTACTTTTAAGCCATCAAAAATGATTAAGAAGTATATTATTAGCCTGCAAAACTCCAGGCTTCATTATGTACTTCTCTGTCTGTACATGCACCTCCCACCAAACCAAGTCGATTCTGCTTTTCAGCTGGCTGAAAGAGCAATCACTGTGGAGACAAGCAGAGAAAAGATTTATTCTCAACCCAAGAAGTTAACCACATTTCAAGACACGGTCTCTTCTGACCTTGGCAGCTTGGGAGTGAATTCTGAACACTTTAAGAGAGGTGGCAGAGCCTGTCTCACATGGATGATTTCTACAGAAAACACTGGAACAAAAACAGAGAGCTAATTACTTGCGCTCAATAAAAACCGACGTTTCTTGCTACTGCACCCAGGCAGCCACTACCAGCACTTATTTTAGATACAGCTACTGAGTTATGTCAGGAAAAGCCTGGTTACCTTGGAGACCACTCCCAGACAGCTCTGGCAGAACTCACAAGATGTATTTTACCAAAATTTTTCTCTCTTTTGCATACAGTCAGTCAATTTCTATGTGCTTGAGCAAAACACAAGGACAGCAAAGAACAGAACCACCAAATTAGTTCATACTTCAACTACTCTCCCAGCATAGCTAGAATTTCAACATGAAATAAAGGAGAAAATAATTGTGTCCAGATCCTACTATATAGGTGAGTATTATTGCCATGGTGTGACAGAAGGCTTCTGTACACACAGGGGGTTTTCTTTGTTTGTTTGCTTTTGTTAGGGATTGTACAGACAACAAGTAAGTATCATACCAAAATTATTCATTTAAGTAGACTTTCTCCCCACCAAATGTAGAAAATGTACCAATGATTTCATTGGTTTAATACAATCTCTGGAATGGAGAACCGGTGTTTTGGGACACATGATGGAACAAATACTCATGTTGACTTTTAAAACAACAGAAGAGCAGACTCATCTTGAAATTGCCCCTTCTAAACTGAACCTAAAATCATTTGTATCTGGGAAATAAACTGTGGAGTTCCACAATAAACACAGTCACAGGGGAACTGGAAGGATCTATAAAGCAGGAGTTCAACACATCTACGATGATGCACAGTATTCAAGAATACTTTTGTTCTGTTTTCTGAAGACAGCACAAAAGAGCATTTCTTGCACCAACAGCTGAAAAAAAAGGCAAAGAATCCATTCAGATAGTACAATTGTATCTGATTTGCACGGTTAAGCATTCCAGTTTCCTTAACTGTTTAGGTGGGAGGATGCAGAGTGTTATCCCGGGGACCTTTTCCACAGTCAGCCAGACTGAGCTGTATGCTCTGTACTTACCCGTCTTCCACACTGCTAGGTCAGCTGGGCTTCAACAAAGTAAAAAGATTAACTATTTGCAAACTATTCACTTCACAATCAATCTATGAACACAGACACAGGAACGTTTATAACCACTCAATTAAAAAGAAAAAAGCACACATTTACACATATATATTTTAAAACTGCCACAGGGAATTTGAACCCAATTTTCACCCATTATTAAGGCACACGTACATCTCAGGGATAATCAATAAGCCAGAGTAACAGGGTCAACAAAAGCTACAGGCTGGCCACAAGGAAAATATCATATGTTTAGAATTCATTGCATTGATTTAACAATTTCCTCCTATTTTAGCATTTCTTCTGAACAGACACATGTATCCATATTTAGGTTTCTACCTTTTCTTACTGCACCTGTGCAGCTCACCTACTCACAAATCAAAGCATATGTGATGCTTGCACTTTTTTTCTTTTTTTAAGAAACACAATGTTTATCACCAAATTGTCAGAAGTGAATTCCTTCATAAATCAGGCTTTAGGAAAACAGACAGCTCCACTGCCTCACTTTAATTCTGTCCACAGTGTTGTCAGACAGGGTTTCTACATCCTTTCAGCTGAGATATGTTCCCTATTATGTTAGCACTTGTAACACCCTCCTGCTCCACAAGACTGCCTAAGGAGGAACGAGTGATCTGTGCCATCTCCTCTGCCCTACTGACACACAGCATTCATGCAGTGGATTTGCTTTTGCAAAAAACTGACTTGAAGTTTCCCTTCTCTCAGGAAGTCAAGCAGACATTTACAGAACTCTACAAAAGTCAATCCACCACCACAGTTTAAGCTCCTTAGCTACTTACCCCCAACTTCTCTCTCAAACCCTCAACCCTTATGTTTTACCAGAAGTAAAATTGATACCTCACTTACCACTGCAGCTACCTCTCATGATGCTCAGTCCCTGAGCTACAAAAATCTTCAACCACACCACACCAGCAAGAACTTCTCTCCCACTAGGCAAACCGCTCATCTTCTGCTTGGAGCACAGCCAGGCGAGCAGTGAGCAGCAGATACATCAGGAGCCTAAATTAACCAGCTCAATAGCGTGCACACAACTTGCAGACAACATGCTTTACAAGGTGTGAAGAATGTCAAATGTTTTCAAAGGAAAACACTGGTTGCAGAAGGTTGCCCTTCCTATAGGCCAAAATGCCAAGGCTAAGCAAGACAGTCAGTTATCTTTACATATTATGCATAATTACAGATCTATTTTTAGACTTGAAAGGTGCATTTTCTCTCCACCATCTAAATATTGTGAAGTTGTACACAAAAATAAGATGGCTTTTTACCCATGACTTACATTCCAAACCTCAAACAGGCATCAAGTTCTTCTCAAGATAAAAATCCTTTTAAAATTCTTTCTGGTTTTAATTTCTTTTGGTGAGAATGCTCTGAAGAACAGAGGGTTGGGAATGGAACATATTTCTGTTCATATTTTCTGAGTTAGCCTTCCCCCCTCACCCTGAACTTTCACCTCCTTGCAGACGTTCATGCCTGTTGAAAATTAAAATGTCTGCATTGCAGGATGGGCCATTATAATTCAACACATGCTGTTTTGGAGGAGAAAAAGCATGTTTTTGAAATAGCTCTGTTACAGGTCAGGAATGTAAAGCAGAGTTCATATTTCAGATGACAATGGGAACTGGAGCTATTTCTTGCAAACCCAACCCAGCTTACAAGCAATGAAGGAAAAAGAGATATGTGCAATAAGGTCTCTGCCATGTTCTGCATCAGGCATTTAAGTGTACTAATGAAGAGGCCACTGACTGCTTGTGTTTTACAAAGGGCAGAACTGAAAAGTCCCATTTTTACCACTGAATGCAAGTTTTCAAGACTTGCTTTTCCAACATACTTTCCTGCTGCAGTCTTTGCTCTGCCATAGATGACTCGATGGGCAATTGCTGGCCCTGTATCCTTCCAGAGAGCATCCCAGGCTCACAAAACAACTGCACCATTGAAACACCACAAGCAGAAACAGTACGGCTCAAATGAGATGGTATCACAACTATGTATTATTTTCCTCAAAGCTATGCAGTCTGTGGTTTGATGCATTTTGCTACAAGTCCCAACAACTCCCCACAGAAGAGGGCAAAATCTCACTGTCTCAATAACCTGATCCCACAACTCTTTTAGTTCATCTACTCCAAACAATCCTTTTTTGCACTTAGATTCATGTGTGTGCTTAAGAGAGAAAGATTACGGAAGTCATTACATCTGTGCTCTTTGAAATACCTGCTTCCAAAATTTCTTTTCTACAAGATGTTTGTTTGTGTTACTTAACTGGATGTTCTAGGCGACAAGCAAATACCAGTGTAGATGCTCCCTACAGTGGATCATCTTGCCTGCTGGTCTCAGAAGACAGAGGGGAAGCTAAGCAAAGTCAAATAAGACCATGAAGAGTTCTTTCTCAAAGAAAGAGCATCTCCCAAGCTATACCACAGAACCTGTATCGCAGAATTAGTCCACCCCTCACTTGTGTTTTGTCTGAGATGCAAGAATCTGTCAGACAGATTTGCTATCACAGTAATACGTCTTGACTGTTCACTGGGTTACAGCACCTTGTCCAGGTAACAGGCTCATGGGAAGAAATGAGAAAAACAGGAAGAATGCTGTATGTATCTCCTGTACAGAAGATGCAGGTTTTGCATGAAAATTATCTAATGACTGCCAGATTTTAGGCAAAGTCTCCTGAGACAAGGCATCTCAATAGCTTCCTCCCCTAAAACCTCTGCCACCCTGACAGGTTTGAGGAGGCAGCAACATGGACAGACAGGCACCAGGCAGACAGCATTCCTCTACATTCATCATCAGACATGCTAGAGTCAATAACCTCTAAAGAGTGAAGCTGGAAAATTTATACCATACAAAAAAGCAAAATTATGATAATGACAAAATATCTTATTCTCTTTCATTTCTTGTCTGAATCAACAGTGTAAAAGTAGCAAGAAACAGGATGCAAGTTGTACTGTTAAAGTTCTCAAAACAATGTCAGACAGTGACAGAATATGACTGTTCTTTGACAAGAGGTTACACCTATCAGCGTAACACACATGATCCTACCAACGTAACATACATGATATCACGTAGGAAAAAAATTGTAATGTTGCAAAAGGCAGAGGTCTACTTATTTTATTAGAAACAGTGCAGGCAGATGTGTGTCAGAGTTCAATCCTAACGTTTCCATCAGGGTTGAAAGTGCCATTGCACAAAGCACTAGAGAAAAAAATCTACCCTTAATTATTCTCAAATTGCAAGTATAGCCAGATGCTTGATGAAATCAAGACAGTCTTCAAAACAACCATGTTAAGTAGCTTTATTAAACAAGTTCAATGCAACACTACTTTCATAATTCCAACTATTTTATGGAGTTGAATCAGATCTCCTAACAAGTTTATTTAGCACAGGAAGAAATCACATCCCTATTCTTAAATATAAATTGTCAGCTTCAAAAACAAGGCCCAGCTGGTGGCTTTCTGTTAGCACTACTTTGTGACCAAGAGAAACCTTCAGCCCTTGATAAAGCTGGTTTTAGCAAACTCAGCAATACAGGTTTGAGGGTCCTGTTCCTGTTCCAGAATTGCTTCTCTAGAAATAAAATTTAATTCAGTGCCATTTCCTTTCCCCCAACCTGCCCAGGGGTTTATGCAATCATTCTATACCAGTATACCTACTCCAAGATTACTGAAAGCTAGAAAGCAGTCTCCAAGATAAATAAGCTCATGCAAGTTTCATGAAAAACTGATTATATTGACAAGAATAATACTGTGTTTCCACCAAAGGCTGCAGCATGAGCTCAGCTGTTGTGTTTGATCTGTCAAATGCCACACAGCTACCTGCTTTAGCAATTTGGAACAGCCCCAGCAGACACTGTGTGATGCCAGGCAAGCACTTGGGGGACACTGGAGAGAGTGATGGCAGAGAGTTGCCTCTGCACAGATGCCAGAGAAAGAGCAGAAGCAGCAGACAGTGAAGGCTAGAGTGGGAAAACCACAGGTACTCTGATAAAGTGGAGGAGTACAAAACAGCCATGCAGGGAGGCCACACTTCACTAGCTCTGCTTCTCACAAAGGACCTTGTGCAATCTAAGGAATCTAAGACTGATTCTGCCCAATCACAAGAAACACTGCAAACGCTCTTAAGATGTTTCCTAAATGGGTCACTTTACTTTCTTACAACTTCTGCAGGGTATGTGGTCACATTTGCAACATAAATTTTTGCTCAGAAAGGAGGTTTAAATTGTGGGATCAAGAAGGAAGGTAAGAAAGATTACAAATAGAACTTTTTAACACCAATGGCAGCAGCTCCGGCCCTCACCTTACTTACAAAAAAAGTTAATTGATTAACTCCCTTAAAAGCACTTTCTGTATTGAGTCATTGAGGAGGGAGAACTGCATGAACACTACGCTGATTTCCACTACTAGAAATAAGATTCTCTCTCTGTCATTCTCATCAGCTGAAATAACATTCTCCCCAGAAACTGCTGTGCATGGCAGCCCGGACAAGCTTACATACTAAAAGACTGAGACAGTTAAGTATTAAGTAAGAGAACACAAATTAACTTTAACTGCTGATTTTCCCCAGCACTGCTTTCTTGTAACAAAGACTAAGAGCATTGTAATTAACTTTCCTCATGAAATGCTATGTTCTAAAGTTGGGCCTAATTAGATGCAATATAATTCTTGCCAGAAACAGATAATGTGTGTCTTTCATCGACTTGGGTGATTGGAATTTATTAATGTTCGGAATGTCTGCATAGCACAAATTACGCTGTACCCTCGGCTCCACAAACAAGCACGGTGTCTCTTTTAAGGTAGGATCATCTGCATTTGGTACTTTTATAAGCAGGAAATGTGGCTTTCATTTCAGAACAAAACCTCATAAAAGAAGAACCCCTCAAACTGGAAAGACAAGAAGGGAAGATAAAAATAACAGCATTAAGCATAGCAAGATCCTGGCCCAGTACAAGCTCTCTGTGGTACAGACAGACACACAATAAGCTTCTGGGAACAGCAAAGGGATATGGAAAGAGGGAAGAAGGCAGGGCTTAGCAGCGATGCTTTTCATTATAGCAGTAACAACAACTAAGATGTACTGGTAAGCACAGTGCCTCAAGGGCAGTGTGAAAAAGCCACATGAAGAAACGCCAAAAAGATCCTCAAAGCTGTAGGAGGACAATAGAGGCCCAGGCCGATAGTAACTCACTCCCAGGCTGGTGTCTTCTGAAGTTAGTTTAGCTTGAAATACTTTTGAACTCCACCCACTATCAGCTGAAAACAAGAAACAGAACATGGATAATGATGATGATTCATGTCAGTGCAAGCTCCTATTTTTCTATTTCAAATAAAACTCAGACTCCATGTCAATAGACATATTCTCTTTTCCTCCAGTTTTTTTGTTTGTTTTGCTTCCAACCAAGAACTTTTCTCCAGGGCTCAGCAGTGGTAGGCAATCTCAAATGTCTTAACCCTTTTCCCACAAAGGGAGACTGAGGTGACCTCCCCACTCCTGCAGGAAGCAAGTAGCGTTAAAGATCCAGCAGAGGTCTTGCTGATTTGGCCAGAGTACTCCTGAAGGAAAAAGAAATATGGTAGGCTGTTTCCTCTGCTGGTGCCTTCCCCTACCAAAAGAGTCCAGGAACAGACAGAAAACTGCCCAGAAATGCAGGCTGAGGGAGGGGGTGTGACACCAGAAGTTCTATGATTTTGAGTCTTCCCTTACAACCCCAAGCTACAACAAATCACACATTTGATAAGGATTAATTGCATGGAAAAACCCAATTAAGTCTAGAATTACAAGTGTCAGAAAGACTAGAGAAGACCCTCTAATTTCATTATAAGGTCCTGTCCCCATGTTTAGTAAGTTACAGTGTTCAACAACCACGGTTTTGATCTCATGTAGCAGGCACTCAGTCCAGATTGTAGATTCTTAGCATACTCCATGCCTTCTACACAACCATTCAATGTTAATTATTGTTATGGGTGATGGATTTCATAACCACAGCTCCTAGTCCTCTTTAATAATTACTGTTGTGCAAATATTTCTGACTTCTGTAAACACTGTCACAAGAGATCACCTAAGCCTGGTGGTCAGCAAAGCTGCTG
>NW_008237242.1:224662-248072 GCF_000691975.1 Corvus brachyrhynchos | reverse complement strand
TTTTCCTCACAGGACAGGAGCTGAAGATCAGTAAGTTTAAACTCCTGGTCGTGTACCAATGCTACTGGTCAGCTTATCTAGTTTTGTCATACTTTAGACATCCTGGCTTGATATCCAAGTTTGAAAGAGCCCAGGATAGTACCTGATGTGACTATTTAAGGACGTATTAAGATAAGCAGTAGATTAGTTTTGGAACTTACATTTAACACATATGTGTTTGAAATGACTCATGAAGAGACAAGACCATAAAAAAATCCACATCACACACACTCTGTGAAGGAATTTGGTTCATTTCTGGTCTAGCCTTGCATGTTCATTGTGGCAGCACTCTGGCAAACATTGTCAACGTTTGCAAGCTTTGCCCTATTAACCAACCACCAAATGCACCCCTAGAATCAGCCAGCTCAGGTACGAAAAGATCTATGAGCTTTTAGACCAGAAACCAGGTGTTAGGAGAGCCTCCACTACATCTGTTCAAAGCCTCAGAAAGCGGTGACTTACTCTAGAGCAAGTAACCTTCCCCACAGAGGAAGGGACTTACCCACGAATAGCAGGAAGCCCAAGTTCATGCTGCATACAGATCACTGCATCTCCAGAAAACAGGCTACTTCCCCTGCAGCTCTTTGAAATACCTGCTTCCAAAATTTATTTTCTACAAGATGTTCATTTGTGTTACTTAACTAGATATTCTAGGTGACAAGCAAAACCAGCAAAGAGGTATAAACAGTCTTAAACATTTTAGTTAGTGTGTAATATTGAAACATCTGAATGTGGGTTTGGGGTTTTGGTGGGGTTTTTTTGGGGTTTCTTGGGGGATGGGAGGTTGATAGTTTGTAAGAGCACGGATTTGGTAATATGTAAGTTTTTTTCAATTTTCTATACCTAGACCTGAAGACAAAAAAAAAAAAAGAAAAAAAAAAAGGCTGCTTTGAAGAAAACCTGTCTAGAAACAGAAGAATTAGAATTCAAGAAATAAAGAAATAAAGTCAACAAATGGGGATAGTACTGCATAAATTCACATCCAAATTCCTGAGAACAGGGGTAATAATTGGAAATTGTGATGAATATTCTTCTCACATTAATAGTGCTAATAGCATAGCACACCTACCATTTCTAACAGATCAGAAATGCATACAGCAAGATCTCTGTTTCAGCATGCTTGGTCTGTATACAGTTGTATTTAAAATCCAGACACTTTTCTTCTTTAAATTGCAGGCAAAGGAACTTGGATGTTGTAACTTAAGAACACAGTGAAACCTGCCCCTATACTCAACCCAGAAATGCTCACAGCAGCTGAAGCGTGCAATGTGAAATAAAGCTGGTTAAGAGAAGACAAGGGAATTGGTTAGGGAATAGGGGCTTCTTGGCATTCCTTTAAACCATTTTCTGTTCACCCTTGTGGAGTGTAACATAACACTAAGAAAATATATCTGACCTCACTCCTTTCAGCTGCATTAAAAAGGTTTTAAAAGCAATTTAAATATCAGATTGCACATTCATAAACAACAGAAAAGAAAGAGGTTATACATATTATTGCCTTCATCTTCCACTAAGACAAGTTGGGGGAGTTTTTCTTGGTTTTGTTATTTTTTATTTTAATTTAATGAGAACTTTTGATTTTCCCTGGGAGACGAGGTCAACAGACTAGGGCACTTCCTGTCTGCAGCAATGTCGTGTGCTTATGCAGACATGAGTCTTCTGACAAACAACTGATTTATTTCAAATGGGGGTCATTACAATCATGGCATATAGCAAGATCACATTCTTTCCTACTTGTTTTGCCTAATCACTATGGATTACTCAAACATACTTGAAAAGAAGATGCATTTCAGCTGTGTGTGAAAACTGACAATTCATCCAAAATCCCACACACACACTGGAAACAGGAGGAGGAGACATGTTCTAGGTCAGACCATGATCATGCACTGACAAAAACTGTGAGTAATCCTACAACTGAACTACTAAAATGTAGAAGATGTGGTCCTACAAAGTTTTTAGCACCTTGTCATGATAAAATCAGGTCTCAGCTTCTCAGAAACAATGATTAAAGGAGACTATCATCAGGGCCATTTACAGCTTCTCTATTTAAAGTCACCCCTCTGAATCTTACTAATGGAACCCTCATGCAGTCCTATTACACACATTTGAGACAAACTCAAGTGCCCTGCAAAGCAGGACAGATCTCCAGCAGTGTGCAACACCAGCTACCCACTGAGTTTAAACTGGGGGAGAATCAAGAGACGGAGGTTTACAACCACAGCCAGCTGACATACCAAAGTCAGAACAGTCTGGTGAGACTCAAGCTATGTACAGCTCAGAAAGTTGTTCATCTGGGCGTGGTAGAAACTGCTTGTCTCTCCTTAAAGAGAATTTACACAGTCCCCATGTTTCCACAGTATTTGAGCACTGCAGAATTACTATTCTATCCACAACAATTACCCCATTTAAACATTTTTCCACACCTCTCCCTTATTTTTAAGGTGTGAAAGTGGGATAATAAGTCCCTGCACAGGACTGCAAAGAATTGCATTAAAAGATGAGGGGTAGAGCCCTTTTTCCAATCTTCTGACCTTTCCTTCCTTTACTGCACTGCACTGGCAGTTCTCATGCTGTTCAACTAGCAGCTTAAATGAATTCCAATGGCAAGATTTACAGCATCCATTCCACACACCCCCCCCCCAAATCAGATGGTACTAAGTTTGTTTACAGCCACCTTCAGTGCATGTACCACATACAAGACCGTTTTTCTTATGTCAAAGAATGTAATTTTCTAATTGTCTTTGCTGTGTGTACAGAGCGAAAACAATCCTACGTTCATAAAACTGAAGATACTGAGCACCGCTAAGGTAATTTACAGACCAGTGGAGGGTGGGAGGAGGGGACCCAAACATCAGAAAAACTATTAGTGTTTAAAAGACAAACATAAATTTAAGAAAATTAAAATTCTGCCCCAGCCACAGTTATTAAACCTATGGGAGTTATCCAGGAGACGGGAGAGGAAAATGAGTGGAAGAATTGCTACTGCCAAAGAGCAGGAAGAAATTTGTCATTAAATAGTATTTATGTACAATTTCCAGATAGCAGACTTTTTTTTGTTCACTTATAGGGAGACACAACCCCAACCACCACTGCAGCAAACAGGCAACTTAGCATTTCAAGAGTAAATCATAAAGTGACTTGATCTTCACCTAAACATATCAGGATACTTTGGACTTGGAAGTGGGAGGAAGCAGATTATAAATCTAAATTCCAGGCATGGAAGCTCCCCTGTACGGAGTTCCATGGCATAATAATTACATTCTTATGCTAGCAGAAGAAAAACACTAAAAATGACAAATACATTTCAGCTACAAGTTAATTTACTAAACTCGCCTTCCCAGTCTCTGAAGAACACTTCATGCTTCATGTTCTTCTGTTTTGCATCAGAAATTCTCAGACTGGACTGGGTGCCTTCCCTCCAACTAAGCAAGTCTAATGAAGTAGATACTGTGTATTTTACAGATTGAAACAGCAGCCATAGTTGCTCATTTGCCGAAAACTATGCAAGGTGAGAATGAGTGAATGAGAAGAGTCTTGACACAAGCTTCTATGGCCAAAGGAGGGGGTCCCATGCTCCCCCAGCTAGCTTAAATTAAAAGAAGAAAATAATAAAGAAGCTTTGGTGTTTACCACCTCATGTGTAATGACTGAGCAAGCATCCACATATAAAAATGAGAGAAAACATATCATACATTATCCCAAAATCCTAGGCCATTTAACAGAAACGTGGCCACTCTTCAACAGAAGAAACTTACCTGTAGCCATTTTCCCCACACTGCTCAGGTTTGTCCCATCCCATTCACTATATCACAGTTTAGAAAGCAATATAAATTAAAGTAAATTACATTTTTTCCCTTAAATTACCCTCTAAGGAAATTACTCACAAACCTAAAAAACTAAGAGCCTACATGTGACCTCATGCATCTTACCATCATCTGAGTAAACGGAGATAGCTGCAGTGCATCACCACCGGAAACTTTCAAGAACTTTTTGCTGTGACATTAATCTGAGCAAGTGTTTCTCACAAACACGTGGAAACACAACCTTCCTCTCGAGTGCACAACATGCTTAATAACCAGCACAGCAATCCAGCTGAAACGAGACCTGGCTTGCACACAAGGAACCTACACTGCGAATCACAAAACCAAAACACACTGAGCAACTCCAAGTTTACAAGCAAACAACATATGCATTAAGAAGTGGTATTCACTACTGGAAAAAAACTGCTGCCCAGCATGAAGCCTAGGGCAGCTTCTTGCTGTGCAGCACTTCACATGCCCAGCCCTATCTGCCACACCAGGGCTGCAGGGATGCACAACTGCTGCTTGCTGCATTTATCACACTTTGATGCAGGATGGGTGACAGTTGTGGGACAAATCCAGGAAAATAGACAGCAACAGGCTGTTTGTACCAAGTGGGACAGGAATACAACAGGGTGGTCAAAAAGAAATCCACAAATATCCCATCCTTAAGTATGCTTTTACTGTGCCAGTAATACACTCCAAGACAGCTTGAACTTGCAGTCCTTCTCAAAAACGTAAGGCATAAGCACGTGGTATGCTGCTCAGTTCCCTTAGCCACAGCTGGAGGAATTAAAGAAAAGTGTCCTGCTTCTTACCCTGATAAGCACATAGAAATAATATGATTAACACATGGCCTCTCCCAGCATTCTACTCTCTAAACTGCAGAGGCATGACTTTGATAGACTGATTAGTAGATAACGAATTGGCTGGATGGCCGCATGCAGGAGGTATTCATCAATGTCTCAATGTCCAGATGGAGATCAGTGATGCGTGGTGTCCCTCAGAGGCCTTTACTGGGACCAGTACTGCTCAATGTCTTCATCTGTGACACAGCCAGTGCAATCCAGTGCACTCTCAGCAAATTTGCAGATGACACCAAGCTGAGAGGTATGCTTGACCTGATGCCATCCAGAGGGACCTGAACAAGCTCGAGAAGTGGGACTGTGGAACTCTTGAGGTTCAGAAGGATAAGTGCTGCACCTGGGTCAGGGCAACCCCCGGTATCAGCACAGGCTGGGCATGAACAGACCCAGAGCAGCCCTGCCCAGAAGGACTTGGGGGTGCTGTGGGTGAGAGGGTGCACACCCCCCAGCCACGGCACTCACAGCCCAGAGAGCCAAACGTGTCCTGGGCTGCATCCAGAGCCCCGTGGGCAGCAGGGGAGGGAGGGGATTGTGCCCCTCTGCTCCGCTCTGCTGAGACCCACCTGGAGCACTGCATCCAGCTCTGGGGTCCCAGCATGGGAAGGACAGGGACCCACTAGAGGTCAAAGGGCTGGACCACCTCCCCTTTGAGGACAAGCTGAGAGAGCTGGGGTTGCTCAGCCTGAAGAAGAGAAGGCTCCAGAATAGTTTATTGTGGCGTTTTCATACTTTAAGGGGGCTAGTACACAACAATGGAAAGGGACTTTTTCTCCAGACAATAAGACAAAGGGTTACAGTTTGAAACTAAAAGAGGATAGATTGAAACTAGATGTAATGGGTTGCCATTGTCCTGTCAAACAGTATCACATCATATCATAAGCAATCCCAAAGGAAAAAAAAAGCTGGAGGATTATCATTACATAATGAAAACTCAACCTCCTCTAGACCCCAAAAAGAAGCTACTGTTGGATAACATGCCAATCTGAGCATCTTTCAATATCCAAGTGTATTCTTATGCTGCATTGAGGGGAAATCCATCCCTCACTGGAGCCCACCATATGCATCCATGGAGCCAGAATTTTGGTTTTCATTCTTGATTCAATGGTCAGCCAAGCAGACTGAAATCTTTCTTCTGACTTCAAAGGGCCCTGTTTCAGGCTCTGGATAAGCAGACAGGTTAGCCAAGTTTGTGAGACTCCTAAGAAGTTTCCACCACACACAGCAAAGAAGCAAAGATGAAAGGAAAGAGGTAAGCACCCATGAACTGAGCCACACAGGTATGTCAGACACATACACACGCATCGGTAACCACATCATTTGCAAAGTTATTAAAATACCTTTGCTTTTATCATTGCAATCAAGTCAATGCAAGTGCTCTGGACAGTTAGCTGTGTATTTCATCCGAGACATACACACACAGCACATCTGGGGAATGAGAGTCCTCAGACAGCTATACAGGAGTAAATTTAGCTGAAGTTTCAGATTATGTTCTGTTAATTATACTATGCCACCTCTTAAAATCCAAATCGTATAAAGTAGCACTAGTGTCACGTGGAATAAGAACACCACTTAAAGAGTTTTCTACCTCAAAATATTTGAAGGTAAATATTAAGTCCACATAACAACCTCAATACAGGAAGAGATAGTACCTGTAGTAACAATAAATGTGGATATAAACTGTGAGTCTAAGAAATTAAGACAACTTGAAGCTGTAGTTAAAACACATTCAATTGTGATGGCTTTTGCTACCACATGTTAACAGTATTTTTAAAAGCTTAAGGCTGCAGCTTTGTCTAGATAATTTAGGTCCTAAAGTAGGAAAAATAGCTCAATAAATAGGTTTTCAAGTGTCAGTACAGCTACACAAGTCCACACTTTCCATTTCCTGGGAAGAATAGCCACTGACACCAATTCTACTCCATGCTTTAGCTTCACAGATATTTAGAACACATATGACATATATTCGTACTCCTCAAGTGTGACAATGTGCAAGGAAGCAAAAAAGGGCAAAAAATCAAAAAAAGGAAAAAATCCCCTAGTGCTGGGGATTTGCCTGGACTACACACAATCAGAACAGCTTCTTGAAGAATTGCACTAGAACACATTGCTGTAATCAGGTAAACAACACACCTCTTTCAGCCTGACCAACTCCCTAGCATTTGTGGTCTGCTTGTACTATTCACAGTCTACCAAAGTATAAGCACAGAATGAAAAGGCTCAAATCTCCCCTAAAATAAATCATATGGGTGTTATATTCACCAGGTAATATTACAGCAGATATTCACAGCAAATTGTCTTTACTAACAACAAAAAACAAGACAAAAGCCTTCAAACATAAAGACTGGGCCATTCCTTAAAATCCTCTCCTTTACATGAATCTTAACAGACAACTTCAACAGCTGGACATATCAGATCAGGCATGAGCAATGCCAAAAAGGAAGAGGGGATATAGTGTACCACAGTAAGGACACACAGACTGCTCATTTATAATTTTAAAATTTATTCTACTTTACATTTAATTCTTACTAAATATAAACAAACATATAAACTAAATATATAAACAATAAAAATAAAAAAATTACAATTGCATTTTTCCAACTCTTCCAAACTCAGGCCTTGGAAACTTCTGCGCTCCCTTTAAAGGGACACAAAAGAAATGTTTCTACACAAAAAGATTCCTTTCTTGTTACCCATATATTTAAAAATACTAGTTTTTTCCAGTTTGTATATGCCAATTTGCCTTTCTTCTTCCTACTCCCTCCCATTTCATAATCCTGTTTTAGGAAGTAACCATGTGTTTATTCAAAGTAAACTAACTCCCATCCAGGTTTGTCTACTGTAATTCCAAACACCAGAGCACAGTTCTCATTTAACCGATTTCCTTTCCTTTCTGTCTCAAATATTTGGAGATGCAGCAGGTTGTTTACAGAATATCTGCAAGTATTTAGTCTTAAACACTTTTCGTACTTTCCCATCTAGAGACAGATGATCAACAGGCAACCCACAGGAGCCCAGTTGCTTTTCTTCTCACAGAACAGTTACCAAAATAGTAACTCTGACCCTTCAACTGTCCCTCCTTTCTCATCCCTTTCAGACCTTCTTGCTTCCCTTCTGTTTTCCCATACCCTTATTGGTCAGTCTTCACTTGTCTTCTCCATTACATTTCCTTTTCACTATTAAAAGAGATGCTACATAACTTATGGGCTGATATTGGCCCCCTCACAGGGGGCTCCTGTACACCAGAATTACAGTTCCCCTGGATAAGATAATTTTATAAGTACTCTGAGGACATTCCTATTGTCAATAGTAAAGAAAATACACTACCTGATGGCAAGAGGTTCACACTGGACTAACTGGAAGAGGCAGCAGGTCTTATTCTAATATACACAGAACACATTTAATTTCTTTCCTGGACAAAGCAGAGCAAGCTGAGTAGAGCAGAGTCTTATGCTGTCCAGAACCAGAGGCATGAAGCCAAATAGCAGAACATGGGGTGGAAGGTAAAACCCTTGACTCCTAACAGAGGGAGGGAGAATCAGGAGCCACAGCACCTGTTTCAAGAGGGAGAGAAGGTTTAATTTTCCATTCCCAAGAAGAGGTGGTTGAGGGCAGTCCGTACACGCCAGAGATCAAGCCTTCCATCACACACTGTATAGTGGAACCAAAGATTACTACTGAAGAACACAATAAACTGAGCAAAAGCTACAGTCGTGATGATGTGTTTCAGGCTGATTCAATCCAACACACAATAAAAGCAAGGCACTGAAATAAAAGCAAGCTTCAGTAGTTCGTTTTCTAAATAATTGTGCACATTTGTCAAACAACAGTCATTTCACTTTTCTGACAGAGTGACCTTTGTATGTGGGGGTTTCTTTGTCACAATTACCCTGAAAGTATCTATGTACAAAGCAGATACCGCAAATTTCAATCCCATGCTCCTTTTTAGGTTAATTGTAGTTTTCAGTGGACAGAGCAATTTAAGGGCTGTTTGCAGGAGATCCTGCTTTATTACTTTTCAAGTTGCCCCACCCAAGTTTTGTTCTCTCACACATTCAGCCCAGAGCACACACCAACACAGGTTTCCACTGAATGTATCCCAGCAATCTTTCCATTCCAGACCCCCAAGTAACTTAGCTTTTCATACTTTAAAAACTGCTAAATGGAAACTCACTACTTCGAACATTTGGCATTAAAAAGAAATGCCAAGGCTTAATTAGCATAGAGTCCAGATTAAGATTGAGATTTTACACTACAACATACCTAACTGCCTCATCACTTTGAGATTTATGGAACAATGATTACAGCAAAGGCCAGAAAGCAGAAATTTTTATTAGAACTGCAAACTTCTCAACCCCCGCATAATAGTACAACAAATGGGCATTTCCAGAAATACCAGAAGTTAGAGCTGGTAATTAGCATTGGGAAATCCCCGCCTGTCTTGGCTCTGATTCTGACAATAGGTACCTTTTCTGCTGAACTGCACAGTCAATTTTCAATTTCAAAAGACACTCTACTATTTTAATTATTTAGTATTGAAGGTATTTGGAAACAAATCGCAATTCTAACCTTCTCGTCCCATTCGACAAGATAGCAATTGTCAAACGTGTTTTTCAGCTGATCTTCAATACCCACAGAAAAGGGTCCTAAAACTTTTCAGTTTTTCCTATAGACAAGACACTGAAAACAATCCAAACCATCAGAGCCTTCAGAAAAGCTGCCTTTTCTAGGGTAACCCAGAACATGGTTAAAAGCCAATCTACCTAAACAAACCACTTAAACACTTACATAATCCTCATATCAAAGAGCTAGATACTTAAATGTGTGTAGGTGCCTAAAAATGTTGACGAGCATCTTGTCATATATAAGCAGTAGGCAAAACATGTTTAGACAGGATTAATCTTCACACATTTGAAAATCCACTTTGCCACTGTTTAAGATTCTAGATGCTTTTGAAGTCAGGACACAAACTGACAAGTTACTACAGAAAACACTCCAATCTCAAGTATTAGAGACCTAATAACACATCAGTAGCCATATTTTTAATTGGAATTTTTCAAAATCTGCTTTTCTAAGCAGAAACAATGAAGAACTTCTGTCTTACTGGGTAGAGACATTCATTCTTCACTGTGCGAATAAACTGTGGACTGTCTGTAAACAAATTCAACTCTGAAATGATAGTTCCTGGTAGCAACTTTCTCAAGTGTTACATTTGATAGCCTCTATCAACAATTAAAATGGTCATCCTTTTAGGTGGTCAGCTTTTATGTGTTTAATGGCAGGTTTTGAGTTTGATAACGAGCAGCAAGAGCTGAGGAGAGTGGAGAAAATACAGCTCCTCAGACAGAAGAGACTTGTTGCTTTGTCAAGACATGATTGTGGTTTCTGTTGCCTACACATTCTTTAAGTGTGCACATCCACTGCTTAGCTTCCAGTCTTGGCATTTGCTCCCACCCAGGCACCCTGCTCACAGATTCCCAGTCTACAAGCATCCTCCTGTGACTACACATCATACTTTGACAATAGTCATTTGTGACAGAGCGATAAATCCCATTCCTTCTCTCCAAATACACGTGTTCACATGGCAACAGTCACCCCCAGGAAGGATTTCACAGCGATTAAGTGTGTCAAGGACAAAGGATTCTCCAGTTAATGGGGCTGGCTTCACACACAGTAAATCAGGTGAGATACAGCAATGCAGCAAGAGCATGAAGTGAGGAGTCTCTTTTCCATCTAAGAGTCATACTCTTATCTCTCAGCTGTGGACTGTACAAATTCTGCTAAATATTTAAATTAGCAGCCTTATTTACTTGTGTGTTCCTGCAACTCCTCTGCTGGCATGCCCACCTTTGAGCTTTTGGGCCAATATTCTCAGGGTGTGATCTGACAATGTAGCTAAACCAAGCAACAGCTGGAGGAAGGGACGGCCTGCTGTTCCTCCTACTTCCACCATTCCTCTCAGGGCTGACCCTACAGTAACACAGAGCAGGGAGTTACCCAGCTGACACTCACTCCACAGAGTAATTTTACATCATTTCTTGTGCTTGACCTGGCTCACTGCAGGGTCAGATACCCTCAAAATGAGAAGAGTAGATGTGAAAAAAGAGGGAGCAGGGCCATCTCTTCCACAAGCATGGTGTCATTCAAGCACCAAAGCAATGCCCTTTGGCAGGGACACCAAGAAATACACTTGAATATCAGTAGTTATACTCATTTTCAGTTCAGCCACTGCAGGAAAGCCTAGAAAGCTTCAGTACATCAGTGAAATTTCCTTCATTGTCTTCATTCCAGCACAGAGTTTCTCCAGCCTTACTGCTGGAGAAGTGTTGTGTAATTCCTATGTCTCACACACACCTTGAAGACTTCCTACTCTTCCCACTCTTTATTTTTTTTATGCTAACAATGAGGTTACAGAGAAGCGCAGTCTTCCTTACCCCAAGACATCTTCAGTTCTAAACTACAATATATTAAAGATTTCCTTTAGAAAGGGATGAGAAAAATACTCAGTCCATCCCTGATTTTACCCTCATCTCCAATCCAAGAGCAGTTACCACATCTTGTGAATTGAGATACAAATACAACTGACTAATTCCCATTAAAAAGACATCCTTTTTCTCCTCCTCAAAAACTGTAGCTAAGAGCAGCTTCTGGGAACTGAAGAGAAGGATAATTTTCCTTGCTTATCTTGCACAAAATATAGGACAGCTCCTGTTGGTTGCCTTGAATTATGCCCTTAAGGCTTGGCTTCAAAACAGAGGAAACCAGACTGTCATGGATTTAGACTGTTGTGCTCTTAGAGCTGCGTATCTAAATTTTAGGTATCTGAAAAATCCTTTGCGGTCAACCTTGTCCCCAGCCAGTAGACAGCAGTAGTACCAAAACAGCAATTATGTTCAGACTGCCCTTGATTTTGGGGAGAGGCGTACACAAGTTATCAGGGCTAGATAAGTAAGGAATAAGTGAATCAGTGCAATTTATGACAGTGGCTGGACCCGCTACAGCAAGGTCTGGTTTCATCACACATGTCACTTAGCCTTTGCTCTAGAGCAGCAGCCCAGGCAAGCAGCATAAAAGTGTGCATGAAGTCATCCTAACACATGGGCACACCTGACTTCCAAGTGTGTTCACGTATTAGCCAACAGACTGCTCTCATTACTTGAGCAGATGCCTATTAACAGTTTTAGTGATGTGGGTGAACTCAAAATAGCAACTGCTGCTGCTTGTTGCAACAGGAGCAACAATGTCTGGCCATGGAACTCTAGCAGTTCTAAACTGAACAGTTAGATGGGACATGAGAGACTTGTGATACTATTTTTACTTGTTGTGAATTGCCACAAGACAATGTGGCACCGGCTGATTCAGTCTGATGACCAGCAAAACCAAATACTGCTAAGTAGTGAAAAATGTTTCCCTCTGCACCCAAAATTACAATATTTCTGGAATATTCTAGATGTTCTAGAAAGCAAAGGTTGGTTGACATATTTAGCTTGTTTATAGAGGCAGTCTTTTAAGAAATACCTCTTGCTAAACTGAAGGAGTAAAGCATCCACCAGCACTGCTGCAAGGACGCCAATTCAGCAGCTGTACCAAATGCTAACCAAATGCTAACTTGTGGCTCAAAAGTAGTAGTCAGCACATCTGCAGGTTACACCACAAGAGTAACTACCTTCTGCTGATGATGATGTGCACTACAGGCTGGATAAAGACACATCACTCTAATGGTGTACCATGAGACCATCTTTACATCAAAACACCCACTGAGGGCACTGTGCAACTTTATTCCGGAACATCAAAACTTCTTAAGATGCTCCATTTTCAAACCTAAGGATCTTAAGCTCCAGGACACCATCACCAAATCTGGCGATGACAAACAATACATCACTTCTTTCAAAAGGGCACAGAAATTTAGGATGAAGAATGAAACGCCACATTCTTCACAGATCATGAAAATTTGTTACAAATTCCACACAGTATCTGGAAAGTCAATTAAACACAAACGCACTTATTTCAGACTTCTTACTAGCAACACAAAGACTTGGAATGCATAGTAGTAGGAATAGAAGGACAAGAACAGGACTGGACTACAGCAGTTCCACTGCTCCAAGGGAAGTATTGCTTACAACACATGTAGAAGTTTGGGTCTCCACTGATACATCTACTACAAGCAAGATGATGTGCAGCCTAATGTCTCTCTAAATGCTGTTCTGAAGATTCTCCTGAGAACCTCCATATTTATGTCTTCCTTCCTCACTGCTCCAGACTCAAATCCACCCCTCCTGTCGTACTAGAACTGATAAACCACAGCTGCCCTAATTGCTCAGCTGGTTCCTGTATTCTTGCTGACAAAGAAACCCTGCCACAGACTGGGGAGACAGTACATTAAGTGCTCAAACATCACACTGATAAGAACAGCACTCGGCTTAGACAGAAATATGATTGGGTAGTAAAGTCCTTACTAGGCTTAATCCTAAACCTGGAACAAAGTTCCAATTTGGACACCAGCACAATCCAACAGAAGTTCTGCAGACCCCACAGACGTGTGCATGATTCAGCTATGGGACCAAGGTAGCAAAATACTGTTACTTTGCATAACAGATAATGGCTCTACAAATAGAAACAGCCTACTCCATACTGTACTCAGCTGTTGCCTTTGTGCTTGCAAAAAGGTTTTCTTCTCTGTAATTCATTAACCTGCAAGCTTATCAAGGTGGGAGTGAAGAACTTGTTTCCAGCATGAAAACCAGCAGTCAAACTGAGCAGAAATACTTACGTCACTCTTCCTGAACTTTGCTTTTAAGCTCTTCATGCTGATCACATTCAACCTTCCAAACCTTTGAGGAGCTTTTTACTCTTCTTCAATATCTAAACAAAAAAGAAAGAAAGAAAGATTCCAACTTGATACTATTCAGTTCATTGGCAGGCAGGTCAGAATTGAATTTGCATATCTCTATCACCCTTTGAGGATTTAGCCCTCAAGCTCTAAAAAAGATTAACAGTCACCGAAGGGAAACTTTCTAACTGTTTCTCTAAACTTAGAAGTAAGCCTAAATCTGACCAATGAAGAACAGAACAAACATTTACCAAAAACTCAGTTGTGTATCCTGTTATACTAAATACATCTCCACATAATTAGATCACCAACTTGTTCATACATGAGCAGATTTCCCTGACCACTGCCTATTTTAATATTATCATCAGGACAGCCATTTGTAAAGTGGCAAAATCATAATTAAGCAAGCCAAGTATTCATTAAAACTTCACCATCCTATCACCAGGGGTCTGCACTGGGTAGGAGATACCAACACTATCATATGCACAAGTCTAACCACTAACCAAATTCAAAATTGTACTTAAACCATGCAGGACACGTACTAGGACAGCTCAACATAACACAGCAGACAGAATTGCCTGGGCAAGACAGAGGTTATTGCTGGAAGAATTGTTTTGGATTCTTCCCCATAAGGAACTGTACGTGTATTCTTAAGAGCCATAGCTGCTTTTACTTGGCAGGGCACTATCACAGTCATGTTCCCCCTTCCTCCCTTTCACATGAAGGAAAGCAGCAGTTGAACAAACATATAAAACTAATGCAACAGACAAGCTGCAAACTCTCACAGAGGAAAGTGAGTGTCTGGAGAAAAGTTTCCTACAGAAAGCTTCAGTGATACCACAGGTTGCCAATCCAGGGCAAACATAACAGGTAACAGAATACTAAAATAGCATGGCAATGTGCTTTTTCCTCGAGCACAGTAGAAAATCTTAATGAGAGACCAACGTCTGGATTGGCAAATGCACCTAAGTAAAATTGTTCCACATTTCTAGTTCTACAGTATGCTTACTGAGATAGTTAGCTGGTTTCATCTACAAGTTTTAGCTGCTATACAAATTCTTTCTGAAGAAACAGTTTAAAATTAAGGATGTTCAGCTGTATAAACTTCCTCCCTCCACCCTAGAAAAAAAAGTAGAAAAAGTTTTACAAGTCTAGTCAGACAAATAAATAACTGAAATGAGGACTGGAGCATAAATTCAAATAGGTCATGCAGGGTCACTATGTTTCACATCACTCTTCAGAAACAGCAGATTACAGTTTGATAACCTAAGGGCGATTCAGTTGTTTCATAAAAGTACATCTCATTATTATAGGGCAAGTTGCTATGTTCTACATGATCACTCTTCTATGAGTTTTATAAATCCAACTACACAGTATACCGTTAGTAGAATGATTGCTTCCACAAAATACAACCCTAACTACCATTCAGGAATAGCAAACAGTGCTAAGTAAACATGTTACTTAGTTCAAACCCATATTTATCTGGCACCCATTTAAGACAAACTCAAGTACATTTCTTCAAAAAAAAAAAACCCAAACAAACAAAAAAATCCCATACTCTATATACACACAAACACATTTCCCACCAGCCAAATCCCTCCAGTAGGTAGCAGTAGGTAATCTGGATGGAGTTATTCTGTAGGTTGCTTAAAAATCATTAAATTGAATTAAATTACTCTAAGTCTAATTAAGCAGTCATTTTCAAGCCATGTCAGGTCCCTGACTGCTTCCAGGTATATGAAAAAGGGGTTTCATTCAAAATTCTTGCGTTTAATCACAAGGAAAATGGGCTTGTGGCATTTTGTTTAATTCTTTAGCAAGCAAAAAGAAAAAAGGAAAATAGATTTTGCAGAACCTTGTCACTCCCTGACGTAGGTGAAAATTTCTTAGCTTTTTCCTGGGTGGAAAGGAATATTTGTAAAATAGTAAAAAAAGTAAATTAAAAAAATTATAACCAAACAATCAAAAAGAAGGAATTATTTCTGATTGCTCTGAGAGAAGCATACCACTTTGTTTCTGCTACACCTACCCAAACTTTGGAGAAAGTGTTTAAATTGCAAATCAGCTGTCATAACCTGCATTGGAAAGGAGCCTGAACCTCAACAAGAGCCCAGTAATCTCCCAAATCATCATCTGGTAACACCAAGAATGATGAGAACGGCAAAGACTAGAAATGCCAAGGTACAGACAAGACAAATACCGTTATCTACCTGGCTTTCTTTACATAGCACACCAGCAAAAAGCCCAAATCAAACCAAACCAAACAAATCCCAAACTGCTAAGAGAAAAAAAAAACAAACCAACAATGTAAAGAAAGTTTAAAGATGTGAAACATAACACAATATCCCACAAAATCCAAAACTTAACAGAATTTTGTGTTTTATAACTTAAATATACTTTGACTAAAAGAAGTGAAATGTTTAATTGGACCAGTTAATGAAGTATAAATAAATCCTGTGCACAGGGAATTAAAAACAAGGAATCTTTCCTCACATACAGATTGACAAAGAATTGTCTGCTGTAGGCTGTTCTTCCCCCTTCCCACTCCCTCAGCATTTTTGGCTCCTATGGACAAAAGATTTATTATAGCTCCCAAGGAAGACAAAGTGCTCAATTACAAGGCTGTGGGAGAGATGAAAACTCCTTGTAGGTACACACATGCAGCAGCTGCAAAGCTGGACTGTCTTCTCTGAGGAACCTGTAGCAAAGTCTAATTAACAAGTTTTGCAAGCACTCATAGTATGTTACTCTCCCTCTTGAGAGAAAGGAAGAAGTGTTTCTGTCAGAAGATGTGTTTTTCCCACCACATACTTCACCTCCTGCATAAGTGCATTTTATACATTGAATGTGAAACTCAAATCCTCAGTGTAATTAAAAAAGCATGCTCAAGCATTCAAAAACAGCATTCCCAAGCTTAGTGTGTTTTTCACATCTGTATTTTTTCCATAAGATATAGTTAAACATAAACATTAAGATTACAGTTTGTGCATCATAATGCCCATAACCCTTCAACTGTAGAGATAAAAATGCATGAAGTGGTGAGGGCTGCATTTTCTTGTCACTGTTTAAAGAGGAAGTCCCCTCTCAAAGGGTGTAATTATTGGAATTGATGCAAAAAGAGGTCAGCATCCTGATTCGGCAGAGCTTTATGACAACTGTTCATTTGCCCGAGGGGGGATAAAGGAAGCGCCATTAATACTCTCCTGTTTTACAAGATAGGAAGTGACTACTAGAAATTCACTAGAGAGCATCAAGACACTTCAAAACAATATTTCTGCAATGAATCACAGGTATTAACAAGAAGCAATCTCTACTAACAGAGGCATTTCTCCACTTTCAGAACGAATGTGTAATAAATACCGAGCACTGTTATTTTATAGCTGCAGCAACTTAGCAGCAGATAAGTGCTTAACTCCGGGGATTCTCAACAGCTAATGCTGATCACGTGCTTTTAACCATTAGCTCCAAAATTAAATATCTACTCCTCTATCTCATCTTCCTTTAGTTTAATGTCAAGAAACAGCCTTGAGGAATACAAGCCACAAAAAACAGCTTTAGGTCAGTGGTAAACCTATCTAGCTAAAACAAGAGACATTGAAGTGGTGGTAATCTTTGGCCTCAATAATTTCATTGCAACTGTGTTTTAATACACAATGCAATCTTTAGGTTTAAATGTAGGAAACAGATTAGGATAATCTTCCCCACTGATTTATAGTGAGATTTGTGCAAACCACAGTAAACAAAGATAATGACATTTTTTTCCCCTTTCATTCAATTGCATTAAAACCAGAGCAAGGCCTTTCAAACAATGTTACAATTAACTCCTTGAAGGGGCCAAAGATCCAGTGATGCAACAAGGAAAAGCCTTATTTTCCCTAAGTAAAACTGGAAGTTTACAGTAAAACCGTATATTATGCAGAGTGTTCATGCTAATGAGTCACTCCTCACTGGTAAGTGCTGAATTCAATTAATTTAGGTGTCAAAAATCTTGCACCTCTTTCAGAACACCCTGAGAAGACTCCATCTCACACAGAGCTCTTTCATAGCAAAGCATGACTAATATCAACTAATTTCCCCTTCCCCTCCCAAAAACACTTCAAAAAAACTTCTTTAACCTTGAAAGATTACAGGAAAGATTTACAGACTCTACGCAAGATCTGGCAACACACACAGAGGTGTGGGGGAAATGAAAAACGGGTCTGGAGTGTGGAAGAGTACTACTGCTGCTATACACTTACAACCTCCTTTGTGTGACTACACCTACTCTCATGGGGAAAATAAGGGGCCCCAGAAGCATCTTCCCCCAAAGCACACCATCAGTTATCCTCTGGGTGATCACTTTCTAAATCACAAGCCCAGTTCTGACCCAGAAGCACAGCCCAGCAGCAGCCAGCACTGGGAAGCAGCCAGAGGCGTCAACACTAATGCATCCCTTCTGCTGATCACCTTCAGTATCCAACATCATAAATGCTTCCCATCCCTGAGCTTCCCTGACCTACCCTCCAATACCAAGAATGTGCTCCAGCCCAAGCTTCTCTTCAACACTGCCAGAGTCACAGTACTGCCTGGAGGCATTAGCCATTGCTCAGCCTCTTTGGCTGCTCCCACATAAATGCAGCAAGTCCACTCTGTCCTAAAAAAAAATCCACCCAACACTCCACCTCCCCTGACTACTTCCTATTTCCATCCAGCTGAGCATATTGTTCCACTTCTCAGGCCAAATCAGAGAAGCATGTATGATGCGACCAAAAGCTACAGGAATATTTCCCCACTCTTCATCAGCACAGCTCAGTTTTTCCATCTTGAGTAACCCACCCTCCTATCATAGGGAAAGTCAAATGAAACAGAATTTTATAAACTCAGTGTTACCTATAAAGACAAATAATTCTTAGCTTGGTTAATCTACTATTACTTACTAATGAAAATGCAGTGAAAAATGCACTGAGAAGCCCAAGCACTACACAAGAGTGGGAGTGATTTATATACAGTTAATCCCACTCTAAACAGAATCAGACATCAGAGATAGCAAGGGCCTTGGGTAACTTAGTGCATTCCCTCTTATCTGCTCACAAATCACTGGCAAGGATGTGCTGAACTGTACAAATTTAAGCGTCTGAGCCCAGAAGTTAGAGCGCCAGAGACATTGCAACACTAACAAGTCTACAGCTATCACTCCTCTCTGTGATATACTTTGTATCAACTCTTTACTCTTACACTTCCTTTGATATTTGGAACTTGTAAATGTTAAATTTCCTTTCAATGGATTCAGGTGAAGCAGTACCAGCCTCTGAGGATACATATAGCCAATACATATCCAGGCAAGATGGTTGATCTGGAGATACGTGCAGTTTGTTTAAATAGTGTATTCAAATGCAGTTCTAGACAGCCAGAAGAAAGCTAGCATCAACAAGGCCTTACACACAGTGAATTACAGGAGCAGCTTAAGAGAAAAATCAAAATGTGACATCACCCTGATTTGTTTACTTGTCATATTAGACAGGACTTAGAAAGTCCGGGCAAATTTGCCGTTTGCTCCTTACATACAACTTTATTCCAGTCCCACTCCAGTTCTTTTGTCTGGAAGTGTCTATCAACACACACCCAGGCCAATGAAGAGCACAACAAAAGAGACAGGACTTGTTGCATGAACTGGGACATACTGCTGCTCCTTCTCTGCCTTCAATTTCCCTGTCTCTAAACCAAACACACACACACACACCCACACACACACACACCCCTTGCATGGCCCTCAATTTTGAGACCATCTTCTTTAGTTTGATCATGCATAAAACACGTTGCAGTTCCACAGACACTTCCACGTTCAATATTCAGTTCAACTAGACAAGATTGGAAATAAATCATCTAGCTACAATTAGCAAGAGAGGAAAATGCCTTAGAGTCCCACTTCTGAAATTTCAGTTCTTAAATGAGAAACCCACACAGATAACAACACCTAGTACTTGTTTATACTTCCTCCCTTCCAAGTATTCTGTTATCAACCATTCAACTTGATGTTCTTCAGAATCATCAAACACAACAAACTGAACGGTTGCAACATTAAATCTATGAAGAGACATATCCATGACTTTATGGATTAATTCTGGAACAGCCTAAAGCAGAGCAGTCATCCACTAGGGCTGGAGTTAGAAAGATAGGAATATCAAAGCAATTTACCTAAGACACTTGACAAGCCCCACTCTCATAAACACCTTGGAAGGGTATCCTACTGGAAACTCCTTTAATCTAGGAACACCTTCAGGGACTGTGCTGATAACACAGCTCCTCTATTCAGCTACCAAGTTCTTGGGTAAATATTTCAAGTGATGAAAACAGAGCATTTTTTTTAACATTACCCAAAAATTGAGAGTTTCATGTGTTTCTATCCTTCAATAAAAAGCACTAAAAATTCAGGTATTTTCTATTCTGGAAGACTATCAGTGCTATAAAGGACATCAGCAAGATCAATATTTCTACCTTGCTGGATGATGTCTGTGGAATGGTATCTGTGCTGCCATTCAATGAGATCTGGACAGGTGCCAGAGCTGGGCAGAGAGGAACCTCATGAAGTCAACAAAGACAAGTGTGGGGTCCTGCAGCTCATGACGAATACATCTCATGGACCAGTACAGGTTATGGGTTAGCCTGCTGAAGTCCAGTTCTGTCCAGAAGGACCTGGGAGTCCTGGTGGACAAGTTAACCATGAGCAAGCAGTATGTCCTTGTGGTGAGGAAGTCCAATGGTATCCTGGGGTGCTTAGGAACAGTGTGGACAGCACGCTGAAGGAGGTTATCCTCCCTCTCTGCTCTGTTCTGGTGAGGCCATATCTGGAGTGCTGTGTCCAGTTCCAGAATGCCTAGTTCAAGAAAAGCAAGGAATTTCTGGAGAGGGTCCAGTGGAGGGACACAGATGGCTGGGGAACTGAAGCATCTCTCTCATGAGGATAGGCTAAGAGAGCTCAGTTTGTTTAGCCTGGAGAAGAGACAACTGAGAGGGGATCTTAACAATGCTTACAAATACCTTAAGGCTGTGTGTCAGGAGGATGGGGTCAGACACTTTTCAGGGGTACCCAGTGACAGGACAAGGGGTAACAAGCATAAACTGAAACACGGGAAGTTCTGTCTGAATATGAGGAAGAACTTCTTTACTTTGAGGGTGACAGCACTGGAACAGGCTGCCCAGAGAGGTTGTGGAATCTCCTTTTCCAGAAATATTCAAAACCTTCCTGATCATGATCTTGTGCAATGTGCTCTAGCTGAACCTGCTTTGGCAGAGGGGTTGGACTAGATGATCTCCAGAGGTTCCTTCAAACCCCAGCCGTTCTCTGATTCTGAGATCTTAGGATAGTCAAGTGATTTTTATCTGATTTTATTCAGGTTCTTGAAATTTGTATTCTATATCAGCAGCACTAGGTGCTCAATAAATATTGCAGAAGAAGATACAGTGTTTAAGATACTTCTTCCATCCTTCACGGGCTTATGAATCTTCATATATCCCTTAGAGTTAACATGTTGGTGTCTCAGGCAACTAGTTTTAAACAAGGTCCTCAGAAAGTACTCGAGTGTCAAAACTCTGCAGAGATATTTCAGGGTGTTCCAAAGTGCCTTTGGGAAGTCAGACATCTGCAAGAACTAACAGTAGCTCCCTGCCTCTCAGAGTTATGAGAAAAGAAATGGAACATCCTCAGCTACTGAAGTTACAGAGTCACAAGCAGACCAGCATACAAATTCTTTTCCTTTTATAATGACTGAACAAATCTGGCTTTCTCTCTCCTCTACCCATTCCCCCAACAGATTCATGTGGGAGGAAAAAAAAAAAAGACATGTCTTGTTTTACAGTATTTTAAGTACTAGCAATGGCTTCCAAGCAGAAAGCCAAAAGAAGACTATGACAGCTTTAGAAAATATACATAAATTACTACAGCATTCATCTAAAATGCAAGTTCTGCCTGCAGAGGAAAGACCTGTCAAGACTTAAAACTTCCCAGGAAAATGCACTAACCACATGGCTCTCCCTCAGATGAGACCATCTCAAGTTCAGCACACAGACAATTACCATCACCTCCAGGGGCTACTGGCCATCTTGTTCTGGACCCTAACACAGAGGAAGGATGCTTTCTTTCACTGCTGTGTTCTTCCACTCCAGTAGTCCTTGGCAAGTACCTGGACTGTTAGTTTGCCCAAAGTGCCAGTGGAGAGCTTCAGTTGCTCCCAGAGTTCACCAGACTTGAATGTCTCTGGCGGCTGGATAGAGACAATCTCTGCTCTAACATATTACCAGAATTACACTTATTTGCACTACTTCCTCTGAACCCTAAAACCTCTGAACCCTTTTTGCCCATGACCAGGAGACTCTAAATGTAAAGAGTAGCCAGGACTGACAACTCTGAAAGCAAAGCCCAAGCTACATCAAATACAGCTATCACCTGCATGCATCCACAGGCACCTAGACAGCAGCTCCAAAAAATGCTGGGAAGTGAGCAGGCTTCTCAGATATGCAAGAGGTAGACACACAGCAGGAGCCAGCTGCTCAAATCTATAACCCCAGAAGATGGTATGGATTGACACGCTTCTACCTTGGAAGTTTTAGTACTCTTCTATGTCTGCCATTAAGCAAGGCACTAAAGATTTGAATTTATTTGTTCTGGTTTCCCTTGGTTTTTTTTTTTCCTCTATACTTGTTTCAAACATTATCCCTGTGCAAAAAGAACTAGCCCACAATCAGCTCCCCAAAGGAATGTGATTAGGGTATTGTTGCAGCAGGATTTAGAAATTACCAACATCTTACACAAGAACTAGCTTTCATGTTTCTCCAGTCACAGCTTCTCCCTCAAAAAAGGCATGAGGTTCTCATCAGAGAGGGGGAGAAGGAAAACTGAACAGAAAGAACAGAAAGGAAAAAAAAAAAGGAGATGAGGCAAGTGAGTGATGAAGTGCTTACATCACTTCATGAGATGAGCAGCCTCCCATCTAGTCTCTTCTTCACCTGATGTTATCCATCTCTCTGTTGGTTCAGGGAAGCAGAGAGGAGGAAGTAGCATTTTATTGCTTTGCTAGCACATGCACTCTTGGAAGGGGAGGAGAAGTGCAAAGGGACAATATTTTTAGAGACTGGAAAGATGGGTGTCTGCTACTGAACAGTGACTTATTGGCACTGAGCTTGGCTTCAAATCAAGGGAACCCTGAGCTCATATGGTGTGTTGTTCTACTCAAAATGCTCTTTCACTCTGGTTCATATGGCTGTTATGCAATTCTTCCAATAGTAAATAAAATCTCATTGACAGCTTCCCATGAGTGTCCCAAGAGAAGAGTCAAGCAGGTCATTGACAGATATTTACTAAATTCAGTTACTCCTAGTTAATCGTGGACACCAGCAAACCTTTCTAAAATGATGCATGTGTAATTTTTGGCATCTGATCTATTTTTTCTTTTAATGACACAGCTAATCTACAACCTGCTAGGGTAGAGGAGAAGAAAAGAAAAAGGCAAAAAGAGACTACAGCTTCTACAAAAGTAGCAGTAGACTGGAATTTTTTCATAGTAGTAAGCACATTCATACTCCTTACAGAAGCAAATGGGAGAATTCGTTAGAGATCCTGCAACGCTGTTAAAGAAGATTTTAACTACTCTTTTCACAAGGAGAAAGTTAAGAATGTCACAAGTGGCAACAGCAGACTGCAGAAGGCTTGTGCTGCCAAATGCTGTGCAAAAGGAAGACAAATCTTTCGCATGCCCTGTGGGAAGTTAAAAGCACAGGGTCCCGATTAAACTCAATGCTACTCCTAAAGCAGACTACTAATTTTTTTTCTTTTTAACAGCAACAGAAGATCTGGATCTTTTAAGCCCGCGCTGCCGTGGGAAGGCGCAGCCCCAGGCCCGCCC
>NW_008237242.1:192305-223790 GCF_000691975.1 Corvus brachyrhynchos | reverse complement strand
AGGGGAAAGGGAGGGAGGGAGGGGGTCTCGGTGGGGGACGCTGGGGGAGACCACCCTGCTGGCTGAGGGCCGGGTGCGTGAGTGTGAAGAGGGAATCACAGAATCTCTGAATAAGCGGAGTTGGAAGGGCCCCACAAGGATCATCAAGTCCGACTTGTGGCTGTGCACAGGACACCCCAAGAATCACACAATGTGCCTGAGAGCATTTGTCCAAACGCTTCTTGAACTCTTTCAGGCTTGGAGCTGTGACCACTTATCTGGGGAGCCTCTTCCAGTGCCCAAGCACCCCCTGGGTGAAAGACCTTTTCCCGATATCCAAGCTAACCCTCTCCTGACACACCTTCAGGCCATTCCCTCAGACCCTGTCACTGATCACCCCAGAGAAGAGATCAGTGTCTGCCCCTCCTCTTCCCGTCATGAAAAAGTTACAGACTGCGGTGAAGTCTCCCCTTAGTCTCCTCCAGGTTGAAGGTGGGTGCCAATCCACTGTCATCTCTGGATGCCTTCAGATCTCCTTAGGAGAAAGCTGGGCACAGGGGCAGGGGCCAAACATATGTCAAGTTCTTAAAGAAGCACAACTGCTTCAGCACATGACAGAAGTTCTGCATTTTGGTTCTCTCCAAAGCTTCCCTGTGTGTCAAATGCCTCTTTGTCAGACCTATAGGTAGGAAGGATTGTTTGAGAAGAAAGAAGTGGCCACTTTTTGTTCAGGATCCAAATTAATGACTGGTGTAGTGTTTGGCTACATAGGAGCTTAGAGATCAGAGAATCACAAGTGGGCTTTATAGAAGTACCAATGTTCTGATTCACTGGATATGCTTTAGGAGTCTCTTTCCTGTAGGCCAAACCCTTCTTCTCAAAGTTGAACCTCTGGAGCGCCCTTTCTCTTCTGTCAAGCCAATGGCAAACAACCTTGAAATCTCACCAAAAAGATCACCTATGCAAGACCTTGCACATTTTGTCGATGAGTTAACCTGTTAAGTGAGTCTCTGTGTACCATCCCACCACAAGAGTCCTGCCAGAGCTGCTTCTCATCTACCAGCCCCACTGACCACAACTGGGCTCCTCAACTGAGAAGTTCTCCTTTAATCTCTATGATCACTCTTATCTTCTCTGTTCTCAACAGTATCCACACCTTCTGAAGTGGCAAACAGTACAGGGAGGAAATGAGCACTTCAAAACTTTAGGTCATTATTGTAACAGTGACAAGTATTGTTATTAAACAAATACACTTGATTATTATCACCAAAAGTATACTTTCCTCTGTAATCTGCAGCGCTTACCTTGGTCAATTTGTTCTGCATGTGTTTTACATCTGAGAATAGCCATCATTGTGCCAGCAGTGTTTTCTTTCTTTTTTTTTTTCCCTGTTAAAAAGACACACCCAAAAATGTTGACCTAATATAGTTAATGATGAGAATTTAATTTGCGCAAAACCAATAAAAACAGGAAAAGCAAACTTTCCCTGTAATGCTAGTTCATCAGCTAGAAAACCTGTTCCATTTATTATTGAGTTATCTTGAATTCCTGCTATTTTTTAAAGCCAAATGCATGTATACAGTATTGTTAGAAAGTCTCCTGCCTACTTATAGCAACACCAACAAACATCTGTGTGGTCACGACCTGAAAATGTTACTTAGTCATTATCTCTTGCATTTGCATAGTTTGACCAAGTATGATTTTTGTTTCTGTTCTCAATGCCAGTATATAATAAAGATGGAGTTTGGGTATGTTTGCATGGGATGTTCATATAAAATGACACATGAATAACAGATAGTACCTTCTGTCTAGAGTATCATAAAATGTTCACTTCTCGAGAAGTGGAAAATACCATACTTCTTGAGAAGTGAAAAATACCACTACCCAGAGAAGTACTGTTCATCATATAACCTGTGGACCAAGGTAAAGGCTTTGGGGTTTGTTGTGGCAGCAAGCTTAAACGCATTAAACCAAACTGATCTGTCTCTCAGAACCTGACTGCCCTCTAGGTTAGTCTCCTTGCATGGAAGACTGTCCTTCTCTCTCTTCTTTCCTGAGCCCCCTTTTTGGTCCCCTTCCAAGGGCCGGGCACTGCCTTTTATTCAAAACACTCCTATGTAATTTTGTGGCTGGAGCCTCTGCAGGCAGGGGACAAAGCTGGGAGCTCAGCTCTGTTCCAGATTTTACCCTGATTGTGCTACAGTACTCTGCCATAGTCATGTTCTTCCACCTGTGCTTCTACTCTGGGGCAAACACAATTCTTTGAGAGTTTCATTAAATGCTCAGCATAAGCTAACAGAAATTGTTAGCTAGATGGAGAGAACCTAATCTGCAGGGTAAAGTACATCCTACACAAGCAGCTTCTCTCGAAATCTAAATATTAGCATGTTGGCTGTGTGACACTCTTCCCGTGCCCCTCCATTTCTTTTTGTAGGCATGATGTTAGGATGGGAGTGGAAGAGAATATCCTCCTCTGCTCAGTGTCCTGCAAAATGTGAGAGGTTGCACACAGTTTTGACTGGGAATTGGCTGCCCACAGTGAGGATGTAATGAAACCACCTATGCATTCCTAGCCACTTCTCCAGTGGGGAGAGGCCTGGAAGTGGCTTAAAGATGTCTTTAATCACACCTTATCACTCTGTCTTGATAGCATCTGCTAATTAGCTTACCTTGTCATTGTTAATTTTTTTATGTTGCTTCTGGCTAGTTTGTTTTGGTTTTTTTTCCCTGCTTCTGGCTACTGCCTTTAGCAGAACACTGAGCACTGGCTACATCTCCATCTAGAAATTATTTGCGAAGGAAATCACACTCCTGAGATGGCTGACCATTTCTTGCTATCCTTCAAGCAGCTTAAACCTATTCTATAAGCTCTAAGTGCTGCGTTTTCAGCTCCCTTGTTGGACTTGTTCTGGTCTGATTATTTTCAATTGGAATATAGTTTGGTTTACTGATCCTGGCTGTTATTTTTCACTGAAGTACAATTTAAGAAAAGTTTAGTTTAGATTTTGAGACATGATTTTGTTTCCAGACTGTTCTTTGCCTACAGTAAAAATATTTTTTTCATCCTTTGTAGCAGATGTCCCCCATAAATGCAAGAATCACTGTGGTAACAAGTGAGAGAGTTAAAAAATGTAATTTTTATCTGTTTCCACCAGAGTGCTTTCTTTTTTTAATAGCTTGTTAGCACAGAAAGGAGGTGATTGATGCCTCTTCACAATATGGCATGTTTAGAAAACTTGGTTGGGAATTTTTTGTCTTTACTGTTTCCATGCTCTTTGTATAGCAACAGCAATGAGGCTGACAGGGTCAGCACAGGAAAATACTAAAAATTGAAGAAACTCACAACTAGAGCTGCACAAACTGGGCTCTTAACTGAGACAGAATATTCAGAGAGAGGAAAGCCTACCTAGGGCCTTCTTTTACTCTGAACTGAACTTTCAAAGAGCGAAGGAAAAAATCCAGTAACAGTTGCAGGGAATTATCTAGATTATTTCAACTTTCTCTTTCAAGATGTATTTGCTCTGTCTCCAACAACCGTTCTTTTTTGTCATGGTTTTTACACCTGCACTCGCCCTTGCACACTTTTCTGCAAGGAGCCCCAGTTTATAACTTGACCTCTTCACAGTCCCAGGTGACATTTCTTAGAAAGCTCCACTGAAGTTCAGGTTGTTCTGCCTTTGTGATTGTTCCTGCACCACAGGGTCCTGATTTGCCATGGCCTCAAGTGGTGCTGTGAGGCTGGGCTGCCCTTTAAATCTGAATATTCCTCTTCTGCCACAGGAGCAGAAACCAGGAGCCGAGGGAGGAGGCCCAGGCTGTCTGTGTCACTGTGGCTAAACCCTTCAGTGGTTTTGCAGCAGAGATCAGGTGAACCCTGGGGAGCCAGCCCTAAACAGCAGCTTTACCTGAGTGGGAATGAATGGATGTTCCAGTTAGGAGGGAACAGAAAGGTATTTTACTGTTCTTTCTCTGTGAGAGAAAGGACATTATCTGCCTCTGGTTATACTTTTCATTTTAGTTTGTAGCTACTGGAATATACAAAAGGAATTAATGCAATCTTTCTTAAGTACAAAGAGTAAAAATTGTCTTCTTTTTTCCTTTCTTTTTCTCCCATTATTATGGAAATCTGTGCTTGCATATTAGTGTCTTTGATAAGAAAGTGATTTATGTAGGTTTAACCAGGAGAAAATTATTTTCTTGGCCTCTTCACCAACATTCAGTGTAAAATAAGTTAATTTTGTTTATCTTCCCTGTAGGGACAAACTCAGCTTTGTGTTGCATGGAAGTGGGCTTGATGATCTAATGCAGCTTTCCCATAGAGCCTCAGAATTACTCCATAATATATTTAATTCTGAAATTATTTTAAAAGCACGAGCCCATGGAAACAGCAAAAGAAAATTACGTACTTTTTTACACAAACAAATTGTGCCTGAAATGGCAGAGCATCTATGCTTTTTTAAATTTAAAAAGGAAAAGGTGTTTCATTTCTTCTTATAGAAAAGCTAATGAAGCAGAAAGACAACTTACCAAACAGATATCAAGACCTCTGCAGGGAAAGAACAAAGCTTGGTTAAAAGCCTATCCCAGAACCAACAGGGTGTATTTCAGGTCTCAATACCACGAATACTGTTTATGTGTAGCATCTACTGCTTTGTCCTTGAATCAAGAGTACTTTGCTCTCTCTTGCACAGGGCCATAGCAATTCTGTGCATACGGGCTTGTTCAAGTTTTCTCCATTCTTCTTCTTCAAGAGAGGAAGATTTCTCTCTGCTTGGCCCCACAGATACAGATGGGAATCAAGATCACTTACGAGAAAATCCCCTGCTACCCAGCCCCTGCACAACCTAGAGGCTTCCCTGAAGGCTTGAGGGCTGGGACTTCTCAAAAGCCTGGTGGGAACACCTGTGTGAAGCCACCAGACTACCACAGACAGGGAGACCACACCTCATGCAGAGCTGACTTCCACCCCTCCACAAATGTAAAGGGCCCTTTGAGGGCGCACCACTGAAAGTCCTGAAAGGCCAGTTGCCCAAGAACAACCAAGAAGATGATTATACTAATCTGAGGATCACTAAAGAGCAAAATTCCTGGTATTTAATTACACTGTTGAGCACCTTGATAATGTTGTAATAGCACAAAAGTCAAAGCAGTTCCCACAGAAGGAGGAAGCTACGTGCCGTATACACTCCACGAAAGGAGTGCAGGGAGTTGCTTTGTCTTTAGTCTTGCTCTAAGGTTCCTATTCCAGTCAGAATTTGTAAATCAATTTCCTCTTCCCATTCAAACCTGAAAAAACCACATTCCTGCATATTTTATATGACTATTTGCATTACAGAGAAGCCAAGCACCTTGCAAATGGCATTTCAAACTGCTTATTTTTTGTCTTTGCTCCTCACAGGATTTCTTAATGCGCTTGGCATCAGCAAGCTGAAACTCCAGTTCTGTCCCATGCTGTATTCCCACGACAAAATTTCTGCTGCTGATTTTGTTGTGGAGGTACAAAATCCTCTATGCATTCTATCTTTGTTGACACTCTTCCAGGTTTTGGAAAAGAAGTTTCCTTACATTTCCAGAGGAACCAAATCTCACTTTGTCAGTCATCTGTTTTGTTTTTTTTTTTAATGCTTCCTCTGATGCAGAGGGTTTCTGACCATATTAAAACTTCTACAAAAAGAAAAAGAGAAAAGAAAATCCAAGGGTTCTTTACACTGTATCATGACAATCAAACTTTGGTCTCATTCATATTTGCATGCAAAGGTCCCTGCCTCTGCTGGGGTTGGTGTAAATGAGTGCCAGACATTCCTTTTTACTTCTCAGAGATGGCTACAGCATTTTTCCTGGATCACAAGAAAAAATATCAGAGCATTGGAAAGTGGGATGGGGTCCAAGTTTAAGACTGCGATTTAGTGTAGAGACATTGGAGATTTCTGCACTTTGCACAAGGACAGATGTAAATCTTAGGTAATCCTGCTCCAGCAGAGAGGTTTTTCTTAAGGACTTGTACAAATGAAGCATCTAATTAGCACCAAATATGTAGCAAACAAGGGAGTGAGAGTCAATCTTTGGTATGCTGTACTAGTCCTTAAAGACTGTGACAAACCAAAACATCACAGAGGAATGCAATGGTACTTAGAAGTTTATAAATATGGACCCAAGGGCAGAGTTTCATGAAGTGATGAGGTCTGGCTTTGGCATTATCGAAGTTAAAAAACGCCAAAGCCACATTATCCAGAGTATAAATTCACTCCACTCAATAGAAATCATTCATGCTTTCTTGAAATGATTTCTTTAAAGTGATTTCTTCTGTCTAGTAGGATTTTTCTCATGTGGAATATCATGTGTCTGTACAATGCATTGCTGCAATGAACTCTATTCTCACGGTTTTACACTGTGTGCTTACTCTTTGCTTGAATATTCAGTCTCAGGGACTTCACTGCCCGATGCCAAAAAAGCTTCAGTTCATCTGTTTAGCAGGCTCCTCTGGTCTTGAGGGAAGAAATCATTTGCCTGCCATGGAATGATCCACAGGATCACATCATCCTCTGTGAGGGTTGTGTCAAATAGTCAGTGGTCATCAGCAGGGTGATCCTCCTTCTCCTTCCCACACACTCACCCATCCTTCATGACCAGTTGGGGATTCAGGGATCTGTGACTGAGTCTAGGCCAAACTTTACTCTTCTCTCCAAGTCAGGGAAACACAAACCCATCTGCTGCTTTCCAATTACACCAAACATACCACAAGCCTTTGTTTTCTAGGAACCACTAGGTCCCTTGTGCACATCAGTGTAAACACCATGTGGTAGATGTGATGATCTGATGCCAGGTTAGATGTGCTCACATTTAAGGCAGATCATGTTTGTGCTGAGAGCTGCCTAGCTGTGCCCAAATCCACTAATAATTACCGTGAAACCATGGGCTGTTATAACTGATGGTATGCAGAGTTCCTAGAAGTTAAGGCTCTTCAACTCCTAATTGGGATCAGCATCATCATCATACTGTTGTCTCTCAATAAACAAAACATACAGATTTCAATTTGCTCCTACCAGTTCTTTATGAGGAGAGAACTGTTTGTTGAGTTTGAACTGCTGCCCAAGAAATGAGAATAAACCTGGGGGTTTTTTTGAGAATGACAACGCATGCAGAGAGATCTGATCTTACAAAAGCCTCTGGTGGTACTGACCTCTAAGGAAATAAGGAGCCTGACTCTGGAACCTGTTAGTTTTAACCCTGGGCACCAAAGTCTGTTCTTGCAGATTGTGTCAGTGAGAGCCCAGCTGACAATCCGGTCAATGCCGTTAGCTTTCAGGATTAATAAGAATCATTAAATACAGAAAAGGAACATTTGTTTCTAATCAGTTCCCCTACTTCTGATGCCCTGAAAGTAAGAATATGATTGCTGAGAGATATGGATACAGTTTATTAATCAATTTTTACAGTTTCTTAATCAATTTTTAAGTACATTTAAAAAGAAAAGCCAAGAAACCATAGCCTCAGGTTGAACTTATTACTGGAAGGAATGGAACCATTTACAATAAAATGTAAAAATAAAGCACAAAAAGTAATTATGAAAGAATTGCTTGCTTGGGTACTTGCTTGTCATTTTATTTTACTGTGCAATTTGAAAACACGTATCTTTGCAAATAAACAGTGCATACTTATTAGCAGTAAGGATGTTGTCAATTCCATTCTAAGTGGTTGAGTAACAAAATCATAGCTGCAGTTGGATGCTGAAGAGTGGAGACAGATGGATACAGTATATGTTTTTTTCTATGAACATTAGATAGTTGGTGATTGTTGGAATGAAATAAAAACCAAGTACTTTAAAATAATTTTACAGCCTTTTCTCAGCATTTTTTTCCACAATCATATGCAAAACCAAGGGGTTTTTCTTTAGAAAATTCAAAGAAAGGAAGAATCTTGAGGGCATTTGTGCACATGCTTCTTAAAAAATCTTAAAATGCTTCTTAAACCATCATTTTCTATAATTTTATTTTAAAAGAAGTGTAGGTCATCTTCCCTCCTTTATCAAGTGAGCCTTCCAAACACCACCACTTAATTTACTCTTGGCAGCTATCCCTGAGGAACCATATTTAAACCAGATTGCTAAATAGTATACTACGTTATTACTTGCAAATATTTTAAATGGAGATGGTAAAATCTCTGTATTTGGATATATTTGAATTTTCTGTCATTAGCTGGGCCCATACTTGATCTCTGTCCAGAATTTAATTCTTGCTGGGCAAAAGTCTTAGCCTCTGCTATTCTGCCTTTTGGATCAAGTTTCAGAAACATCTCCTTGTCTCATCAAATACCCAAGAAATTTCAATTTGGGTCAAAACTTCACGATTTCATTAAATCACTCTTAAATTCAGCCTTGTTATTTATTCCAGAATCCTGCATATCAGTGTTCTAAGTCCAGTTTTTACATGAAGAAGTATGTAGAATGAAATTGGAATCACATTCACCATTATTATATCTGGATGATGCATCATCCAAAGGCTGCAGTATCTGTTTGGAATGAGAGGCAGACTGATGAAGACTCAGTCTCTAGTACCAACTTCATCCTTCAACACAGTCAGTGCTTTGAGAGATTTGTTTGAAGTACTGTATTTTCTGGAGAAAGCAAATAGGTCCCTTTGCCCTGAGAGTCTTTATTAATGTAAATCACGGAATGAGAAATTCCCTTGGGAATGGCAGCTTTGCCTTTGAATTTCATGTTCACTTTTATTTCTGACCGAGCTTTCATGCAGTTTTTGAACTTCCCTTCACCTTTCTTTCTCAGCACCACACCTTCCCAAGACTCTGCTCTCAGCTTCAGGAACCTGTGTCCCACATGCTGTCCTTCAAAATATGTCAAATCAGACCTTTTTTCCATGAATGAGGAATGAATATTACACAATGAATAGCAGGGCTCAGTGAGATATACCTTCCCAGAAGGGACAATTACTGCCTATGCCTGCTTTAGCAAGACATTTGAGTCTAAGGCCCATAGTCACACAATACCTTTGGGAGTTTTTCCTTCAGACAACACTTGGCCTTGTTTCCTGAGCCAAGTGTCCCTAAAACAGGAGTTCAAAGATATCCAAAGAGCAAATTGCTGATTTATACCCCTTTACTCTCCTCCTTCCATGCCTCCAAGGAGTTAGAATACATTTAAGAGGCATTAGGGATGGACTTTCTTCCGAATCTAATTGATCTCTTCTCTGTGGTGACCAGTGACAGGACCCAAGGGAATGGCCTGGAGTTGTGTCAGGGGAGGTTTAGTTTGGGTATCAGGAAAAGGTCATTCACCCTGGGCACTGGCACAGGCTGCCCAGGGAAGTGGTCACAGCACCAGCCTGACAGAGTGCAAGAAGTGTTTGGACAATGCTCTCAGGCACATGGTGTGACCCTTGGAGATGGTCCTGTGCAGGGCCAGGACCAAGGGAATGGCCTGGAGTTGTGTCAGGGGAGGTTTAGTTTGGGTATCAGGAAAAGGTCATTCACCCTGGGCACTGGCACAGGCTGCCCAGGGAAGTGGTCACAGCACCAGCCTGACAGAGTGCAAGAAGTGTTTGGACAATGCTCTCAGGCACATGGTGTGACCCTTGGAGATGGTCCTGTGCAGGGCCAGGACTTGGACTCAATGACCCTTGTGGGTCCCTTCCAATTCAGCTGGTTCTGTGATTCTATAATTCATATGCACCAAAGCAGCTCTGCAAGTCAGACCAACACGATGGCAGATTAAGTCTGTAGCCACACCAAATCACAGTGTAAATGTAGACACAGTACAAGCTTCCTGACTTATTCTAAATGTGATTACTTTAACCCAGTTTAGGAACCAAAACCAGGAAATTCCCTTCTTTGTCTTGTACACTATCGCAAATACCTCTCCAAATCCTCTCTCTGCACATGAGAAGGAAGGATTGCATGATACACATGCATGAGAGTTGTATCAAATTAAACTGAATCCTTGCCATGCCAATAGGCCTTTAGGTTTTAGTTCAGTTCATGATGGAGTGAGATTGCCATTAGTATTTAGCAGAATTTAATCCACAAAGTAGCACGTAATTCTGTATACCCCTGGTATCCAAAGAAGCATTTGTCCATCAAGAATGGTTTTCTGCTTCACTAGTCCAGCAGGTTAGTGAAGAATGTGATTTTCCTCATGAAAGGTGTAATTGAACTAAGATAATTTGTTTTAAAAAAGTCTTAATTATGTTGCCTTCATTATTTTTACCTGACCTCTGTAAGAAAAATTATACGATTTATCACTGTTTATGCTTTTTGTTTGGTTTGGAATTTTTCTTGTGGTTTTTGTTTGGTTTGTTTTTGTGTTTTGTGTTTTGGTTTTTCCCCCCCACTTCTTCCTCTCCTGCATAGTTAGAATACAGTCTCTTCCCTTCAGTTTACTGCCCATTTGTGATCAGTCTCAGGGTAAGGAGATTAGCATAGAGTTCTCCTTTGTGGGCTTCTTGCTGCATATGGAATTGCATTTAACATCAACACTTTTATTTTCTGAGGATATTTATTTGTCAAGAACTTCATGAAAAAATTACAAAAATTAAAAAAATCTTAATTTAGTGCCAATTTAATCCAATGCAATAGATTATCTTTTCATTTACAGGCATGATTTGTATTATTTATTACAATTTAAATTCTTTTGAAGTGGATCCAATTACATTTTCACTGCTTTTCTTGCCTTGGTGTAAACAAGAACCTATCCATGTGCTCCATTCTTTCCTTTAGCTAACATTTCATAGGTCTCTAGTTGAGGAGCCAGCTCTGCTTCCATTTACATGGTTACAGCTCCCAGTAACAGTAGAGACTGGGCCCTTAGGTATTATCTCATTATTAAAACTAATTATGGGAGTGTTAAGAAAAGCTGAATAAGCACTGAATCCTAAATTCCTGGCTATATCCTTCACCAGCATTCCAGCCATACCAGTATAGGTGGCAGACTTGAATGCTTCTTTTCATTGGTTGTGGTTTCTTAATGCTCTTTACTTACCAACTTGGAATCTATGGTCTTCAAAACAAAATAAATTAAATGGAAACCCTAATAATCCGAAATCATGATGTACCATTAACACAGAGCTACTTATCTGATTATGTACTTGTTCTTTGGGTTAGGTTGCATCACCAAAGACCAGCTCAAAACTGGCTAAGCACACAGCTAAGCCAGCCACATCTTTGCACAGAAATGTTATAATACTTTTTAGCAAAAGCAAATTATCCTTATAAATTGTAATGTCAATAAGAATTCTTTTTACTGCATATCCCATCAACTAATAATTGTTACAGTATTCAGTCTGGAATAGCAGAAGAGGCTCATTGTTACTTTCTGGTCCTTGAAATTCTCACAGGACAGGCATTCATTTATGGAATTAGAATGAAAAAACACAGATGGCCAGAACAGATAGTAATACTAAAAGCAGTTAAGGACCAGTCCTGGAAACATTTACTTAGGTAGCTTCTTCTCAAGAAAACAGTTCTACTAAAATAGAACAGATTATAGATATAAGAATGTGATGCATAAATGACAGAAAAACACCTAAAACCTGTGGTGGTGTGTGTATTATATCTAGTCAAAAGCATTCCAACAAACAGTCATATTCTTCAATCTTTTTATTCCATCTAAATCCACCATTCTAAGGTTTTCCTTTCCCTGCTATAGAAGTGCTCTGAAGATGTGCTTAAGAGTGCAAGTGCTTCTCATCATACCTCCAAGTAGTGGCAGGTTGAGACTCCATAAATAGCTAATCAATAGGAACAATTTATGTTTAATTCAGATTTTCATTGGTAGGAACACATCTTAAGATTTTGTTGCTCTGAGATGAGATGAAATCTGTAACAAAAGACTGTAAGAAGAACATTCAGTGTTTCTGTTGCATATATAGGCTGCATCATTAAACTGGGATTTCGGTGTGTAAGATCCTTTCATAGTCTGTTTCCTCAGGGCTATAAATCAAATGTGCAGGATATCCTTACTAGTGTCAAGACCAGCCATTAAGCATCATTTATGCTGACAGTTCTCTTCACTGATCAGAGAACAATTTGGGTTTCATAGCCATGCATCTAAATAAATTCAAAACCCTCCCAAGCTACATGAGTACATTTTTGAGAGGACCTTGCATCCATCAGGGTTTTTAAAAAATATTTCCATTAGTCAGGACAATAACTGATTTTAAAACTTACTCTAGTTCCTCCTCTCCACCACCCTCCCCCCACACTTTCTGTCTTTCAGTCTCCAGCCCATTTGTTCTCTGTCTGAATTTTTTGCTTTACACTTCCCCTTCATCCCTTTGCCCTCTTCCATGATGTGTTTTCTTTTCCCTGTGGGGTTTGTTCCCTTCTGTTTGCCTCTGTTTCTCCCACTCTTGTTTTGATACTGGCTCTCTCTCCTCCTCCCCTCTCTCTCCTTCCATCCATTGTTTCTTCCCAGGAGCTGTGGCAGAGAGGGCAGTCTTCACAATGAGATTCAGCTTTTCTAGGCTGCTGATCATGAGCTGATCCTTTTTAAGATTATGTTTTAATTAATACATCTAGAGTTAAACCCAAGTATGAGTACCCAAGCAGTGAGAATCTTTATATTGTAGAGCAGACAACCAGAAAGAAGGAAGCTTACATCTATCTGACTAATTTTCCAGACCATCACTCCTCAAAATATACTCCCTTCCCAGAGCATACTACCTTCCTGGAACACAGATCTCCTCACTTCCCCCATTAATTACCTTAGAATGCAGAAGGGCACTTGAGCAAGCCCTGAAGGTAAAAGGAACATGAACAAAATATCAAAGCTGAGGATAAATTCCCATTTTCTGGTAGGCCAAAGTGGGCACAATTTTCATGATGTAACAGAACACAGTTTGCCCCTGGGCTTCCCCACTAGCATGTCAGGTAGCTATAGCTGGCCCTATGTATACTTGGAATTTTACTTATTTATGCATTTGAAACTCCATTGCATTCATATTAAGCCTTATCAACATGGCTCTGCCAGTGAAAGGAGATCGCTGAACATCTGTAAATTACATTAATATCTCAGACTGATGTGATGGGGAATTAGAGGAAAGTGATTGCTGTCCGCTAGCATTCAGCACAGTTCCAAAAAGGAATTTCCAAAGAAGACCAAATTTCCAAAGAAGACTGATATCCTCCCAGGACATGAGTGTGAGTTCTTGCAAGTTATTGGACTGGATAAAAGATTAACTGAGAGAAATTCTGAAATACAGGCTATACCTGTGATGAGGTTGAATGTTCACAATGGTCACTTGTAACCATAAAAATACATCCATCTCTTTTTTTCCCTGTAAATCTTTATATTTTGTTTGTTTATTTGCAAACAGCTCTAGAAGTTACAGAATTTTTGCAATGATAGGAGAATAAAAATACAGTAACATTATTTGCTTGGTTTGCTTCTTACCCTTGAACAGGGTTTACGGGGAAAATCACAACTAAGCTTTTTAATAGGAGAAAGAACATGTATGGGGGAATGTCAATCTGATCATTCTGTTGACTTGTCTTCTATTTATAAATTTTGATGTTTCCAAAGAAGATTTTTAATAGAAACCTCATGTTCATACCCAGTTGCTGATAAAAATCATTGCAATTTGGGTGCTGTGATTAACTTAGATCTGTGAGGCACAACTCCTTGTCCTTTCCCATAGGCTGAGATCTGCCTCCATTAGTCCATCTTCTGCCTCTGAGGAGTAACAATCTGGGAGAGACAAATAACTTATGACTGTGATTAGGGCTAAGTGTTCTATAAATATTTTTAAAAACAATAATAAAAATGTGCAAGTAACAACGGATGACACTGGAAAACCTCTCTAATTGCTCTAAAGACATCACTGAAATGTATTTTCTTTTTCTAAGTCAACAAAAAGAAGTTGCTTAGGAATTTAGGTCTAGACTGGGATTTCCTATAGTTTTCATCCTGGGTAGATAAGCAGAATGGGTATGAGACTAGCTAGAGGCTTCATCAGAAAATTCTCCTGCACAGCCTCAAGTAAAAGATCCCTCTGTGGCTGTTACAAGTTTTTGCAGACTGCTAGTAGCCTGAGAGGAGGAGAAGGGGTTGGGAGAGCATGTTTGGAAACTCTTAAGCTAATGATAACCCTGATCTGGATCAGCTATAAAAATACAAAGGTCATATTTCAGCAAAACTTCCACGTTGGAATGGAAAAGTGTTCTGACTTTGAAAAGCAGGGAGGATTTTACCTAGATAGTTTCCAAATAAAATTAGGTATTTTCCAGGTAATTAGGTATTTTTCTATACTTTCCAATACTTTCCTATAATTTCCAACACAGCAAAACTGTGTGCAGAATGACCTCCCAAGTAACTCTGTCAGCTCAGCTGGGGAAACTGTGAGCTCAAATCCCAGAGAGTGTACACTGGGGATTCTTTATGCTGGCCTTGCCACCAGGAAAAGTAGGAAAAATCTGTAACTCTGCCCCAAAAATTGAGCTCTGTGTGCATTTTTGAGCTGTGGGTATATTTGGTTTATGTACACAGCATGATCAACCTGAACTTTAAATGGAAACTCCCTTCGCCTGGCAGGAGTACAGAGAGATGGTCTGAGCAGCCAGGGATTGGGTTAGGGAAAACAAAGGCCTGACAAGATTAAATCTGACCAAGGTCATCAAGTGCAACAAGAAAAGCTTCTACAGATACATCAGTGATGAAAAGAAGACTAGGTGAAATGTGAGGCCTCTCCAGAAGAAAATAGACCTGGTTACCCAAGATATGGAAAAGGCTGAGGTACTCAACAACCTTTTTTGCCTCAATCTTCACCAGCAAGTGGTCCAGCCACACTGACTGAGTCACAGAAGGCAAAGGCATGGACTGGGAGAATGAAGAACCATCTGCTGTAGGACAAGATGAGGTTCAAGAGCATCTACGGAGTCTGAAGAAGCACAAGTCCATGGGGCCTGAGGAGATGCATCTGTGGGTCCTGAGGGAACTGGCAGATGAAGTGACTAAATCACTGTCCATTATTTTAGAGAAGTTGTGACAGTGTTGTGAAATTCCCACTGACTGGAAAAGTCATTCACACACTATAAAATATACATTTTGTAAAATGGGAAATAAGGGAGAACCAGGGAACTACACATTGGTCAGTCTCACCTTGGTGCTTGGCAAGATCATGGAGCAGATCCTTCTGGAAACTGTGCTAAGTCACATGGAAAATAAGGAAGTGCCAGGATTTCATTAAGGGCAGATCTGGGAAGAAGGACTTGGGGCTGTTGGTCAACAAGAAGTTCAACATGACACAGCAACTCATGTGCACTCACAGCCCAGAAAACCAACCTCATCCTGGGCTGTTTCCAGAGCCCCGTGGGCAGCAGGGGAGGGAGGGGATTGTGCCCCTCTGCTCCGCTCTGCTGAGACCCACCTGGAGCACTGCATCCAGCTCTGGGGTCCCAGCACAGGAGGGACATACACAGAGTCCTGACAAGTGCACAAAGGTGATCAGAGGGCTCGAGCACCTCTCCTGTGAACATCATCTGAGATGGGGCTGTTCAGCCTGGAGAAGAGGAGTCCCTGGGGAGACTCCATAGCACCTTCCAGTACTTGTAAGCAGCCTGCAAGAAATCTGGAAAGGGACTTTTCACAAGTCTTCACAGCCTGGTCTGGTGGAAGGTGTCCTTGCCCATGGCAGTGGGGCTGGAACGAGATGATCTTTAAGGTACCTTCCAAGCAAACCATTCTGAGATTCTATTCTGTGTCCAGAATGGACAAAAGAAAAGTAGAAAATATATTTTAAAGATTAAATAAAGTATTTGACATGGGCATCTCTATTGAACATAGTGGCAGAAAAAGGGAAACCATTATGAAACAAAAAGAGAAAAATAAGGGAAGGTCATCCTGGGTTTTGTGGGTGTCAATGCACATCCCTGTCACCAGCTATCAAGCAGTTCTCACAGGCTGGCTTTAGGAGCTCATCTATGAGCGCTCTGTATATCCTCATTGTGCCTATTAGTTTTTTAATTAATTTCTTAATATTTTGGAAAAGCAATTTAGAAAAGCCTCTCTGTCTATTCAATGCAATCACAGTCAGCATAAAGTCCTGATGCGTTGAAATAAATCTGCCTGTGATATTCCCCCCCAGCACAGACAGGGTAGTAAATCCTTATCTGGTTCCAGAGAACTGCTGTGAAGGCCTGCTGTTAGAGTCCTTACAAGTTCTTATGTCCTCTTATTTTGAGAAATGTAAAGGGCAATAACACCAGAAGTCTGCATCTCCTACCCAGCCACTGGGGAGGTGGGTGAAAAGGGCGTTCCCAGTCTGCAGTTTCTAGAAAAATCAGGTATCTGTGTGTCTAATTAGAGGAGGGAACTGCTGACCTCCAGCAACAGACCTTGGCCTTTGTCAGTTCCTTTGTCCTTTTCCTACAGCCCCTGAAGCTGCGAATCTTGTTATGACTGCCCAGAGGGTGATCAATAATGTATTGGCCTTACATTGATTCAGTTCAGCCTCACCACAGAGAGCAGCAGCATCGACAGAGGAGGAGGCTGCTTTGGGAGCAGAATAACTGTTTTCAGCCCATCACCCTCAGCAGGGAAATACACATGTTTTTTGAGTTATAAAAACCTAGACCCTGCTGCTAGCGGGTATTTGAAAGCTGTGTATCCTGATACTTGGGAGGAAAACCAGAAAGAAACCAGATGACACATCACAGCTTAAAATTAAGAGTGCTTGACTTGGGAAAATCATACCATTTCTGCATCACCTTTTTTTCCAGACAGACAGGCACATGCAACCCATAAACAGTGTGCTGGGAAACTCCCAAATTCTTAAGGCAATAGGCAAGTTAGCCTCAAGCAATATCAGATTAATCCATCCCAAATAAAATAGAAATGAATGGCACAAATCTTGACAGCATTTTCAAAGGGAATTGTAGCTGCCAGCCATCTAATTATGTTTACATGTTTCCCTGCCCAAAATGCAAGTCATGGTACACTGGTGAACAGGAAACTTACACATTCCACAGGGTCCAGACAGCACAAAAACAACCGTGAAAAGTTCACACGACAGGTCAGCTCGTCCTGCATTGCTTCAGCCAGGCATTTGTGAACTGGGAAACCCATGTGAGTGCAGCCCTAGCAGGACTGCAGGCAGGCCAGAAAGGGTGCCTGCACGCTGCTTAGGGCTGTGTGGGTGTGCAAGTGAGCTGCTCCTTAAAACCATTATCTGTCTAACATGAATGTGCTCACTATTAAGTAGGAATATTGTAGTTAGACAATCCCTGTTCAAGCTGATTTTCAGTTGTCATATCTCTTTTATTAGGCACCCAGTACAATTCTCGGCTCCTCCCATTTCCTTGACACAATAGTACTATAAAATGATAGAAGTCAGTCTAAATTCCTGGTATGATGAATATAAATTCTTTCCAGTAAAAAAAAAACCAAAAACCCAGACTTGTTTTACAGGCATGACCACAAGTCCATTTAGCTTTCAGGTTTGGTTATTCTGAGTAAATTCATCAAATAGGGGTTTTAAATTAGAGAGGAGCCAGAATTAGAAATCTGGATCCTCACCAACACTCTGACCTTGGGCATGTTTCAATTATTGTTGAAGCATTTCAACTGGGCCACTGTCTATTAAAAAAAAGACCAGATCTAAATGCTTAATCTGGATATGCTGAAAATGCAAAGCGATTCAGTTTCAGATTAAGCTACAGAGCTAAATTTTGCAAAGACCTGATACCAATTTGTCATTACGAAATGATGTCTTTGGGTGACTCCTTTTTAGGGTGTTGGATGTGCAAGTGAGCTGCTCCTTAAAACCATTATCTGTCTAACATGAATGTGCTCACTATTAAGTAGGAATATTGTAGTTAGACAATCCCTGTTCAAGCTGATTTTCAGTTGTCATATCTCTTTTATTAGGCACCCAGTACAATTCTCGGCTCCTCCCATTTCCTTGACACAATAGTACTATAAAATGATAGAAGTCAGTCTAAATTCCTGGTGTGATGAATATAAATTCTTTCCAGTAAAAAAAAAACCAAAAACCCAGACTTGTTTTACAGGCATGACCACAAGTCCATTTAGCTTTCAGGTTTGGTTATTCTGAGTAAATTCATCAAATAGGGGTTTTAAATTAGAGAGGAGCCAGAATTAGAAATCTGGATCCTCACCAACACTCTGACCTTGGGCATGTTTCAATTATTGTTGAAGCATTTCAACTGGGCCACTGTCTATTAAAAAAAAGACCAGATCTAAATGCTTAATCTGGATATGCTGAAAATGCAAAGCGATTCAGTTTCAGATTAAGCTACAGAGCTAAATTTTGCAAAGACCTGATACCAATTTGTCATTACGAAATGATGTCTTTGGGTGACTCCTTTTTAGGGTGTTGGATATGAGAGAAAATTAAGATCTGGATTTTTTTGATGTGAGTGCTTGAAATATTTTGAACATTCGATTATTTTAGAAAGGCTTACACCTGAAGTCACTTATCCCATTTAAATACTTCTTCCTCCATAGCACTGTTTAATGGCAGCCAAGACCTACTCAAAGGTATTTGTTTCACAGATAACTAATGGATTTAATAACAGAAGAAGAGTGATTTTGTATATATTAACTCCTCCGCCACACTTCAAAGTATTTGGAAATGTAATTCAATGTGTACAATTCCATGCTTCTGCTTTACCACTGTGCCAGCAGTACAATCCTTATAATTCACTCAGAGATATCCACTGAGGTTTCACACTTCAATATGTACTAAGTAAATCCTGTAAATAAGCATGTAGCTTTCCCTGCGTTTTGGCACTACAAGTAGATACATCCTGAGCCTCCAGACTATAATCCAGAGGGCACCCTGAGAAAAACAAGCCATCTATCATTTTGTGCAAAATGTTCCTTTAGCCTGCAAGAGCATCTAGCAGCAGGCTAAGGTGAAGGTAGCATTCCTCTGCAGATCTTGCTGGTCTAATGGTATCATGACAATGCAAAATGTTCCTTTAGCCTGCAAGAGCATCTGGCAAGCAGGCTAAGGTGAAGGTAGCATTCCTCTGCAGATCTTGCTGGTCTAATGGTATCATGACAATGAAGCATGGGCAAAGACAAAATTTTTCTGATTTGTGCCTTCTGAATTGTAACTCTGATGACACGGAAATTATGCTGGTCTAAATGGCAGCAAAGCTCAAGCCCACAGTAAGGTCCATCCTAAACCAGTTTCAGCACATTTAATATTGATTATGCCATCCATTACATTTCAAATGAAACATCTTGTCCATACAAGTCTGTTAAAATCTTTCAGCAGAGCAGCCTCTACTTGCATCCAGCTGTCCTTAAAATAGCACTACACCAAGGCTTTTGCTGAAACACACTTGCTGTTTACTGGCCTCTCTCTGCTAAAGGCTGCGCTTTTTATATGAACCCAAAACACACGTTTTTCATTTCCTTAGAATAGTAAGAAATCTTTTTACAGAAACTGCTGCCTAAGCAAATTACAACTCTATAATATTTCCATTAAGAGATCTTACTTTTCCCAATGTCGAGTGCTTTTGGTGGTGTGTTACGAAGTCCAGAAACATGGAGTGAAAATTGTTCTTGTGACCACAGAACCGTTTTAGATTTTTCTGGTGAGGCCCATGTCCAGGTCATTTAAACTTAGGTTTGTTTTGTGCTTCCTTTTTCCTTCTGTAAATTGTAGGGATTTAAAAGAGAGACAGATTTCTTTATAAAGATTGTTGTCCAAATGAGAACAGAATAACTTTCACAGGACTTATGTTACCTTTTGCCTTACTGGGGAGAAATGGGCTCATCTGGACGGTAGCTGCATCAGCAGGACACAGATATATCAGCCTGGGGATCCTTGGTGGACAGTAGAAGTCGAAGGCATCAGTGGCTTCTGAGGACCTGGTGGGGTAAGAGATAGTGCAAGCAAACAGAGATATAAAGCCTTATTTGCTGAATTGATTCATGCCCCTTTTGCTCCACACAAAGCTGCTTCTCTTGGGAATAAAATAACTCAGTTAGATCCAACCTAGTGGAGCAAAGTGTCTGAAGTTGAAAGCCATCTACACTTAAACCTGTATTACAGACTCAAATATGTGCCCTGAGAGCTGATTTACATATGCATGCAGGAGGCTGTTGGCTTTTTTATATGTGCATTGAAGATCTATGCCAAACTGAACCTCACATTTACTTGCCAGGTTTTTAGCAACTTCAGGTGTAGTTTCACATTACATCAGACTGTATTACGTAACCATGTAATCACAAAACAGCTTTTGCAGGTGCTGCAGTTGTGTGCCTGTGCCCTAGCAACTTTGCAGACTGCCTGGTCGTGTGCCCACAGGCTGATAAGAACCAGTTCCTGATGTGTAAGGCCTCTGACAGAGTATGTCTGTGTATACAATGTCTTGCTTTTCTTTAACTTCTTTTCCATGTTGTCTACTTCCCATTTCATTCAGCTTGAAGGAGTCAAGGGAAGGTCCTTGTATTTTATGATGCTAAACAGATGTCACAGTGCAAACACCCAAGATGGGGAGGGTACACAGTGCTTTATTTACATTAGTTATCGGAAACAAAAAAAAAAGCTACCGAGTCTGAGAGTCCCATATGGACTCCCTCCAGATGCAAAGGAATGTAAGGATAAAGACAGAGGAAGAGTTTAGTCAGGAGGAAACAGAATCTGGCTTTGCATTACAAGGCTGGAAACAAGGTTACAATAAGTAAACAAAATAGAAAATGTCCTTTACTGCTTTGCTGGCCGGTCCCTTCTCTGTAACTCCTCTGGCCTGCTCTCTACTGCAGATGCTGGGATACACGTGCTGGCATCCCCAGCCTCAGCAACCAGGTGACCCAGACCCCTTCTGTCTCCTCAGTTACAGCCCTCTAGCTACACTGGCACTTTCATGTCCATGAGAAAGCAACACAATTTAATCAAACTGTGATATTCAAGTCCTGAGTCTTGATTCCCATCTTGCCTGTCCCTCCATTAGAAAGGCCCCTGTCTTAAATTTTTCTTGAACTCCTCCTTCTTGGCTCCACTGTGTTCATACCATGCTATGTATTTTCTGCAAAACACTTATATTTTGTTTAGTGGTTTTGGTTTGCTGCTGGAGATCTTACACCCGTAAGGCAGGTCAGGCCACTGGGAACCTCTGCCCCAGCTTGCTGTGGGCTGCAGGACTTCCCTACATCACAGGTGAAGAGGTCACTGCTAAGAACTCGGGTTCAGGCTGGTTGACTTCATAACCCACTTAGCACCGGGTCTGGAAGGGAAAAACAGAGGAATAATAAATAAGGGTGTAATGACAGACTGGGAAATTCAGGTTGTCAGACCTTGATTCAATTTGACATCAGTTGTGACAGGAAGGGGAAAGTCTGATCGCGCTGATTAGACTGGGAGGGATTCATCCCAAAGGACTGCAAAAGGTTAGGGCTGATGCTAGTGGGGACAGGCAGGGTGGCTTTGAGCTGACGCGGTGGCAAGGCAGGGATTCATCCCAGGGGCACTCAGAGACTGTTTCAGTTGTCAGGAGCTGATGAATTGGGATGTGGTTCAGAGGTGGTGCTGAGCCAGGGGAAGCAAGTAGTTGAGCTGTGTCTCAGTCTGACTCTGCACACACGGCCTCTGAATCCATTCCTTTAACCTTCTCGCTTGCCAGGAGTCAGTAGGCAGCTGGTCAGGCAGACTTCCTATACCTTTTGGTCTCCTGACTTGGTGTGATTGCCTCTTTATCCAGACCACAAGTCAGAAGGAAAGATGGCATATGGAGGAGAAAAGAGAATGTGGAAATACTGTATGTGCAGGGAACAGGAACTTTTACTTGAGCATCCACAAAGATTTTAAAACAGTGTCTTCTTTACCAGTGCATCCACTCAAGTGAGTTAGACACAACTGCTCGATGTATTCAGCTGTGGCCTCCAGCAATGGTTCTTGAAAATGCCTGAATCATGGTGTGACAGCAAACAACCTTTCATTTAGTAGGCTGGATAAAAGTAGCAGTGATGCACAAATCAATCACTTCTGCCTCAGAAACGGGATCTGTAACTTCATTTTAGATTTGTCTCTTCCAGAACTGTTTGACATGCCATCAATCTGGCTTCTGTTCATTCTCTTCACTCAGCAGCCTAACTCTCCTCAAAATGGTGTTCTACCTCAGTTTCACTGCTCCATCCTCTCCTGGTGCTTCTTAGACCTCCCTGATTTTCCACTCCTATTCTGTTCCTGTCTTTGTCCACCCCACCATGTTCAGCTGATCTTCACATTATTGCACCTTTCTCCCACTTATTCACAGATTAACCCCTCCATTTCAGAGCCAAACTCTGTAGATGTTTTACCCAACAGCTACACCTGCCTAACCAGTTTGTACCCACGCTCTGGTTACCTCACCCTCACGCCTCCCTGTTACTCATGTTTATGGTGCCACATGTGATATTACGTGCTGGAGAGGGTCATTACTGTGAGGAGAAGCAGGAAAAAGCAGTGCCCATTTGCAATTTGCTTCAGAGCTCCTCCGGCTGCTGCGTGGGAATACCATGGGGGTGGCGATGGGAGAGGAGCGAGTGCTCGGAACACTTGGAAACCACAGGCTTAACTTGGCTTCATTCAGACAAGCCTCTTGCTCCGGGCATCTGCCTGTGTGGTGCATGGTGAGCAGAACAGCCTCGCCCTGCCTGCACCCGAGGCTGCCTGGGAGCCGTGTGACTGGGTTTGTGTGGCCCAGAGTCCAAACTAATGAGCTTCCATTAAAGACAGGTTATACTGAACCAGCCTCAAACCTGCCTCGCCTGCGCTTCCTCTGTTCTTCTCACCACTGACAGAGAGAGAACTGAATTCATCTCTCTCTGGCTTTCTTCCTCGCACAGCACACAGCACCACAGGGGCTCCAAATCAACTGTGTCCAGCACATTTTTCCCGTGATTTTGTGCACATTCCTCAGATGTCAGGCTCATGGTCTTAATGCAGTTTGTGCATGCTGATGCCTAGAGTGGTACTACCTAGCAGATCCTGTCAGCTGCACTGCTTCTTCTTCTATGGAAAGTCTTTAGCATGCCATAAGGATGAAAATAATGCTATAATGTGGGAACAGAGTTGGAAATGTCTGAGATGTACCCAACAAATGAAAATTCAATACTGAAGGAGATCCTTCCAGGTGAACTTTTAGCCTCATCTAAGGAATTTAATAGAAAATTCTATCCATATTATAAAATGTTATAGACTGGTTCAAATATTTTGTCTGAAGGCATTAACCTTCTGTGAAATTCACTTGGCCCTTTCCATAATGTTTCTCAGCTGCATGCATTTGATATTCTCATTCTAATGGACAGCATTTTCTAGACTACACTTTTGGTCCAATGGTCTAAGGGCAAAATTAAATAGAAGTCTTAAAAATATCAACTGATTCACATATTGGTGAGAAAAGATTCAGAGCTGAAGACTAAAAGGTTGCTTTGCTCCAAGGTCTGAAATTCTTTGGCATGCCAACAAAGTTGCCAGCTGGCTGTAAAAGAACAAAAATGAGCAGAGCATCTGCAAGATATTTACAGTAAGGTTAGAGGGAGGAGGGGGGCAGCCCTCAGAGTTTATCAGTGGTATGCAGAGGTCAAAACGTTTATCAAACCAATTTGATGTGAAAAACCCTAACGAGAAAGTAGTTCTGAACACTCTGAGCGAGTCCCAGGATGATGAGTTGCATCTTCCTAAGTGCACTTTGGTTCCCCCGGGAACCGGATGGAGGGGAAGAGAAGGGATCAGTGGGAGAAAGGGGGAGGAGGCTGAAGGAAGCCGAGTCCTGTGTGTGAGGGTGTATGACAATGATGTGGCCTGCACACAGCCAAGGCCTTGACTTGGGCTGTCTGGGATGCCTTACCTGTCATCCCCATTCTGCCTGCCCTGAATGGATTTCATTATCCCTGCCTGGAATGTAGAAGACATTTCTTCCAGACAGTGATACACATATATAAACAAAATGAAAATGCAGAGGAAGCAGATGCTGGTCCCGCTCTGTCTCAGATGGCCCCTGGTAACTCCTGTCCCACATGGGAGTCTGGGGAAGGAGAGGAAAATCCCCTCAGCCATCTTCATTTTCCTGGATTATTCCCTGCTGGAAAAGCCCAGGCTCCTTTCCACCACCCTCTCCCATTGTCCTTCACCACCCAGCAGCTCCCAGTGCTGCTGTTTTACAACATGCCCCAGTGACTGTGGTGCTCTGTCCCTCAGACCCTGTCCAGCCCAACAGGCTGGTTGGGCTTTCCCAGAGTGCGATACTGGTAATTTCTGGCTTCTCTCTTCAGCCTGGAGCTGCTGGAGCCACAGGGGATTTCCAGGAATGGGTTAGTTTCCCAGCTTTTGCTGTCATTGCTGGAGAACAAGGGGCTTTCCAACGCACAGACTCTTATTTCTGACACTGACTTAGAAGGAGGGCCACAGGGGGTGGGTGTTTTAGCCTGACTCTACCCCAAGAGGTGAAATGTGAGGTTTAGATCCCCTTAGATGGTTTAGATGAATTCAGGTCTTCAGATTTGAAGGGTATGAAAGTAAGTACGAAGCAAGTTTTGTCCTCCCATTTTTCTCTTTCCAGCTCTCCCCATCAATGAAAGCATGCAGCTCCTGATGGTCACTTCTTCCCCAGTAAGGCATAGCTAGTGTTCTCCTGGAGAGGAAATTTCGAATTTCATCACCAGGAGAGTTCAGTCCACCCCTTTCCCTGTTGTCTGTCTGACCACTCTTCATCCAGCATCTCTGTGATAATCAGTTCAGCCAGAGGTGAACTGCTTGGGCTGGCAGGGCTGCATGGGAAGGATCAGCATGAGAAACAGCGATGTTTTCGCAGTTACTGGGCAACACGAGGAAGTGTGCTTACTGTGGAGCTCCTCGGAGCCCTGTTCAGCCCACCATCAGGGGCGAGCTGAGCTGTGAGGCAGCAGCACTCTGCAGCAGCCATCTCCCACCCGCAACCATTCCTCGGGGATTAGTCACTGACTTCCCAGAAAACGAGATCCAGTCCTGAGGGTCTAAAACTTTGCTCTCTGGTTTGTCCGCGGTGCTGGGGGTGACTCCTCAGAAGCAAATGCAAGCACAGGACTGGTTTAAGCAAGAGCCTTTGGCTTTTTTCCTCCACACCCCGCCTGAGGACATTTCTTAGCCACTGGTGGGGGCTGTTCAGAGGGAGATGAGTGAAAGCACAGTCTAGACATTAGCCGTGAGCAATGGCAACTGGTTTCAGGTATGTGACTACCTGGGAGTAGTGGCACCGCCTTGTTCCTCAGGTTGTGCCTACGCTGCTTGCAGCTGCAGTGTACATTGGAACTGTTTTCTGGCTGCTCTCAGTGAAGCTATTTAATCCTAAGAGACTAAAACCACAGCAGTGCTAGACTGTGTACAATCTGGTATTCTCCTCACCCTGGCCTGCTTTCCCTTTACAAGCTGCCCTACCTTGAGCTCTGACCTGGTCCCCTGCCTTCAGCTGTTTGAAAACCTATTTATAAAAACCTGTAGTGAAGTGCTTGAGTTAAGCTGGTCGAAATTAGTACCTGACCTCCTGTAAAAATTACATGAGCTTATTCACAGCATCCCGCTGGTAATTTCAGTGTTGTAAAACTAAAACCAAGTAGAAGTTGTGGGTGGATGTTTTAATTAAAAATCTACCAGCTGCTCACTGAGTGCCAAGCCTGGGTAAGTGACTGATGGAGAAGAGAAAAACAAGATCCTTTGCTGCTCCTCAAGCACCCCACACTAAGTTTTCTTGGCATTTACAAGTCACTCTACTGCCCACCTCATCCCCTGAGATAATCTGTTTTGAGACAGGAGTGATTATGGAAAGTTTTGGAGAAAATACGACTTGTCTGTGCAAAGCATTGTGAAGCCTTGAGGACTGGTATGCAGGATGTTTGCACCCCCTTTTCTCCACTTCTGGTGGACGATTTGATGGGGGATTTAGTCTAAGAAGACAGTGACAAATGACCAGTCTGTGGAGAAGGGATTAGGAAGAAGGGGAAAGGAGAGAAAAGAGAAGATAATACCGAAGGAATGTTGTTTTTGGAAGAACATTTTAAAAAGGAAGCAGATCATGTAACAGCCATGGGCAATACCACTTGCATCTTTCATAAAAGCAGGGGAAACCAGCACTATGATTCACCTCATAGCATGATACCACCAGTCTTTGGACAAAGAGGCTGTGAGGGTCAGGGCCAGCTGTGCATTTGTGTCTCTTGGGCAGCCACAAGCCTTCTGCTCCCCCTGTGATATGATTTACCTAGGAAATGACAACATATCCCTGTGACTATCGCTCCACAGCACAGCTTACTACATAGGACGGCTTTTTTCCTATATCTCTCTTGAAAGCAGGACATAAACCCACTTTGGGGCTCCATACTATGCAGGCAGCCCTGCTCTGCTCCAGCTCTTCACAGGGAAGAGGAGCGAGGGCTGCCAGCCCACGGAGCAGAGTGGCCAGGCATGACTCCAGCTCTGAGGGAGCGGCCGCGCAATGAGGCAATGCAGAAAACAGCTGTGTCAGGCCATAATGCCACAGCAGGGTGCACAAAGCTGGTATCAGCATCACTTTGATATTGCTGTACTTCATTGCATTTGGAGTCACAATTACTGCCCCATTATATGTTCTTCCTGCAGCTGGGACTCCTTCCCATGCTCATAACCTATTTAAGTGCCCCTGTTTCAATTTGGGAGAAACCAAACCACCTCCAAAAGCACTGAGCCCTTCAGCGCCTTCATCCCATGTCTATTTTCAAACCTATCATCGTACTGCCATGAACTTTGCATGTCCTTTGAAAGGAGTGTCAGCTCCCACCTGCAGCAGGCACAGAGGAGCCATGCAAACCTTTCCACTTCCTCCAAGGTCAGTGCCTCTGCTCCGTAACATGGTTCCTTGGGGCACAGTGATGATTCAAAATACAAATTCCGTCTGGAAGGGATCTGAGAGCTCATTGTCTGGCAGAAGTCATTTCCTTTAGGTAAAATGCTTTTTTTTTTTTTTTTTTACACTTGGCATGTTTGAGTGTTTGCAAAAAACTCTGCATGGAAGTGTTAGCACAGAGAGTTTTTCTGCTGCTGTGCCTCTGGACTCCCAGTAGGAGACATTCAAGGAGACTGTTCAGATGGGGACATCTCAGAAGAAAGCACAGTCTTCTCTGAGCAGCTCAATGGGGTCTGACTCTGCCAGGCTTCTCCGTGCCTCCATGCAGAAAAGCAAAGTCTGTGCCACTTGTCCTTATGGTGTGAGAAAAACACTGCCAAATGTAAATAGGAAGGCACACCCAGAAATGCTGGAAAGGGAGTTCCAAGAGGTATTAACTCACTCATTTCATTATTCTGCTGTTTCTTTGACAAGTCCTATGTTTCTGTTCCATGAGGTTTTTCAGAGACCTATTTTCTTGGCAAGCCACATAGTCCAGGGACAGGAAGGTACATACAGAACAACCTGGTGTGGACAAGCCCATCTCCCTCAGATGTGGGCTCCTGGGGGACATTACGTCCCAGTGCAGCTGCAAGTGAAGCAGGAGCTGTAAGACCACTGCCAAACCATCTAGCAGCCTGCGGCAGCCTCACCACACTGGTCTCCCCCCACACCACAAAGGGTGGCCTGAATCTCTCCCAGATGTCCACATACCACAGCCTGCTTTTCCTTCCAGGCAACCACAGAAAGATTTATTTGTCTAAAGAAAGGGGAAGCAAGGATTTTAACTCCTCACGACTGCAACTGTCCAGTGGATTGCTCCCTTATGTAGTTATCTACTAGGTCTTCTGAGCCTACAAGTCAGGTAGCCCTGGGATCCTGGGATGCTTTTATTTAACTCTTCCTTAACTTGGGAGTGATGGAGACCTCCCTCATCACAGGAGGTGATGTAAACATACTATAAATTGCTACAAGTGTTCCAGAAGTGGTCGGGCCCAGGCAGCTGTTTGAAATTTTGGCTAAATGGTCTCCCCAGTTTCAATACAGCTGTGGTGAAGTATATTTGCTTTGGTTTGTGTTCTAGACACTGCCAAGCAGCAACTCACCCTTTTTTCTTGAGGTCTTAGTCTATACCCACATAGTGTCCCTTGCAGCATGAGTCACAGGCCTGTTGTTTATGCTGGGGTGTTTCAATTTCCACCACAAGTTCCAAAGACACTGCCACTGTCCTGAGACCTTATTCTTCTCCAACTCTTCCCCCTTGGCAGATGTCATGTGGAAAATGCAGTCAAAGCCAATACTGACACTGCAAGAAATGTGCTTGGCAGTGCAAAGGCATCACTCTGCTCTCTGCTAGAAGCTCTGCTCTCCCTCTCCATCCCACTGCCCCAGTTTTTTCTGGGCTCTGATATTTCACCCTCATAATCAACCTGCTCAATACTTTATCCAGCAAAACTGACTTCACTTGTTTTTAGCAGCTTTGCCCTAACCAATGCCACAGGCCATTATTTATTATTCTGTAAAACATGCTGAAATTTTGAGAAGCTTTGAGAAGAGTAGGCTATATTCCTACTCTTTTGTGGCAAACCTTACGCCTCTTCTCTGTCAGGAGGAAAGAGATTTCTTAACATGTAGACAGAGGAGAAGAGACTGCAGATTTTACACAAAATGCCTGCAGAAAAAGGCCTGGGTTTCGGCATCTTGTCGTTTTCTAGCACTTCAGCTGGTTTCTTGTTCAGTGTCTGCAGAAAGTATCCCATGGTGTGTTTGTTCAACTGCAAGAGCAAGTGGTGCTGGGGGACCACAAATGCATTTTACTAATAATAAACACTTCCCATTCTGTTAAGTCACTATGGAGCACACATAACTTAGACTGGATTTTCTTCGTGTCCTGCTGCCTAGAGCCCTATTTATCCTCCTCTGGAATTTCTGCTATTGTGCTGAGAGCTGAGACCTCTGTTTGGGCTACATTTCTCTAAATACACAAGAACACTTGATACCATTTTATCAGAAGTGAAAGATGGAAAAGCTTCCCTCTCTCAGAAAAATCATTGGGCCAGGAAACCTACAGACCTCTGTGATTACAGAGTGGGATGCCACACATTTAATTTTAGCCATCTAAAAGTCATGGCATCTCACCTAAGATATTTGTCTGGTCTCTCTATAATCAGTGAAAGGAGATAAGCCTGTCTGGTCATGACTCATTCCATCTATTTTAGGGTGAGGTGAATCAGCCCTTTGCAGCTGCCTTGCTCTATCTGTTGACTACAGAAGGAATAAAAAGAAGTCCCTTAGACCAGAGATACTTAATCTGAAGTAGCTAGAGTTACAGCTGGAATCACCCACTCTTGGTAATACTGAGAAGCACAGTCAAGGAACCCTTTCTTCTGCCTGGATGTTGTTGTGTGTGGGGAAAGGATTGAATGATACCAAAAATAAAATTACGCATCTTCATCTCACGTTTCTATGAGGGACCCTACTGTTCCTTTTAGCCTGTTATATTTTCATCTCTGTACCTTCCTTGGATGCTAGGGAAGCTTTTCAGCAGTTAAATAAGTTGTCTGACTGCAGCAGTTCCAGTTGTCCCAGCCCACGTCCTGCATGCTCCCAGAGCAGCGGAGAGATCTCCACAAGTCACACCGGGGACAGGTGGAAGACCTAAAGGCCATTTCCTCAGGAACTTGCAGTTCTGGATTGCTGGCTGACTGCAGAGGCAGGAAGAGCATAATGTATAATATAATGTATAGAGTACCTATAAATGCAAGTAAGCATCCCAGTGCCTTTCCTATGACTTTGACCTAGGGCTGCCTCCGCTCTGTATTCTCTTTCGAGCATGATAGCTCACTTTGATCTCTCTCTCCACAGCTGCACACCAGTATATGCACAAGTTAAATGCTAGCCCAAGTGAGATGTGAATCTGGCCCAGCTCCTCACTCTGTTTCTGCTGCTGCCTTGCTCAGTAAGAACAGCCACAGGGTGAGACACCTTCCCTGGCCCAGGTGGCCCAGCTTTTGCTCTGGCTGGCTGGCTGCAGCCCCAGACAACAAGGCCTGTGAAGGGGCATTGGATATATGCTGGGGGATCAGCAGATTCTCCATGGGCATGTGCCCTGGGCTGGCCCTGTGGGAATGTCATGTGAAGCTGAAGTGGGGTGCACCAAAAGGAAAAAATTCAAGAAAAACAGTTTGGAGGGAGGGAAAGGCAAATGGTTGGTTTTTTAACACCATGTAACATCAGTTCATAATTGTTGTCTTTATGTCTTAGTAGGTGCTTGTGTGGTCTTACTACTCTTGTGCTTCTGTCACTGTCTAAAATTCTTTAAGCAGTGTGTAAATTACAATTAAAAAGTATCCATGCTAACTCGTCCCAGGGGCTGATGTTGTTACTCAGAAGGACCTGGTTCCAGGCCAAGGCCTTTTCCTCAGGATGCCAATGCGCTACGTGGCAAGAGCTTCTGTTTCAGAATTTTCCATCCGGGCTTTTGAATGCTAGGCAATTGCCAAGCCGCCTGCCAGGCTGGTTAAGAGTTTGCTCAGGGTAGCAGACCAGAGCCTGTTAGCTAACATTTTCCTACAGTTACATAAGGAGGGTGTAGAATACCACTTAGGGAGGAAAATATAAGCTTGTCTCTAAAAGGCAAAGTGAATTTCCCCCATCTCCCCTGGTGTATCTGACCAGTTCACTGTCACTCGATAGCTGTTTCCATCATCTGTGCTAGTGCTGGTGCAGAAACCTCCTGTAAGAGCACATTCCCTGGCCAAGAATATTTGCTTGTTGAGTACTTCTTTATCAGTCCTGGCTGATTTGTGGTCTCTTGGTTTGCAGCTTCTTCTTTGGCTTCCTTTTCAGTATGTCCAAGCTGGCAGCATCTTCTGCACTGGTTCTGCACTGTGTTCGGTTCCTCCTCAGGACCTTCCCCAGGCTGCAGCTGCACAGTCCCATCTCGGCCAGGCAATGCAAATCCAGCCACTTGTTCTAACATTGCCTTTTAAAGAGCAATGATGTGAACTCTGGGATACCTGGGCAAATTCCAGTTGGAAAATCTTATTTAGAAGAACTTCCTTTAGTAGTGATTGCAGGAAATGTTGTTCTTCCCTCTCTGTCTAACCAAAACTGGGTGCGATCTCTCTGTTGTCATCCCATCCTTGGCTGAATTTCAATAGGAGGGTGTGAACAGGGTAGAAAGGGCATCACGACAGATTTATTTTTAAAAACTGTCCTTAAATAATTAATATGAGGATCAATCTAGGGGAAAACTGTTATTAGCAATGCACATGTAGGTGTTAAGTGTCAAGTCCCAAAATCTGCTTTCATGAGTCACCTTAGAGTATCCCAGTGCCTTGATACAAAGAAAAATCTATCTGCAAAAGAGTTGTCATGGAAACATAAAAATAGCTCTGGAAGGGATGTTGAAGGGCCAGCTAGTCTCTTCCCCTCCTACAAGATAAGATCAAATATAATTTAACCATTTCCGACAGATGTTCTCTAACCTATTCTTAGAAACCCCCTCAGCTTCTCAAGGCAACCTGCTCCATTAGTTCAATTTTTTCTGAAAAGGTTTCTAGACAGCTAATCATTCTTCTTGGGATCCTTATTCCTTTTGGGTCTACAATATTTCTGAAGAACATTTGACTCAAACAGACTCAGGTT
>NW_008237242.1:185067-192285 GCF_000691975.1 Corvus brachyrhynchos | reverse complement strand
AATTTGAGGCAAATTATTACTTTCTGCATCTTATTTATTACACATCAATGTGGGTGCTTACATTTTTGCATCAGTGTGGCACTGCTGGCACAGGGCAGAACCATGACTGCCAGAGCTCCCAGAGAACATGCTCCTTCTCCAACAGAGAGTGAATGAAGTGTGAATACATTGCTTAGCTCTAATAGCATATTACCAAGGGGTTCTTCCCTTCCCACAGCTCTGGAAACCTTTCATAGTGGACTAATTTGGTGGTAGGAGTGATGGTGAAATTTAGGTTTGGACTGCAATGTTTTTAGCCAGGACAAACACCACATCCTTACATATGGGTTCAGAGTTCCCTGCCTAAAGCCGCAGATGTGTGTGGAGCAACAGGTCTGCAGTGGCTGTTCCCATGCACTCAGAGGTGACACCTTCCCTCTGGGAAATCAGTGTTTGCGTCCTGTGTTTGCCTGTGAGCAGGGCTATTGGCAAGGTTCACGTGCGAGATTATTGATTAGGTTGTGCTGGGAAAGTTGAACCACCCAGAGTCCAGAGACTGTTTTTTTTCCTCTTGGAATGTGTCTGCTGGGGGTGGTGTGTCTTCTGTCTTAACCAGTTTTTTTCATCTTGGTATTATTTGAAACAAAGTTATTTGATAAAATTAGTTGGATTGGTTTGTTTAAACTGTTTTACCACTGAAAAAATATGTGTTTTCACTGCATGTGCTTTTTAGGGGCGAAAAATGGTGTTTTTTAAAAGTTCTCTTTACTTCATATCACTGAAATGATCTCATTTGGACATTGCATTCAACATTTCAGGGAAATGGTGCAATCTTGTTTCTTTGTACCTCTAAACTTTTCTGTACTCAGGCTTCTCAGGTGATCTGCATCTCCTGTGATACGATTCCTGCAATATAACTGTCTCTCTTTATCATGATGGATGATGGTGATATTTACAGTTTGATAAGCTTCTATTTAGGACACAACTGAATTCCAAGTTCTGTTTTTTAAGGGAAGTATTTCAAGGTTCAGCCTCTTTGACAGTGAAAAGCTATCTTTTTTCTCCAGGGAAAATTAAATTATAATGTTCTACTGAAAATGATGTTCATGCCCTGAGCACCTCTGGATCTGACTGTGGACTTGAGAGGTATCCAGTTGCAGCAGGGCAGGTGGGATACCCTGCTGTGATGACACCTGTCCTTTATCGAGGAAACCCTCTTAAACATGTTGCTTGAAAATATCTCCTGGCACCCACATCTCCTCACCCAGGAGGCACAGTCCCTTCACAGCAGCACCACCCTGCTCCCCTTCCCCTCTGCAGCTGCATTCTCCCTGCAGGTGCCTGCTGGGCTCACAGTAGTGCTGTCATTAATTGGCAGTACTGCCCATCAAGTTCAAAGGGCTGCAGCGATTTCATGTGGCAGAGGGGCAAGAGGAAAGCTTGCTGCCAGCTTTTGTTAGCCACAAGTGAAACATTAAAGCTCCTTGGCTATTGCATAGCAGTGCTGGCCATGAAAGGAATGAAACTCTGCAAGGTCATGCTGTTTTAGTTCTTGGACAGGCATTTGACGTCTGGTGAGGGGTGGATGAGTACTGATAAGGTGGAAACCTAGATATTGTTTAAGGAAAAATGTGCCTGGCCAGGGCAGCTTCCAGTGACCCCATTCTCACCATGCCAAAGGGTACAAGGGTACAAGAGTGCCATCACAAGCAGACCCTAGGGAATTTGCTGCTCACCTTAGGGCAGGAGAGGACTGCATGCAGGGGGACTGTGCATCCAGGACACATCTGCCTGTACCAGCTACAAAGGCCAGAGAATAGGCTCTCCTCCCTCTGCTGTTTGATCATGGCTTTGTGTCTCACACTCTCAAGGACACCAGCAAGGCCAGCAGGTAAGGTGAACCAGGGACAGTTTTTGCTAGGCTGAGAATGTGGGTGGTAACTGAACACGAGTTTTTCTGTGCCTTTTGCTCCCAGGACACCACCATTTCCTCCCTGAAGAAAATGAGGATCCAATGAAAGTGTGGGACTCAAAAGATGCAGCAGCCAGCCTCTGAGCTACGATGGGCCACACAGCCACTGCTGGTGTCTGAGGGACACATGCCATATCCTCCCCTGCAGCATCTCATCAGATCTGCTCCAGAAAAGGACTGGCTCATCTATGACCAGAGACTGTTGTGTGGGCAGATGGATGTGTGTCCATCATATCCAGGCTGAGTCACAGGACTGAACATCAAATCAGCAACAACAGGCAATTGCAGGAAGACACTCACGTCTGTGACCACATGGTTGCACATCTGGGGGACTGAGGAGCACAGTACAAATGGGTCCTGTGGAAATACAGTGGAAGAGCTGGACAGGTGATCTCTGAGTGGCCAAAGGAGGTTACTCTTGCTGCTTATGTCAGCATCTGCTTCCCTGTGTCTCTCCTGAGGCTCTGTCCTGGCCTGTCTTAGCACAAGTTGTCCTGTGCAGGCACTTTTCCATGATACTCTGTCTAGTTTCTGCTCTGGAAAAATACAGCAGAGAAAATGGTTTCCCCTTTTCAAAACAAATGACAATAGTGAGGATAAATGTGATTTCTCTTCCATTCATAGTAAGGACTAACTTTTGCATAATAAAGTTATGGATATCCAAATGAAACGGGGACAATATAGTATGCTCTAGATCAGAGGCAAGATTTCTTAACTAAGCAATATGACTCAATTCTTTGAATACCTATGTCTCTACACAATATAAAAGAAAAATTGTTATCACCTTCCTTCCTGCAGCTGGTACAGCCAAGTCTTTTGAGACTGTCTGCCTGAAGTTGTGTCCCCAAGCACGCTGTTCAGCCATCTGGATAAGCTGTCTGATTTTCAGACATTCTGAGCCTTTTACAAATTCCCATGTGATTCTGCAAACAGAAAATCTTGGCCTCTGAGCTATGCTGTTAAATTAAGCAGCACCAGGTCTGGCTGTGATTATTAGAGCTAGAGAAACCTCCATTTGTGTTCCATTGCATGCCAGGTGGAGCTGGCTGGTCTCCCGAGCAGACCTATGTTAGGTTGCCTTTTCAAGCAAATTTGCACAGCTGTAGTCAAAACAACCCCCAAAAAAGTGGCCCCACATGTACAAATACTGTGATAGGACTCTTGTAATTCCAGTATCAATGCAAAGCGGCTCTGAAACTGGTGTAGGTACAAGCAGTGGAAGTGGTGAAACAAGCAGTGGTGGAAAAGTCTGCTAGGATATGGAAATCTGAGGAATTTGACATGCTCTGAGAAGTGGAACTGAATTTGCTTATGTTTCAACTCATGAGATGGAAGAAGAAGTCCTGTTTCAACACATGTTTCTAGTTTGTATACTGAATTGCTTTCACTTTGATGTTCTTGAATATTCAAACATTTTTCAATTCTGTGTTACAACACAAAATACAAACGCTCCCATTTTGTCAAAATGAAATCATCATAGGCTTGAGACAAGGTTTTTCTTCACAAAATAAATTCAGAAGGTTTGTTCCAGCTTCAACGGAATCTGAAAAATCTTTATGTCTTTCATGGAACAGAATTTTCTTCCTCCAGACACATGTCAGCAGCTGCTGCAGCTGGTGTGTCTGCCTGGATCAAAGGGATCAGGAAGGGGTGGTGAGACGGTGTAGCATTCATCCAGCATGTGATAGCAAGCACGAGGGTTAGTGACTGGAATCATGATGTCATCATATAAATTACAGAAAATCATCAGAGTCAAGGGAGACCTTTGTGTCTGTTTCCTGGTTTGGAGAATATTTATTTTGCAAACTGGCTGTGGAAATATTTAAGCACAGGTTGCAGACAGTAAAACCTTTACGTTTCAATGGGAGCTTTGAATTAATCAGGAATAAAGGGTTTAAAAGTTAGACTGATATTCCTGCAGATCAGCTCTACTTGCATATAGACATTTGAATATTTGAATCACTAGATGTGATACTTGGCAACCATGATGGCTTTTAGAATGATACTGTTCTTCTTGCACTCTGTTTTTTTCAAGGAACATTATGCTGTCAAGGTTAATTCAAAGTAGTGCAGGATTTGCTACCTCCCAGGTTGCTTAGCTCAAACATGGCCAGTGAGTTCATGTGACTTTGAACTCATGCTGTTCTCCTCCCTCAGCTTTAGCTCTTTAATGGTGTCATTTTACTGATTCATTTCCTGCAAGTGCAGAGATAAGCTCTCCTTTTCCTTGTAGCTCAAATCCTTGGCGAGCACAACATAGCCTGTATGATTCAGCTGTCTGAATACCAGAGCCCCCTGAATTTGGAAATGAAGCATTCCATGCCCACCAAGTTCCAGATAATCAATGGGAAAAGCGGTTAAGAAATTACAAGTTGCAGTCCTGTGGCTTGAAAGAGAACCGAAATCGGTCCTGGACCTTAGCATGCCATGTACTTTTATTTTACTGGTTACATTTTATGCCAGTTCGGGAGTGCTTGAGACATTTAGCCATGCCTGCAGCTGGGGAGCCAACCTCCAAACATAGGGAGGGGATAGAGAGAAGGGCAGGCGGTCAGGTCAGCTCTCCCATTCTTGCCGTAAGCCCATGAGGTGAGTCATAGCCCTCACCCCCTGAAGTCATTAAAGCCTAGCGTGTCTCTGCTGCTCCGGCTCTCACTGCCAATGTGGGTGTCAGCTGCCAGCCCTGCAAACTGCGTGTTCTTCCTGCAGCGGGTGTAGGGAGCCACCGGGGGAACCACAGGCATTGATGTTGGGGAAGCAAGAGAAAAAGCTTTGCTTCAGGACACTCATCTCGATTGGGTTTGTGTAGGTACCTGCCCAATGCTTTGCAAAATGTCTTTCGTTAGAAAAATAACATTTTAAAACAAAATGCAGTACTTTTTGACAGCAAAACTCTAGGGGTAATACTGGGAGTGGGTTCTCTGGAAGGTGAAGGGAATGTTATCACTGCCTATCTCGTGCGAGGGTGTGGCTGATCTAGGCAAGTACAAGTCCCTTGAAGTGGTATGATTGTAGAACAAGAGGCACAGACACAACCTGGAGCATTAGAATGAACGAGAAACTGTTTCATCACGCGGATAAACAAATACTGAAGAAGGCATCAGAGATGCAGGGAACGTCCACACTCTGAGATTTTCAATATTCAGACAAAAAAAGCGTCTGAGCAACCTGATCTCACCTACTTGGAACAGGGTGTTGAACTGCACCAACTCCATTTGGGTGTTTATCCCAAAATTATTCTTTTTAATGATTCTATGAGTGTGACCAGCCGACACGTGGCTTGAGAAACCACATGTGTTCCTCAAGAAAAAAAAAATTAAAAAAAGAAATTCCTAACAAGAAAAGTACCAGCAGTCCTTCCCTCCTTGCTTGCCCCTCTGCTCCTAGATGTGTGTTGCCTTCTTCACTGTGTTTATTCTGGTGCTCATTGAACCTTCCATGGGGCTGCCCTGGCTCCCAGCCCCAGAGTGCTGTCAGGAGGTGGTGCAGGCTCGGGGCAAGTCGGGTCTGTCAGACCGAGGATGGTCACAGTGTTTGAAGCAGCTGGGATGTGGCAGAGAAGCACCCTTTTCCGTGTTTTCACGGCGCTTTCCAAGGGAGCTGCGCAGGGAGCTGCTCCATCCCAGACCTGTCACTGCCATCCAGCGGCCTCTGCTGGAAGCGCCGTGTGCTGTGTCCTTCCCTGCCTTCGGCGGGTGGCAGGTCCTGTCCACCTGTGTGTGTCCCTGCTGTGATCTGTCCTGCCGGCCTTTGCAGACGGAGGGGCAGCTGCCAGGCCACTGTCCAGCGGAGCCCAGGGGCACTTGTGCCAGGGCGGGTGACCAAGGTGTCTTTTCATCGTGTTACCAAAGACACTGTGTTTATCCCCTGCCACATGAGGCTGCTGAGATAAAGCAGGTTTGGGGTTTTTTCCTTCAAAGAGAGTAATTCAGGGCCTTTTCTGAGCATGGTGTGTGGTTTAACCCCAGCCACCAGCTTGGCCCACACAGCCTCCCCCGACCGGTGGGACGGGGGAGAGAGCTGTAAAAGTGAGAAAACTCCTGGGCAGAGGTAAAGACAGTTCAACAGGCAAAGAAAAAGCAGTGCACAGAAGCAAAGCAGAACAAGGAATTCATCCCCCACTCCCCTTGGGCAGGCAGGTGTTTGGCCATCCCCAGGAGAGCCGGGTGCCATCACACAAAATGGCGACTTGGGAAGACAAACATAGACACTCCCAATATCCCCCCTGCTTCCTTCTTCTCCCTCTGCTTTATATATTGAGCATCGTGCCATGTGGTGTGGAATGTCCTGTTGGTCATCTGGGGTCAGCTGTCCCGGCTGTGTCCTTTCCCAATTCCTTGTGCACCCCCAGCTCCCTCCCTGGTAGGGTGGTGGGGAGAAACAGGAAAGGCCTTGACTCTGTGTGAGCACTGCTCAGCAATAACAAAACCATTTCTGCGTTATCAGCACAGTTTCCAACACAGCTCCAACCCACAGCATCATACCTGCTACTGTGAAGAAAATTAACCCTACCCCAGCCAAAGCCAGCACACAGGACCAATGGATACGTCGAGGAGACTGGTTACACCCTCACAGGGCATAAGACAACTTTGTGAGCTCCTGCTTTCCCACTTTGCAAGCTGCTGGTGTGGATGGTTTTCTCCAGACACACAGAGACACATCTGGCAGCAGCAGGCTGGTGTGAGCTCTAACAGGGCCTCTGCTAGACTGGGCAGCCAGAGAGGCTGCACCTTTTCCACAGGACTGGTGCTCAGAGTAATGAATAATTCAGACCCTGAACCAGAGCTCTGTCCTGCAGACAGGGATGGGAACCACGGGTCATCAGGGAGGGACTAGGGCTTCCCAGGCGCTGAAGGAGGCAAAAGCCTGTCTGAACATGGACTCAGGGGCTGCCTCCCTGCTCCCAGGCATCACTAGAGGGAGACGGAGCACTGTCTCGTGGCAGTGCCCAGAGGAAGCTCCTTAAGCACCATTTTCCATACCTTGTCTTTCTGTTTGAGATTATTAGCGGGAAATACGACATGGCGGAGTCTGCTGGAGCACACCGGGATCACTGGGCATCTGGCACCTTCTGCTGGGACCCTGCTGGGCTGCCCTTGCCTTGCACCGAGCCTCCACCAGCACAAGCACGCCCAGTCTGTAAAGGAGTGACTCTCTTAGGGTCTGTAACAAACGCGTCAGAGTACATGAGGAAGACTCGGCTGTGAAGGGCTTGGGAGGCTGAAGAGAAAAGCAGAAAGGGGTGCCACCAAGTAGAAGTGACAATG
>NW_008237242.1:177616-185039 GCF_000691975.1 Corvus brachyrhynchos | reverse complement strand
AAAAATCTGTTCTTGCTGAACGATATTCATATAAACACAGCCAGCAGCGACCACTTTCCCCATACACAACAGATATCCTGGTTAAAGCAGTGGGTGGGTGGGAGCTGAGGGGAGCCAGAGGGAGGACAGCAGGTGGTGGAAGCCACTCCTGCCTGGTCACATCAGATCAGAAGGGACCATCAGGCAGAATTGGGGCTTACCTCACAGAACTTTGTCTGAAGGTAAAGTTTCTAGAAGCTGTCTCATCTTCCAAGCATCAGAGAAAGACACCCGTATAAGGCAACTCACCATCTCTTGGGGCTGATGTCTGAGATAGATGGTGTGCTTCATTCTCTCAATTTACTGTCTGTATTGGCTACAGAAAGAGCCCACACACCTCACCGAGAAGAGCTGCCTTGTTGCTGGCTTGTGCTGGACAGACTGAGCAAAGCTTCTAATTGGATCTGCTGTGTATCTTTGCCCACTCCACACCAACCTGTTTCTCCTCCTTCATGCATAAACAAGCACATTTGCAGCAGGGCACCTGCCAGGTACACCAAAGACTGGGCAGTGCGCTACTTGCACAGCTTTTGTAGTTTCTGATTTGAATTCAGCTGGGTGTAGGTTCTAGTAACAAGCAGTATGTTTCTCTCCTAGTGTTTTCTCCACATGAGTTTATTTAATCGCTGTATTCAGATGCACGCTCAATTTACATTTTGAAAGCATTTTGGTTATTTTCAGTCCTCTTAACATCCCCAAGTCTTTTGAAAACTTTGAAAACAACATTGCCAGCAGAACAGTTTGCCTGGTTCCAGTGCTGGACTCATCAACGCTACTCCCAGGATCAAGATTTCTCCCTGATCACGTGCTTTTCCCTTGGGTGCAAATTCAGTCTTATCACATCATGCTGGGAGCTTTTGCTGAGCTCTTGAACCACTATGATTGTTGTGTTGTTGTACTGCTGAGGTTCCCTGGAGAGACTTCACAGCATATGTCTGACATTTTTGTCTACAGCTTTGTAAATTTACTTTGGCTGTGTTAGGAATACATTTTTACATAACACTTCTAAGAGAAATAGTAGTATTGGAAGTTTTCCCCCAGATTTTTTTCTATTTCATTGGAAATGAAATAAGGACTTTTGAGAAAGTTTAATTTTGTGTCTTCTCTATTTCACTTCCTATGTCTCTTTTATTTCTGCATTGCATTTGCCTGTCCTCCTGCCTTTCTGAGAACAGGTCTGCAGATACAGATGAACCTGCTATCTCAAACATTTGTTTCCTAGTCTTTGTCATGTGGATTTCATTCCCAATTCAAAATTTAAGCAAGTTGGAGTGCTTGAATTTTGAAATATGTATGCTACATTACATGAGAAGATTATTAGCAAACAGCATGCAATCCAGCTATCATGGTGTTCTCAGCAGTTATTTTTCTCTGGCACACGATATTTTTAAATTTATGCAATGTAATTATGATGTAATTCTATCTTATCTATGAAATTGCTACAAATTCTATTTGAGATGTTCTGGTGTTTCCTTCAAACTTTGTACTGGAGTTAATAAGAACATACCAGTCCCAGGACTGGAAGCAGGAGATGCCTGGGAAGGGGCGGACTTTGCCACTCTATTGTATCAATAGACAAATCAATTTTCCTTCTATTTGGTTTATCCACTTGTCAAATAATGACAGCTGCTGTGCCATACTGCCATAACTCATAAAATTATTTGAGACCTGTGAACAGGAGGTGCATTTATAAGCAGGGACTTACGATTAGAAAGGAACAATTTGCAATATATAAGCTGTGAATGTGCATAAAAAGGCAAGGCAAAATGCATGCAATTGTCCTCACGATGCCACCACAGCCCTGGGTAAAAAAAACCCCCGAAGTGCCTTTCTGCAAAGAAGCAGCAGTGGATTAAGAGGAGGGAGTGCTGGTGTCTGGCAAACAGCTGGCTCTGCTCCAAGGACCACACCAGCCCAGGATGCTCCAGCCTGGCTGGCAGCATGATGGAGTCACCTCCCTTCAGCTGCCAGGATGTCTGGCCTGGCCAGAGAAGCCCCTGTGCTCTCCTCCAAGTCTGTCACTTCTGCCCCTGTGGGTCCACCAAATTTTTTGCAACCTGCCCCTTCAGCAGAGCTTGTCTGCTGGCCCTGCCTGGCTGTGCCAACTCTCAGTGAGACCTGCATGCAAACCAATCTTCTCATCACTGGAAATCACTGCTCAGGGACCTGAAAAACCACCCCGCAGCTTTCTCACAGACCATCCAAAAGGTTGAGGTACTACAAGTCTCTCTTTTCCAGCTCCATGCAGTTAAACCTGGCTAAACAGAGCCCCTGATACTTTCAAGCTGAGTGAGAGTGATGCATCAGTGCCACAGCCTCCCAGAGCCCTCTCCCAAGTAGCTGGTGTTGCTCTGTGTGCTGTCTCCAATTTCAAGGAAATGATCAGGTATGGAATTGACAGGGTAGGTCACTAGGCAATGAGGGGAAGGGAAAGAAAAATAAAAAAAAGGAGAAAAAAAAAAAGGAAAGTGAAAGAGAAGGAATGAGAGGAGAAGAAGAAGGAGGAGGAGGAGGAAGAGGAGAAGGAGGAGAAGAAGGAGAAGGAGAAGGAGGAGAAGAAGGAGAAGAAAGAAGGAGAAGGAGGAGAAGAAGGAGAAGAAAGAAGGAGAAGGAGGAGAAGAAGAAGAAGAAGAAGAAGAAGAAGAAGAAGAAGGAGAAGAAGAAGAAGAAGAAGAAGAAGAAGAAGAAGAAGAAGAAGAAGAAGAAGAAGAAGAAGAAGAAGAAGAAGAAGAAGAAGAAGAAGGAAATAAAAACAAAAAGAAAAAATTACATAGGAAAAAAAAACCCAAAAGGAAACGTCCCAGCCCTCAGGATCAATACAGTGAAGATAAGTTTATGTTTGTCACAGTGTCATTGCATCGCCTGGAGGTGACCTCTGCTCAGCCCGAACATCAAAATGGAGGAACTTTGACTGCAGGAGGGACCTTGACTACTTTCCAAACCTTCTCTTTGGCAACATCTGGCTGAGCAACTTCAAGTATGTGCCAGAGGATGTGGAGCATCAGTGAAGATGCTGCCATTACATGAGAACACGAGAGAGCTGCAGCTGGTTTTCCTCAGGTCATCCCAAGCCCAAGGTGAGGCTCCTCTCCAGAAATCTTCTCTGAAACAGGACCTATCTTCCACTGGGCAATGGCCAGGCTCCTTAGCTCCATGTGAGCCTCCCTGTTGCACTCTGAGCAATGAGTCATCTACATGGCTCCTTCTGATTCCCAGCTGCACAGCTGGTGCTCCCCAAAAGCCCTGGGATGTCTGTTCCACCCCTGCTGACACCACAGTTCATCTCATCTTTCGGGATGAACACCAGCCCTCTGGTCTGCCTGACCCTTTCTCTGCTGTGGTGTGCTGTCTCCCTCACTCCTTTGCCCCACCACACAGTTTCAGATGCTTTCAGAGACCACAGCAGCTTCTGCTTGTTTCTCCCAGAAGAAATCCAAGCCATGCCCCTGTGTGGCAGCTCATGGCCTACCCACCCAACACTGACACCTCCTGTTATTCACCCATGGGTTAAAAATGCAGGAGACAAGATACTTGCATGAAGCAAGACTAAATTGTGCCTATGAAAGTGAAATCTTCTGGAAGCAGTTAACTTGCATGGAGGACATCATGTGCTCCATACTTGCATGGATTTGCTTCTATTATTTCCAATACACATGCAAATATCCACTCTTGTCTCCACATCTCCTAATTAGGGAGGCTTTAAGATTCACAGTCATTGCATTTAGTAGATGTCTGTGAATAAACTTTAAAATATCAAGATTCCAGGGCACAAAAGCTCTTTCATAGCTTTCATTCAGAATTGGGCTTCTGCTGCATTCTTGCCATTTAAAAAAGACCCTGATCTTGAACACTGCATCTTGTGATGCACAAATTGGCTACAGGAAAAGGTTTCTAAACCAACATAACTCATTATTGATAATACAATAGTTGTATTTTATCTACAGATCTCTGATCTAGGAAGTCATTATTTTTCAGAGCCTTTGCCATAGCAAGGGAGAAACACTGAACAGCATTGTTCAACATTATTGTGTAAGAACAGCACGTTATTTGACAATATCTTCTTAACCCAAGTCTGTTCCAAGTACAACTGGAACATGCAGGAGTGCTTTTAAACACTAGCTACAAATTCCCCGTTGGCACCCGCTTCAAAGTAGTGAAACCTCCCCTTTCCTCATATGCAATTCTCATCTCATCTGAAATGCACATATTTATACAGAGCCTTGCATGACTCCAAGGAATCTGTTGAAATTTATCAAGTGTGTGTCCCAAATTCAGAAATTATCTGTATACTTCCCTAGGCAGTGGGTTTCTCTGCTACATGAACCCTTTTGACACAGTTCCTCCCCCAGTTCCCCCCACCAGTTCCCTCCCCCAACCTCTCCTCCTGTTTCCCTGTTTATTCTCCTGCACACTGGCATTTCTGGCTGTGTGTCTCCATATTCCCACATGACCTTTTGGGAACAGCAGGTCAGAATGTTGTGTGACCTTGTTGTGTGAGTGTGTGGTGCTGGAGGAGCATATCTTCAATTCACAAAGAAAAGCCTGTTTATTTTTCGAGGTCTTTATGGCTCAGCGTAAATGTTGCTGAGGACCGTCAAATTCCTGTTGTATTTACAAAGTGCCTCCTTTATTTTAAGCAAGAAAAACGTTGTCTTACATCACAGTTGTTTTCATAACAGATCTAGTATCCTTGTATAAATTATATTTCATTTTATACTACACTAATTACTTAACTGATACTTAACTCATACAGGACCATGTAAAGTGCAGACTAAACCGGTCCCCTAACCCAAAAGTTCACTCTTCCCATGTGAACCTACTCCCAGCATTCCTCTCCTTCCCCAGAAACCTTTCAAAACACACAGCCATGTGAAGTAGTTTTTTTGGTTTTATTTATGCTGCAGAAGTGAATCCCTGCATGGTAGGACTCTGGCTGGGCACTGCTGTCACTCTCAGCCAAAGCCATGGCATCAACAACATGGAGCATCCGTGTGGTTTTCCCAGACTGGGCACCGAGGAGGGTGAGGAAAGATCTCTCTCCTGCAGATACAGCAGCAGGGCCCTCTCCATGCATTCCAGAGATGCAGAAACATGCAGGAGAAACCCTTGCAATAGTAACAATAAATGACAATGTTCACAGTTGTACAAGATCACTTCCCCACTGTGCTCCTGCCTTCAGGTGGGTGCACCTCTGGCAATGTCAGTCTGTGGCAGATAGATCCCAGGGCTACCAGGGCAGCCCTATAAAGAGGGCACAGCTATTCTTGCTTACATTGGGGTCCTGTTTTCCAGCTTCTCTTCAAAGCTGCAAGAGGCTGTGTTCTCAAAACAGAAGGTCAGAGATGAGCCTGGAAGTAACAACTTATCTAAAGTGTTTGTCCATACAGACAGAGAGAAGAGATTGATGCTGTTCTCAGCCAGCCTAATTAACAGGAATCCCACTGCCTGCCTGTATTTTAAGATAGGGTAGCACCAAAGTCTTCTATGCACCACTTTGGTTTTTAACTCTAGCACTGAGATGTTTAAGACTCTCACATGGCTGTTCCATGGACTTGTAGCTCCTTCCAAGCTTGTCTGTACTGCAGAGAGAGCTCTGAATTCAGAGTTGCTGTTTGACAGCTGGTGGAAATGGGTGTTGCAGGGTTCTGAAGGTCAGCTTGAACTAGAAGGAGAGGTGTAGCCACAGTGGTTCCTGGCAGTGTGCAGACTGCTGCAGGAAGAGAGATGGACTTTCCACCAGTCAGTCTTCAGACTATTCAAACCTCTCAAGACTATTTCATAAAATGCCTTTGACACCGATTTTCTGCTGTGACTGCATGTGAAATCTGCAGGGAAGTGCCTCTGTATCATCACAGGGACATGCAAGGGGAAGGACAGTGCCAAGAACGAATCTTCCCCTCAGGGGTGTGGATGAAAGACTGTTGTAGCCTAAAATGGATGCAAAGCCAAAGCACCAAAAATATAGCTGATATGAGCTTGCTGTCAGCTCCTCTTCCAGACACATTTTGTCCTCAGTTCCTTCCTACACTACTTCAGGGACTGCAGTGCCTTCAGGCTGAGTATTATTCCTTTTTATTTGTTTGAATGAAGGCCTTAGACTTTGGTATCAGACTGTAGGTCTCATCACACCAGGACACTAAGCATACATGTAAGAAACAAATATCAAGGTTTGGACAATACAAAAAACTGCTTGGACATGAAACTCCGAATTTTTTTTTTTTACTCTAAGAATATGTTTTTATGGCTTTGTAGAATCATTTTTATATTCATTTTCAGGACATAGAGAATATAATAGCCCTGGGTAAAGTACAAATTTAAGTACTGAAAAGGACTTGGATGTGCACAGACTGGCATGACAGGTGTCTGTCCACCAGCAGCCATCCTAGCTATTTTCAGAGATAGAGGTGCTTCAGAGAAGGTGCCTGAGCTTGAGATTTCAGTATGTGGACAGGACAGTTGAAGCTGTTCCTCTTGCTGGCCAGAGGAACAATGTTGGTTCAGGATAACCTGCAGCTGTGGTTGGTCTCTGTGGACTCCTTGAGGCCAGGTTATGGTTTTCCTTGCTGGCAGCTGTACTGATGTGGAGGTGAATATTGCTGGGTGACTGCAGAGTGAGGGGTGCTGGCTCATACAATAGAGAAAAAGACTTGGAAACATGCAGACAGTGCTGGTAAGTGTCCTGGAAGCTACAAGCAGTCAAACAACTCTCTGTTGACCTTTCTTTCTTTGCCTTGAGGGTAATTTTGAGAAACAGATTTCTTCTGTGGGATCTAATCAATGTTTTCCACAGGGCTGGGGAAAGGGGAAAGTAAATTGTGGAGGGAGGCTGGCATGAGCACCACATTCCAGACTTCAAACAGTGCCCAAGAAAGAAACCAAAGAGGCAAGATTGGAAGCTTCTCTCAGACTACTCTTTCTCTCACACCTCCCCCTGGGCTCAGATGATCATGAGTACGTGGGGGCTGGTCCCTGAGGTGTGCTGTGCTTGCCAGAAGCCCTGGCTGTGTTGAAGCAGAGTGAAGCTGTTGAAGCCAACATTCAGGTTTCTGTGTTAAGACTGAAGCAAGGAACAAGTCCACACTTAATTAAAATAATATGTTTATTTGGGGTTATGCAAGTATCTTGTGGTAACCAAGGCACAAAGCTGAAAGGTGCCTGTGTAACAAGGGTGTTGCACTCACATTTTAACAAGCTTATACCTCCTGTACACACAATACTCCCTGGGCATCCTCACCAGTGTATGCTCTCAGAATTGCTCTCCCCAACAGTGATGTGACCTCTGATTTATTCTGTGGGTAAAATCCAGCCTTGGTGGCCTTTCTGATGAGAAATTTTTCTGATTTTAACACTACCCTCTTGTGTCTAGAACTCCAACATTAAGCTT
>NW_008237242.1:175832-177589 GCF_000691975.1 Corvus brachyrhynchos | reverse complement strand
TTTCTGTGTGTCAGTTTCACTTGAGCTGGCTCTGTGGGAGATGTTTCCTGCCATGAGAGGGCATCTTCAGCTGTAACCTCCCATGCTGTGGAGCTGAGACCCCACCACTGGAGGCTGGAGTATTTGTTTTTTAACATTTTTGTCTTCCTCCGAGGTATTCCCTTTATTTTATCATAACATAAAAACTGGAGCAGACAAAACTCAAGCACTGATGTATATATTTACTTTCTACAGTTTCCCAAATCTCACAAAGGACACACCAGTATTCCTACATAAAGCAATTTTCCCTGGAGGGCAATGATATCCTTATTTTGCATTTAATATTTCTTTCTCCAGCAGCAGTTGCTTCCCTGATCTAGATGGGAGTGCATAAGGAGGGGGTTAATCGGCTGTGTCTGTGCCCTGTGTGGCTACAAAATTCAACCACTTCCAACATCTTGTGCTAGTCTGTGCTCATCAGGTGTCAGGGACATCCTGAATGGGTATTGCCAGCTCCAGACAGCCCTTGCACATTCTGTCTACACAGGAAGGAATCCTCAAACAATTTTGATGAGTATTTTTCCCTCAAAGTCTGTAATGTAATTGAAGTTGCAAACTTTTGTGAAACAGCTTTGATTTTGGATCAAAATCTCAAAATGAGAAGTGCAAATAAGTAACCTAGTGTAGTTCTGAAAAACAGATAACAAAGAAAGTTTAATTTGTGAACTTTAGCTTACCCTGTTTCTGCCTTTTTAAATCTTCAATTATCGCTCTTTTTTAATATTGTCCCAGTTTTTCAGCAGGTTTTTTTTCATTCCAAAAAAGCAGGAAGAAAATCACCTTTTTTTCTTTCTTATTTCTCTTCACATTTTAAAACTTCAGGTGAAAACTGAGACTTGATGTGAAACAAATGTCAGTGTTATATTTTATGTAAAGAAACCAAACACTTGAGTGTGGGGAAAGAGGAGGGGATTGGAAGAAGTCACATTTTCCATCAGGCACCCTTAAGGTATCTCAACCGTAACACCGATATCCAATTTTCCAAACACAACTTTGAAGTAAAGGAGAACAGCAGCTGCCAGTCTCCTCTGACTCTTTCAGCGCCCTCCTTCAATTGCTCAGAACAGTGTAATTTGTATTCCTCACCTCATATACAAAATTCATACAAAGGAAACTATTGGCACTCATCCTGGACAAAGCAATAGGCAAGGAGTGCAGTGGGGTGGAGGTGTGCAGCTCGTGGTAGCTCTGCTCTTCTCTGGGATGGATCCTGGTGGTCCTGTGGCCACACATGCCACCAAGCACTGTGCCCTGAAGAACACAGGACTGATGCAGGACTTCTGCCCTGAGTGTCCTGCTGAGGGCTACTGCTCTGCCCTGCAGACATGTGGATTGCAATTACATATGTTATTCCACTGCCTGCAAAAAGTACATTCCTCGCTGTGACAGTAACAATCAGACCTGAATATTATAACTGCCAAATGTTTTTCTGAATAACAGACTGTAAGGCACTCTTTACAGCAGACTAGTTGAAATAAAACATCCCCTCTCCCAAGCCTGGATCTGTGAGCACGCAGAGTTTGCCCAGCTTGCCTTGGCTCCAGCCATCTGCACTGTCTGGCCTCCCCAGAGGAAGCTCTCACTAAAGGAGAGCAGCAAAACCTTGATAAACAGCAGCATTCCTCTCCCAAGCCATGGACAAGGATCTCCACCTATGAGAATGCACTACAGGATGATGAACAGCAGAAGCGTAACAGCCCAGGAGATCCCTGTTCGCA
>NW_008237242.1:170885-175799 GCF_000691975.1 Corvus brachyrhynchos | reverse complement strand
GCCCAGACCCTCTTTCATAGATTGGCTCATACTGCTCTGAGGAAAACGGAGAGGAATTTTCCACCGTTGCTATCAGGGGTTAGCCACAGCAATGCGAGAGCCTGGCTGTCAGACAGCTTCCAGCTGGAAACAGGCTTTCAGCATGGTGTCATCTAACCCTTCTGGGAGCAAGTGTCAGGAAAGCAGTCCAGAGAAATGCAGCTCCTCAACCAACCTCATAATGATGGGTGGTGCTACTTGGATCAGATGCATCCTGAGGAATATACTTGTCCTGATGTTTAGGCATCAGAATAAGCCTTGAATGTATTTTCCATTCTCAGTGGTTACAACTTTTTGAGGCTCATTCCTACACTGCAAGATTGCTGGAGAAATGTGAAATCAGCAGTGCTTTTACCAGGTTTAAAAAAAACCCTTATAGATTGGGCATTGTTTCTGTTAAATGAAAAAGCAGTTGTGATTCAGCTTTATGTGTCCAGTGGATCAGGTTAAATTATTTTGGTCTAAGCCCACCTTGAAAATAAACATTTTCCTCCTCATTTAATTTCTCTGGCATATGGTTCAATTCTCCTTATCTTCATCTGGGCAGAAAAAAAGCTCCTGTGATTGACAGCACAGAGAGCAACAGATGGTGCTGTTTTTTTCAAGCAAGACTGAGAGAAATACAGCTATTCAATAGCATTGCTCTACCTCTTCAGTCACTTTTTTTTGTGATGAGCAGCGTCATTACCTTTTAAGTCAACTATTCAGATACACACCAACTTTAAATTAAAAAAAATAAAACAAAATAACCCATATTTCTAGTTTTGTATTCTTTACTGATACCTCTCACAAGTTTAAAAGCAGATTGTTTCTCACACAAGCATCTGTAAGTGTGCTGTAGTACCCAGCAAGAGATTCATGGTGCAGAAGTCCCTAGTGATTGCTCAAGGATGATGGTACTACTCTTTACACTGTACCGTGTAATGCATGTAAAGCACAAGTTTCACAAGTGCAAAATAAGTTAGTTGCTTAAGTATATATCCAGAGTAATTATACCCACTATTTTGAAATGGATTGACGTAAGAGGGTAATTTAGATAAAAAGTGTTCAGCAAGTGTCTGCCTTGGATTTCTCAAAGAATGGATTTTCTACACACAGTATTTCCTGTGCAGTCAAAATACAGCAGGGCTAGCAAGCAAAGCCCCAGTAATCCTGATGCACAAGAAATGTTCTGTGTAAAGGAGAATTTCAAGTTATTAATCTATGGTTTTGGTCATCTAAACTAGTGGTCTCTCTGTGTTTTCTGATCTTGCTCTTTCCCCCTCAGAAGCATAGCCGACCCACATGGCTGCTCAGACACATCCTCTTCTTGTGGGCCAGAGGAAGTTTCTGAATGACCTTCACAAGCCTCCACAAGCAGCTCTGAGATACAGCTTAGCATTGAATTCCCAAATTCTCCCTGGTCATTGGGGCCAGCAGCAGCTGCTTGAGCCCCTTCAGCATCCTACCTGCTGAGCACAGAGTGCAGCTCCTGAAGTAGCCCCAGAACAGAAAAGCAACGTAAACTCTTGGCTGAGTGAAGGAAGATGAAAACACGGGTTTAAGGACTTCCATTAGGTGGGACCAGAACTGGAAGTTTGGTGCTATGCTGGAGAAAACAGGGTGTATAACTCACCCATGCCCACCCCTGTGACCATCACAGAGCCAGCACAGGGAGAACAGCTGCCAGCAGCGCTTGGCAGCAGCAGCTCCAGCTGGCCCAGGCTCCCTGGCAACATCCTCCCGCAGACCCCACTGCCGTGTCTCATGCCAGGTTCAGTTCCAGTTTTTCCTCAATTAAAAGGGATGCGTGGCACCGGGCAGGATCTGTCTCCTTCGTCACCAGGCTGCAGGCACGCAATGCACTCCGGGCACGGAGGCAAGTGGGGCTGCCTCCTCTCTCTGCTGACGAAGCTTGTATCAAATAATGAGTATTTTAGATAGCTGGGTCTGGCCTCAGCTGAAATCTGCATTTCCCCTTTTTCACCCTCCTTGCCTTTCCTCCAGTGTCTCAGTGCACTGCAGGGATCCACACTGGGCAGTGCTGGAAGCTACTGTGATAGCTCCTGCTGCTCTGCTCACTGCTCATGGAGCATCCTACTTGCTTTGATAGTAAGGTCAGACCACTAGAAATTCTGGTCATTTGGGGTTTCCCCTCCCCAAAAGCAAATATTTCCCCTCCCCAGAAGCAAATATTTCCTCTCTGCAGTGCCCATCATAGCAGGATCCCATGTCAAATGGCAAATTTCTTCAAGGCATGAACCTCAGTTTGGATGCAAAAATTAATTTACAGCAGGACCTCAGACTGAGCCAAGCAGAAGAGTGTGTTTTAAAAGAAATTTGCATATATGGTGGGCAGTCCCTGGTTGATAGTGCTTTCACTGAGGACTCAGCTCAGGCTTGCTGCTAGGAAGGAGGTGGATGAGGTCCCTTTTCCCTGTGGCTGCTGTGCTGAAGGAGGCTGGCACAGCTGTGTTTGACAGAAGCTGTGAGCCTAGCAAAGTGTTTGTGGCCAACTATAATTTAAACTTTAGCAGATCAGATCAGATTCTCCCAGCTCCAGCTACATCCACTGCTGTGGGATGGTAAATCTGTGTTTCTGACTTGCACAGGCACTCCTCCCCTGCTGGGTGTCAGTCTTTGATGCTCCTCTTTGCTCTGCCTGGGTAACCTCCTGGCATCATTCTGATGAAGGGAATTGACTTTTCCTGGTTTTCAGGAAAACATGTGCTTGCCTGTTTCCTAGGTACTCTGTGCCACGTGATATGTTTCAGGAGGCAGGGGGAAATGGGACTGAGAATCCCATCAGCTGCAGCACATGGTAACGATATCACTTTTAGAAATTAATTGAAAGGATTGAGTTTTATCTTTCAGAGGCACCCTGAGAAGCGCAGTTTTTCTCTGAAAAAAAACGCAAAACCTTAAAAGTGGGAACTCTGGCTGACCTCCTGCATCAAATTTGACAGTAGACAAGTGAAACTGAGTCTCAGAGGAGTTAAAACTGCTGCCCTGGGGAAAGGGGGTAAAATTTGCTCCAGCCCCAAATTGCCCAGCCCCTCCTCAGCCACTGGGGAAGGAGGTGGGGATGACCTTGGCCAGTTCCCTAGTGGGGTTGTGGTCTACCAGCTTCCTGCAGGCTGGCAGGCAGGCAAGCTCTGCTGGCTTTGCTGCTGCAACAGCAGATATATGTCCCAAGCCTGCAGTGGGGCACAGAGTTTCTGTCCCTCGCTCACCCTCGTGATGCTGCTGCACCCTGTCAGATGCCTATGGCTGGCCATGGGGTGCAGCAAAACAAAGGAGCTGATGGCAATGATAGCATTGCTTTTCCTACACCCCATCCTCATAACTCAGCTGAGGTGGAGGTGGAGGCTGGGCTTGCTGCCTCATACGTCGGGAGTGTCTCTGCTCAGAGATTTGCTAACAATCCTGTGGCTGAGCCTTTCATTTAAATACTCAGGTTTCTTTCCCACCAGAAACTGAATTTGACTTTACTGAAGAAGTTAATAGAAATTACAGATGTAGAGTGAAACTTGCTGAGCCAAAAGTGTCCCATTGCAAATGAACTCTTGGCCATAATTCAATGTCCCATCAGTTTTTCTTACAAAATAATGAGCTACATTAAAATCAGATAATTCATTTAATGTCTGCTTTAACAGCTTCTGTGTCCTGAGGTTTCTGGGGCTTTTCTAGAAATGTGCTAGAGAAATCAGCTCTCTTTATTTCTCTCCAAACCCTGTGTTGCCTGAATGAATCTGAGCCATATATGAAAAAAATTATACCTCCTATGAACACATCCAGACTTCCACTCTTAGAGTCATAGAATGGATTGGATTGGAAGTGGCCTATAAAGGTCACCTGCTCCAATCCCCTGAAATTTAATCTGATCTGGAATGTTTTAAGTGATGGAATATCTACCACCCCTTTGGGAAGCCTGTCCTAGTGTTTCACCACCACCACTTTTGTCTTTATATCTAATTTAAGTCAAACCTCCTTTATTTTAAGGACTCTTATCCTATCACAGCAGACCCTGCTAAAAAGTCTGTCTTCGTCTTTTTTATAAGCCTCCTTTATGTATTGAAAGGTCACAAGAAGGTTCCAGGAGACTTCTCTTCTCTGAGCTGAACAATCTCATCTTTGTCAGCCTGTCTTTACAAGAGAGATGCACCAGCCCTCTAACCATTTTCATTCTCACCAGACAAGAGACCTCCACCTTGTTATCTTTAAATTGCCAAATATGCCAAGATTATTGACTTCTTTAAAAAAAAAATAAATTAAAGCCATTTTTCTCTTAAATAGAAACAGTAATAAGTTAACAAAAAATTAAATTAGTTAATGCATCTTAGCAGCAATCAGTTTGGAACACAAGACCGATCTCTGTCAGCTTTTACCTGGTAAGGGCTGTAGAAAGAAATATTTTCTTTCCAAAAAGCATTATTAAAAACTAAAAGCAATATATCTTCCCATAGCATATTCCTAAGAAAGCAAATTGACATAGTCATGCTGTGGGTGGCCATAACACAACCATTACATTGGGAAGGTGGTTTTGAAACTGAATCTTTCGGTAGGAGAAAATAGTAAAGGCACCAGGTCAGAGTCCAACCATTTCTTAAATGAATGTAATACTTTTTACTCATAATTTGGAGTAAAACCTCAGAATGTGTGCTCAAACCTGCACCTTTGCAGGCGTCATTTTCACCTGGAACTGGTGATGAGGCAGCTGTGACAGCACCTCGCTGTCCAGTCTCTGTGTTTGTGGGTGTGTGGCTTACACCATACTGGAGAGGATTAATTGCTCATACAAGGTCCTCAGCCTCTCATGTGACTTTTAGTTGTATGTTACAGAGAGAGAAGCTTTTTGGCTGCCCCATTTGTTGACAAAACACCAGCACGGGAAGA
>NW_008237242.1:160591-170413 GCF_000691975.1 Corvus brachyrhynchos | reverse complement strand
AATCACGAGCTGATAATCACTAAAGAGCTGACAGTCTCTGCAAGGGCCCTCTTGCCAGCAGCTGAGGGAAGACACCAGGCCTTGGGAAGGCGATTCCTTTCAGGACCATCTCTCCGGACCAGTCACCTCTTCCTGGGTCAGAGCCGCTGACCCCTCACCACCAGCTGTAATAATCCACCATGTGGATCATGCCACTGCAGGCTTGAGAAACATCTAACCCTGATCAAAAGCAACAGACAGACAAAGAGGGATGGAAGCAAAGTGTAAGAAATTATCCAATTCAAGAAAGTTCATACCTTTCCCCACCTGTGAAAGCTCAGTGAGAGCAAGAACCAGAACTGCTCTGTGAAGGATTTATCCACAATCCTAATAACCCCATGGCTGTCTCTGATGGAAACACCACTGTCTGAGGCTGGGCCGCCACCAAAAAGGCTATTCTAACCACTTTGGGTTATCCAGAGCAATTGTCTCACCATGAAAGTGAAATGACTCCCAGTGCTGCTAGTAGAAAGAATTTGGGAAAATCCTTCCGCACTTGAAGGCCTAAAGGGCAAAAACCTTAGGCACCATTGCTTTCATCCTTAATTGTTACACTGTCTGCAGTCTTTTTGGTTTACAGAACATTTTATTCATCTTGCGAGGTTGTGCTCATGGAAATCGATTCACATGACGCATCTTCCCCCAAGGGCAGCACACCATGGGCTGGAGACACTGCCTCGTTGTGCCTGCCAGCAGGAGAAGGGGCTCCTCCAGGACTGAAGGACACTCTTCTCATCATCTGACTGGTGCTGAAATGGTGTCACTGCTCTCAGAGGCAGCCTGGGCTCTGCGCAGCACCTATTCCTACCACTCCTCTGTCCTGAAGAGGCTGTACTGAGGGATTTGGCAGGGAAAAATATCACTCCCTTGTTACACAGCCATACATAGGTTGCTCAGGTCCCTAATTGCAGCAAGGATGTGGCAGACTGCTCTTGTGTCTTTGATAAAGGGAAAACTCCAAATAACACAGACACTTGAAACAGCAGGAGAAGTAGCTGTGCCTATGGCACTGCTTGAGAACTGTCTGGGCAAACCATTTAGGTCTAGCTTGCTTTTACTTCCACTTCACTCACTCCAAATCAGTCCAAGGGCTGTCAAAACAGGATGAACATTTGATAACAAATGTGGCAGACAAAATCTGGACAAACTCCGGAAAGTCTTGCAAGAGTTGTCCCCTCACCTAGAGTCACTGCAGACTTTCTCAAGACCAAAGGCTGGATGTGGTTGGTAACAGGTCTAGATAAGGTCTGTAAGTGTCTGGACCATTGTAGGAACATCTATCCTTTTCTATGGATGCATAAGGAATTCCTAAAGTGTATAAAGCCATTATATAAAAATATAACATAAAACCCCCTACCATGGTGATATAATACCCTTTTCAAACTTTTCTTCTCCCTGTGAAAATTTAGAACCCAAATTAGGAAGACAAGCTTAGCCTTTCCTTGTAGGAAACTCATTCTTCTCTGTTATAAATGGTGTTAGTTGGCTGGGCTTTAACGCAGCAAGGGCTGCCAGCCTTCTAAGAGAGGTTTGCTTGTCTTCAGTCCATATGGCTCTTTCCCAGTTCTTATTAGAGCATAAATTTTTAAAAATATTTTTAGTTCAAACAGGCAAGCAATGAATGAAAGTGAATGTGCCAGATGTCCCTCTCCGTTCTGTCCAGTCTATCCATTTTCTCCCTCTTCTAGGGTAAGCAGATGGTTGTGGACAGGGTATTTATCAGAAACCTTTTACAAGGAGAATAAACAAAGCAAAAAGCTGGGCCTGCAGCACATTGCAGCTGCTGGCTTTATACACCAGGTTGGCTTGGCTTGTTCTGATAAATCCAACCTTTTCCCCTCTTTCTAAGGCTGGCTTCTTAGCTCCCTTCCAGCTGGCCCATTTGGGGTATGTATTGTTGGTAGATAGTCATGGACACCCCTCCTCCTACCACAGTCTTACTTTATCCCTTTCATGACGCAGGCATGGTGACACAGGTTTTTATCATTTTGACTGCCTGGACACAGTGTATTCACAAACAAGGGCTTGGACCTTTCTGCTATGATCTCAGCAGAGCTCACCAGAAGGTTGAAATCTAAACCCAGAGTGCTTCCACTTTCCTGACAGCCCCACCCTTGACCGATGGTGTCCCATGTCCCAATACATGAACAAAACAAAGACTTGAATAATCAGATACATAATCACAACAGTCAAGAACTATCCCAGTAACAAAATCTTACCATGTTAATGGATCATAGTTCTGCCATAGTTCCTTTTCATCCTGGGCCCAGGTAGGGGAGGGAGAACTGGGAGAGTTTGACCATTAATATAAACACTCTTTTTCACTTAATAGTCCTCTTTCCTGAAGACATACTGTCTTTTATAGATCTTTGGAATCTGAGAAACTCTGTTAAATATGGAGCCTTAGAAATTATTTGTGTGACACTGGGTCACGTAAACTCTAGAATTTTGCCTACAGTCCCCAGACAAATATTTTACAGTTTATTCTTAAGCTCTCCTGAATATGAAAGCACGCTGAGAACATTTTGTCTTTGTGCCCTTCATTGTGCAAGGCAGAAGAAATCTACGGGCCTGAAACTGCTTCTCACTTCCCACTCAAAACCAGCACACCTCACCTGAACTAACCACACCTCTTGCATGTGCAGGGTTTGAGCTGGGTATGCAGTCAGAACGGGGGTTCTCACAAGACATTCTTTACTGCTTGTTGGGTGGTTAAAATAACGAGTAGTTGTTTCCCTGGTATTTTAGCTGTGTGCAGTTTTGGTCCTTGCCAAGGCATAGGAACTGCATAGAAGAGCATATTTCAAGTAATAAATTCAAACACTTTGAAACTTGAGGGGAAAAAAAGGTGAATTAAGATGAAGCCAAAGATTAGGGTTAGATATTGTTTAATCCAAACCAGGATATCCATCCCTGACAAAAATGTTGACTATGGCTATTCTCTTGGCACCGTGTCTGTTCTTTCCCCACCCTGCTTTCTTGGAAGCCACTGTGCTCTGGCTCTTCAATTAGAAACGGATAACTGATGCATTGCACACTGGAAAAAGCTTATCACATTGCATTATTTGTTCCATCACTGGAGCCCCATCACCACTGTGAAATCTATTTCTTCAAGTTTGAAAGGGACTTGGATAAACTGCCTGGCCATCCCGTCTGGGAATGACGGCTGTCTGATCCAGGCAGTTTGTCACGGACCCGTGAAAATGGCACTGATGGAGTGAATGTGTCTCTGGTGCATATTTTGGAGCAAGGGTTTGTGCAGATGAGCTGGCAGAGGCTGAACTGTGTTTTGGAGGATCATCTGGACTGCAGCTCTGCTGTAGCTGGGAGCTCAGGCCTGAATTTCTGCCCATTTAGGGGATCCCTCAGTTTAGGTGTATGGAGGGGGTGAGAAAAATGCTTTTAGGCTGTAAAAATGGAGGGATGAGATAGCAGTGGTAGTCCTGGGCTGCTGGAGCATATCACCTCAGGGTACTTCCTTGGGCAAGACAAGAAGTGGTGGAGAGTGGATGGAGAGACAGGACCTCAGCTCCAGCTCTCATATTATATGGGAAAGAAAATGTCGGTGTAAAGCAGGGCAAGAGGATTTCCGGACTGATGGAAAAGCCAGAGTTAGGGAGGATCCAGACATCACATGAACTGTGTGAGGGCAGATGACATGTAATGGAGCTGGATTTGCCCTATTCTCATTCTCCACAGCTAGTGATAGCTTCCTATAACCAGTTTGGGAAACACCTATAAAACACACTTCTCTTGCTACGTTCCCCAGGGAACTGGTGTGGCCCTAAACCACACACAGCTTGGACACCACTAGCCGAACTGCACGAAGCACTCACTGCACTGCCACTGTCTGCAGAGCCCAGTGGCTGTGGGTTACAGGACAACAAAATGTTTAACCGTGGAGCAGGTGATGCATGGGCAGTGACTGCAAGCCCTTTTTGGGTGACAAACACCTGGAAAGCCCCATGAATCTGCCTTCCTCTTGGTGGCCCACTCTGGAGGCTCTCTTGGGGGATGCTGGTGGGTTTTGCCTGAATCCCTGTTACTGACCAAAACGTCCACAGAAAAAGGAGCAGATCCCAGAAGCTTTCAATGAAAATACTTCATTTATTCCTGTGGGTTTGCAGTGGTCAGCACAGAGGTGAGAAAAGGCTTCAAAGGTGTGAGGTTGAGGTCTGAGGGCTCTGCCCAAGGCTGCTGTAGCAGTGAGCCAAAGGACAGTGCAGTGCTGGGTGTTCTTCATTGGCACCAGAGAGAGGAGGTTTTATCCCTGTGCTGCTGCAGGTGTGGTGGAAATTCCAGGCAGACCAAGAGGGTGGGCAGCCCTACAAGGGCAGGAGGGGACAGTACCCAGGCAGTAATGAGCCTAGAGAGCTATAGTGGGCTGGGAATTTGGAGCTGGTCAGTGTGTCGTGGTGGCATGGTGCAGGGTGACCCTCATCCCTTCAGCTGTGGCCTGACTCTCTTACTGTCTCAGTGGAGACTTGCTTGTGAAACTGCAGGGGCAGATTATCCCTCTGTCTGGTATGGAGGAATTATCACTGCAAACAGGATTATTTGTAAGTGAGGGTGCCATAAATGTTTAATTACAGGTACAAGACTGTCTGGGCCACAGAATATTTTTTAAAAAAAATTTTTTGTAATACTTCTGTTTTGTTGCCTCTTGAAACACTAGCCTTCAATTTTACATACTGACCTCACCAATAACCCACTGTCCCAATGTCAATATGAATAACGTGGTTCTAAGAGTCAGTCCCTTTTCTCATGGAGCAGTTTTTGCCTGCAGACAAGGTGGGAAGCAGCTTTCACTCAACAGTTTTTGCATTTTAGCTGATATCTCATTACCTGACATTAACAGACCCATGTGCTTCACTTCATCTTAGGCTGTTATTAGCAGATAGAGGCACATCCTGCTGCCAGAGACCAGCAGGGCAAATGTAGTGGCACCGTGTGTGAGTTCGGCTGGCAAAGGCTGGAAGGGTGATGCTAGGTGTGCAAATACATAGCAAACAGGTAGGGAAGGGGTCAGATTTTATTTTCTCTGTCAGCACACCTGCAACACCCACCAGCCTTGCACCTAAAAGCAAAACCAAACCTTCTAGGCCAGTCCTTTTCTCATCTCCAGATCAGGAAGATATCTTCTTCTCAGCATGAAGCACTTTCAGTGTTTTATTCTAGCAGAAAGTTAATTCAAAGTAATCTGCTATTTTGATGTCCTATTATTTTAGGTTCAGTTCACATGTTTGAATGAGTGTATCTGACCATTTGGAGATCAAGAATGGACACTGAGAATCAATTCCTCCATTGTTTTTTTACTGAGTCCAGAATTTCTGCCTTTAGACAATGGTATTATGGGACAGCTACTCCTTGCTGAAGGCACAGAGCAGAATAATGGGCAGCACAGATATCTGCAGATGGGATTCTGTTCAAAAGATTGGAAATAAAAGAGCAAAGTCTAAATTCTGCTATTAATTGGGACCAAAAAATGTGTGTAGTATCAAACCACAAGAGCGATGATGGGTAGGGACCAGGTGGACTCTACTAGTGAGCAAGGAAGAGAAGGAATCTTTCTTCTTCCTAATAGCTGCCAAGAAACGTGCTTGTTTCAGCTTTTGCATGAAACAATAAATGGTAGCTTTGAAGCCCAAAGCTCTTTGGTTTTACTCCTTCTCCTTTTGGGACATGGGTGCTGTGGATGTTCATTATTGTACTAGTTTGAAAACAAACCAGTGGGAGGCACCAAGTCAGAATAACAATTTAATGGGGAAGTTAAAGAAAAGGAAAGAAAAAAAACTAAAAGAAAACACTGGTTCAAACTGACAGAGTCAAGATACAACCTGAGTCCCTGTTAGGCAGGGTGGTGGTAGCAGTCTGGTAGAATGGTGGCTGCAGTCCTCTGAAGCGGTGATCCTGTAGAAAAAAGGTCTGCTCTTCCTCAGAAGGTCCAGTGGTGGCTATGTTGCTCCTGTTCCCTGGAAAGCCAGTGGAAAGGGTTGTCTCTGGTGTTCAGAGTCCCAGATTATATCCACGATGGGATGCTTGGTTCCTCCCTCTGGGTGGAGCATCTCACAATGGGGTGATGAGTCATGAGGCCAAGTGTTGATTAGGCTCATTAACAGAAGACAGTCCGGAGGGAGTTATCTCTGAGTCATGGGGCAGGACAATGATGGGCCATTAACAGAAAGATAGTCTGGGGGGAGGAGGCAAGGAAACACTGTCCCACCTGATTTCAACAGCTCATGAGGATGGTAATAGAATACACTGCAACCCAGGACAATTACTCACATTGGAAACTTTTGCCACAGGAAGATCTCGAAACAGATTTTGGAAAGCTATGAAAGCCCCAATGTCAGCCAAAAACCTCAATGCTGTCCCAGCACTTGCTGAATCAAATTATTAAGTGCCAAAATAAATTAAAGTTTGTCTCTTAGTCATTCCCAATTTTACATGATCCAGGGCTTTCAAACTCCTTCCTAACAAGAAGGTCCTCTCTTCTTGAAAAAGAAATCCCACTTTGGTGACAGCAGCTTCCAGAATCTGCAACTGTGTTTTCTGAAGTCTTGCTTCACTCTCCAGTAAATTCCCTTCCACCTCTGTTTGCCTGGTAAAATAACCAGAATATTTGCATTTTTTAAAAAATCAGGATTTTCAGTAGTCATAAAGCATAGGCTAATGAGCATCTTCTGCAAGACTATTTAGTTAATTAATATTTATACACTGCAGCAAGGCTCAAGATCTAATCTATTAAGTGTTATTTAATAATTCTGAATATCTGCCTTGGGAATCTGAGATTGAAATTCACTGCAATTGAATTAAGCTTCAATTAAAGGTTCCTGCCATTAAATCTTTAACATAGGGGCAATAAACACAACAAAAGCATGAAGCAAGGAGATGCAGCTCTGCCTGGCAAGCCTGTGGGCTCAAACAACCAAGAGCCACCTCTGTTCTTGGGAGTGGAGAGTGAGTGTCACTGAGACAAGTGGATCATGCTTATCCTTGGGGCCAAGCACTGAGCCCACAGGAGATGAGGTTTCCACTCCTATGCTATATTTGGCTGGTGAAGAATGAGAAAAAGGGAAGACCAGCCCTCAGCTGCCTCTAGTAGCCTGGAGCACTGCCGCAGACCCCTTGTGTCTGTGAGGGCTGGCATTGCCCTTGGGGTGAGTGGTGCAGTCCCACACTCCTCTCTTTGGGCTGTTGAGTAGGAAATTACCATGGCAAGTGGCTGGGTACAGGCCAACACTGACACTCTTTGTGCTTGTGCTACCAGCAGACAACCCCCAGATGCAAAGGGCTCACCCCTCTCACTCATCTCCAGCCAGTGTCTCTTCCGTGACATGACTTGTCCTGCTGTCTCCCACGGAAAGAACTAGAATATGAAACAGAGAATCCTTTCTCACCATCCTTCAAGCACTTTCTCACCATCACTCAGCAAACATCAATTGCACACCCCTTCCAGCACCCACAAGAGTCTGTATAAACAACCTGCAGAGATATCTCTGCTGGGTTAATCTTCCATTCTGACAGAAGAACCACAGCCCCTTTCCAATTCTCCGCTGCTTGAGCCTTATTCTCCCCATTTGAGGTCTAACATGGGGTTTCCTGAGACTTCACAAGGATTAAGGTTAATTTCTGGAGATGCTCCATACCTCATCTCCATCATCTCCAGAGGCTGCTGCCACCTGCAGCTGCAGTCACTGGCACTGGGGCCTTTTAGCAGATGCAGGTCATTAATCTGTCCAGCAGTGACTGTGAAGCTTTGCTTTGCTGCCGTGGCATGCTGGTGTACTTAAGGCTTTCTACATTACTGAATAACTTAGCACCTCATTTCACTGGTGGGTCTTGGCTTTCCTGTTAGTCACACCCTGGTTTGTCCCCAGGATGTCTTTTGGAATACACTATTTCCCACCTCAAAATTAAACCTGGGTGACATTTCCACATCATTAGCTTCTAAGACTACTTTCTGGAGGAATGAAACATTCACCAGCATCCCAACAGGCTCCTGGTATCCCCATTTCCCTCACACGCCATCCCTGAGCATGCAACTGCAGCCTCCTGATTTAAATACATCCACTCTAGCACCCTGCACATTGACCCTCACATTTATCAAGCAACTGAAGAGGAAGGAAAAATATAAAAAACAGGAAAGAAAAAAAGAGGGATAGTTTAGGGCCACAGAACACCTCAGAGGAGCCCCAGACAAAAGCTGAGCAGGGTGGTCAACCTTGAACAACTTGAGTATGAGTCAGTCCATCACATTGTGCGGCTGGGGAATCATTCCTGGGACTGATAGCTTCAGTAACGTTGTTGCAGCCATGTACCGGTGAGGAGTTTCTCACAGACCAAGGAGCTGCTCACTTTTGGGAAGGTTGGGTGTGCATGTGGATGCATATACAGAACTCCATTCTGCAGTTATGGCTTTCTAGAGAATACTAGTGGGTGGTTCAAAAAGTAAAAGAAGGATATTTGTTGGGGTGGCTCAGCTCACTCAGGAGCCAAGAAGTTTAATTGTATCCTCCCCCTTGGTTGTACTCCACTGGTTGCTTCCCTTTTCCCTGCCTTGTTCCACCCCCCCTTAAAAAGCCATGCATGGCTTCCCTTGGGGCCCTTTCTGGTCCTTGGACCCTCCGGCAATAAACCTGTGCTGGAACCCACACCAGAGGCCCCTCTCTATTCCTTTACCTCCAGGCTGATGCGAGCCCAGACACCGGCTGCCTGTCGCGCCTCCTCTGAGGAGGAAGCAGCACGCGCGTCTACCTTGCACCCTGCTTTGCCACCGAAGGCGTTCCCTGAGGACGTTGTGGAAGTGACGCTGTGTTCCCTCTGACCGAGGGCATGCCAGAGCTCAACCTTTTGAGCCAGCCTGCATCAGTTTGGTGCCCAAACAGGGACCCACACACGTGAGTCCCTGAGACATCCTCGCTGTCGGGGCACAGCGAGAATAAACAGCTTCGGAGCTGCCAACATCTCTCGTCACAGCACGCTCTGTTTTAGAGAGCGGTGCTCTGAGAGGAGGCTGCCACCTCCAGCTTGGAGAGCAGCCTTAGCCTTACCCGGAGGGCTCCACCCATGCTTTTTGGTTCCTTGGATCAGATGTCTGTAGCTCTATGAGGGGGAGCACTCGGTGAGTATTTCTGTGATTCCCGGTCCCTGGGAGTTTTGTTTAGTTTTCCCTTTTGTAGGTGGTGGGTGGAAGAGAGTGCTGAGAGAGGGATGGGTTCTAGACTCTCTCAGCCTCAAAGAGAGGTTTATGTCCAAGTTGGGGAATCCCTGAAAGGTTGTGGGTTTAAGTTTTCTAAAGGATTTTTAAAGAAGTTTGTTAGGTGGCTCTTCTTTTATTTTCCACAGATGTCCCCTGTTAATTTAAAATCTGCCACATTTTGGCAATTTGTGGGGGACAAAATATTAGAATTAAGCCAACGTGGAGACATCTCTGGAGAGAGGTTTCTCTGTGTGGTTTGGGCTTTAAGAGACATTCACAAAGCCAACAGGAAAATAAAAGCAAAGCCCCAAGTTCTCCCCAGTTCTCCCCAAGTCCCTCTTTCCTCCCCTCGTGTTCCTCGTCCCACTACCCCTTCGCTGAGAAGACCGGGAGGTGTAAAATGCCTGGAGGCACAGGGCTGCCACCATCTCCCTGACCCTCCTCGATCCTCTCAGCTGCCCCGTCGATATAGCCCTGGCCAAGCTGTTTTGGCTTCTACCCAAACCCACTCTCCTATGCCCTCTTCCCCGGTTGTTTACCCTAAAAGTGGTTCCCAGTTCTATTGCCCTCAAAATGGCGAC
>NW_008237242.1:136557-160539 GCF_000691975.1 Corvus brachyrhynchos | reverse complement strand
CTGCCTTTCCCCAAAATGGAGGGGACCGCATGGCGTAGCCCACCTTTTTCCCTTCTTCTTCCCATAACCCCTTTCTCCTCGCTCCCCCTAACCCTTTCTTGTCTCCACCCCCACATGACATGACAGCTGTGAGCTCCTCCCTTGTGTTGGGTACCACCCCCTGTGTTGGAAGTCCCCACCCTCCCCGTGGCCACTCCTCTTTGTCCTCAGCCCCTGCCCACTGGGAGGGGCCTTCTGGTTCCCATGCCCCGCCTTCCAGTTCCCATGCTAAGGAAACCGGAACTGACGCCATTTTGAAACTGAGATCGGACACCTCCCCCAGTCCCTTCGCTGCACCGGTTACTTACAACTGGGCTGGCAGCAACCCCACATAGAAACCCTTTGACCCTTCTGGGCTCAAAGAACTTTGCAAAGCCCAGAAAGAGTTTGGGAGGGAGAGTCCATATTTTAGGAATCTCCTGCAGGCTATCCTCACTAATACGGTGATGGTCCCAGCAGACCTCCAAAGTATTTTTTCATGCTTGCTTTCTCCAGCCGAATTTGAAATGTGGGATGACGGATGGAGAAAGCAACTAAAGGAGATCCTCCCAAATTTATTACAAGATCTGAACAACGCGGGGGTTTCCATGGATCACCTCACCGGTGAGGGGTTGCTTGCCAAGCCACAGGACTAAGCCCAAAACACCCGAGAGCCAGTCCTGAATGCTGTAAAGCATAGGGCGGAGCATGCTTTCTTAATGATGCCCCCTAAACTGGCGCCTCAACTAAATTACACAGAAATTTGGCAACTCCCAAATGAACCTTTTATTGATTTTGTTGATAAATTAAAACTAGTGGTGGACAAGCAAGTGGAAGATCATAGAATTAGAGAAAATATAATTACCCAAATAGCCAAGGCTAATGCAAATGAAACATGCAAGAGGGTAATTATGACTCTCCCACTTGATCCTCCACCAACCCTAAAACAGATGATTCGGCATTGCACAACCTTAGCTCCCATTGGCCAACCAAATTTAAAAACAAGGGGGAATGTGGTGGGAGCTGCGGCTCCGTTGCACTGAGGCAACGGCACCTCAGGACAGGAGGACAACAAACAAAACCTGGATTTGCCACAGATGTGGCAAACCAGGACATATGGCCCGAAACTGCAGAGCTCCAGACCCTATTAATCAAGGTTCCCAAGCTGTTCCCCCAGGGCAAATAACATTGCCCACTCCTTTGGAGGTACAGCCGGGAAACTGAGGACACAGTTCAGATCTGCAGCCCTGCATGAAGACACAAATAAGGAAGCTGCAACCTGAAGGACTGTCACTACCACCACTGCAACCACGATGGACTCCATCACACCTCACCAGGTCCTCGTGAATTGCGAAGGACGTAAAGACTGCTGCTTGTTCATCATGGGGGACACCACACCAGAGATCTACATTACACCAGAGATCGTCCAAGTAGGATCCCAAGGACTCTTCACAATAAATGCTCAACGTGTTAACCCACCTTTCTTTCTTGCAGCTGGCCAGGTTGTCGCTCAGGCCATCCTCATGCCTAGGAGTTCACCAAAGAACTACAATCCATCCGTCTTCTGGGCTGAGGCGGTAGGGAGGGACAAGCCGATGCTTAGTTGCAAGATATCATGCCAGGGCTCAGATATCAGCCTGGCAGGAATGATGGACACGGGGGCAGATGTGTCAGTCATCTCCTCCAACAATTGGCCGTCGCACTGGGAGCTGCAGCCGGTGGAAGGTATTGTTACAGGTGTAGGAGGATCTGTAGCTGCCCAGAGAAGCAGGACTCTTGTCCAAACTGAAGGTCCAGAGGGATGGATTGCAACAGTCCGCCCATTTGTAATCGACTCTGGGTTCACATTGTGGGGCAGGGATCTCATGTCCCAGTGGGGAGCCTGGGTTGAAATCCCATCTCAACCCCAGGATTTTTAGTAGGGGCCACTGCGGAGCGCCCCACCCAGAAATTAAATTGGCTAATGAACAAAAGGGTCTGGGTGGATCAGTGGCCTTTGAAGGGACATCAATTGAAGGCACTCAACACACTCGTGGAGGAGCAGCTGAGGAAGGGAAACATCGAGCCTTCCAACAGCGCTTGGAATTCCCTGGTGTTTGTAATCCGAAAGCCAGGGACAGACAAGGGGAGACTCCTTCACGACCTGTGGAGAATCAATGAAGTCATTGAGGACATGGGACCCCTGCAGCCTGGAATGCCATCAACCTCCATGCTCCCTAGGCAGTGGAAGTCAGCAGTCATAGACATCAAGGACTGCTTCTTCCAGACCCCCCTGCATCCGGACGATGCACCCCGGTTTGCCTTCTCGGTGCCTTCCATTAACCAAGAAGCTCCCATGCAGCATTACTGGCGAGTTCTGCTGCAAGGCATGAAAAACTCACCCACCATCTGCCAGTGGTATGTCGCTCACATTCTGTCCCCTGTCCGGAAATGGGCGGCCAGAGCCATGATCCTACACTACATGGATGATGTTCTGGTGTGTGCTCCCACGCAGCAATACCTGGAGTGGACTCTGAGCGAGGTAATCGGGGCCTTAGAGGCCAATGGTTTTGAGATCCAAGCCGAAAAGGTCCAGAAAACCTCACCTTTCAAATACTTAGGAGTCAAAATTGAGGAGCAGACAGTGACACCCCAACAACTGAAGATCAGTGATAACCCCAGGACTCTGCAGGAACTCCACCAACTCTGTGGGTCAATCAGTTGGGTGAGGCTGCTCCTGGGGCTGACGACCGAAGACCTTGCCCCTCTGTCCAACTCGCTCCGCGGAAATGACGATCTCAAATCCCCAAGGCAGTTGACAGAGGAGGCGAGGAACTCCATCATAAAGGTCCAAGACATGTTGTCATCTCGCCAAGCCCATTGCTGCGCCCCAGGTCTGCACTTTCAATTTATTGTGTCAGGGGAAATGCCATACCTCCATGGGCTGATTTTCCAGTGGGACCAGGTGCAGAGGGATTCTCTTCTGATCATTGAGTGGGTTTTCCTCTCGCACCAGCCGTCCAAAAGCATTACAACGCCACAGGAGCTCATGGCTCAGTTGGTGATAAAGGCTAGGTCCCACCTCCGTACCCTTGCAGGGTGTGACTTCACATGCGTTTACCTACCATTAACCACCAATGCACTGGACCATCTCCTTCAAAACAACAAACATCTCCAATTTGCTTTTGATAGTTATTCAGGACAAATATCGGCACACAACCCAAAAAACAAACTGTTCAATTCGGCCTTCAAATTGATACCAAAAGAAATTCAGAGTCGTGAACCACTCAACGCCCTGACGATCTTTACAGACGGCTCTGGAGCATCCGACAAGTCTATCATCACTTGGAGGGATCCTTGCACTCAGAAGTGGGAGTCTGACATGCAGGTGGTCGAAGGATCACCACAGGTTGCAGAGCTTGCTGCAGTGGTCAGAGCATTTGAGCGGCTCAATGAACCATTTAATTTGATAACAGACTCAGCATATGTTGCGGGAGTAGTGTCCAGAGCACAGAGAGCATCGCTCAAAAAGGTGGCAAATCCAAAAATCCGTAACTTACTTTCAAAGCTGATCCGAATTGTCTCCCACTGAAAGCAACCTTTCTATGTGATGCATGTGAGGTCACACACTGATCTGCCCGGTTTCATTGCAGAGGGGAATTGGAGAGCTGATGCACTAGCCATGCCTACAGAATTGGCAAATTTACCAAATAGATTCCAACAAGCCCAGCTGAGCCATGCTACATTCCACCAAAATGCTCCAGCTCTCATCTGGATGTTCCACCTTATCAGAGACCAGGGAAAGACTATTGTGGCAACATGCCCTAACTGCCAGAAACATCAGCTACCATCATTAGGCCAAGGGGTTAACCCTCAAGGCCTTAGCAGTTTTGAGGTATGGCAAATGTACATTACCCATTTCCCCCCATTTGGTTGCCAAAAATACATACACGTGTCAGTAGACACTTTTTCTGGTACAACCTGGCCCACCCTGGGGAAAGAGCAAAGGACGTTGTCAACTATCTGACTCAAGCCTTTGCTGTGTTGGGGACACCAAAAAAGATAAAAACAGACAATGGCCCAGCATAGACTTCTGCAGAACTTAAAAAATTTTTTGATGAATGGGGTGTGGAACATGTCACTGGCATCCCCCATTCTCCTGCGGGCCAATCGATTGTCGAGCACAAGCACCAGACTTTGAAAAGACTACTTGAATAGCAGAAAGGAGGCAATGAGACCAATGCCCCTGTCTTAAGACTCTCCAAAGCACTCTTCACCCTAAATTTCCTAAACTGCTCCTGCGAGGAACCGAATCCCCCCATCATAAGGCACTTTACAAATTCTACCAAGGCCAAACTGACTGAAAGACCTGAGGTCTTGATAAAGGATCCAGATACGTTGCAAGTACGTGGCCCATACCCCTTAATCACCTGGGGTAGAGGCTATGGATGTGTGTCCACCCCAGAAGGGCCTAAGTGGATCCCTGGGAAGTGGATCAAGCCATTTTTAGTAAAGACAATGAAACCTAAAAAACCAGAAAATGCAGTGGCAACAGCCTGGAAAAGAAGGAGAAACAAGACCTCCTAAACAAAAGAGGAATTCTTCTCCCAGGCTGCAGAGGTGAACATTCCCCTTCCCATCTTCCCTAATGTGTTTCCCTACCCTAAGCGATCCTTTGTTTTTATTTGAAAGAGGGGGAATCCAAGGGAACCATGACTGTTTTGTTCAAGTTTATCATATTCATATAATGTTCTGCTCTTCCTTAGTTTAAAGCTTCTACAGGATGATCTCCCACCTGCTATTGTTCTACCTGCTACAGCTCCTTTTATACCAGCAAGGAGAAGCATGGATAATCCCCCAACTGAGAAAAAATATGTGGGTCACCCTAGCTGGAGCGCTGCAACAAGACCATCGCTGTCTGTCTACGGTGGCTGCAAGTGACCCCCTTTCTACCTGTTTAGTAGGGATTCCGTATACACCATACTCAAAGCCCAAAAGGGGACCAACCGTAGCCAATCACTTGCAACGATGGGATGCGTGGGCCAAAACATTGCCTGATGCTGAGAAGGAACCCCAGGAGCTTGAGCTCTTAGGGTCTGCTCCAGCTCCCCTCTGCCTTCATTTCTATTATAAGGCAGAAGAGGAAGGGAAAAAATATACCATCATCAACCCGCACCATAGGCAATTCACCTCACCAGAATGGTGCAATGTCACAGAATTTACCCTCTCGGCATCCACTAACCATCCCAAAAAACTTCCAAAGGGGAAATTCTTTATTTGCAGGGATAGGGCATGGGCAGGTCTCCCTTCTTGGCTTCGCGGAGGTCCGTATACATTAGGCCAGCTGACGCTGTTTACGCCCAACTTGACCCAAATTATTAATTGGAGCAACAGAACCCAATTGGCTCGGGAAAAGAGGGGTCTCAAAAATTTGGACAAAAATTGCGATTCAGAAATTTTCCATTGGTCCCACCTAAAAAGATCCGCCGTCTCCCTCTTTTTGCCATGGGTAGCAGCGGCGAAGGCTCTAGGGGAATTGGGCACCCTAGAGTGTTGGGTGGCAAAAAAAGCCAATCTTACATCAGCTGTTCTAAGTGGCCTCCTCGAAGACGAGGAAATAACTAGAAAGGCTACCCTACAAAACAGAGCTGCCATAGACTTTTTGCTCCTAGCACACGGCCATGGGTGCCAAGAATTTGAAGGAATGTGCTGTTTCAATTTATCCTCAAAAAGCGAGAGCATACATTCCACCATCCAAAAGATGCAGAAAATGGTCTCTGAAATCAAAGTAGAGACAGAAGACTGGATGGATAATATTTTTAAGAACTGGGGATTATCAAGGTGGATTTCATCCATTTTAAAGACTGTTTTATGGATTTTCGTTATCATTCTTTTTATTCTTTTGTTTTTCAGGTGTTTTAAAAAATCTTTACTTTCTGCAATTGAAAGAACTTTCTCAGCACCGAAATCCTCATCTAAATACAATAAAAAAGGGGGAGATGTTGGGGTGGCTCAGCTCACTCAGGAGCTGAGATTGTTACGTGCCACTCAAGGCAGGGCCATCCAGTAGGTGGATTTCCCTGCCCATGACAGAGGGTCAGAGGGCGGATCGTGGGACGGCTCAGAGGTCTAAGCTGCATCCCCCTGGGTGGTTCTCGGACCCAAGTTACCTCCCCCTGGTCTAGAAATTTCTCCTTTTCTCAGTTGTTCATTAGTTTCCTGTTGTGACTCCCGCCTCCCTGTTTTCCCCATTGGTTCAAGTTTAATTGTATCCTCCCCCTTGGTTGTACTCCACTGGTTGCTTCCCTTTTCCCTGCCTTGTTCCACCCCCCCTTAAAAAGCCATGCATGGCTTCCCTTGGGGCCTTTCTGGTCCTTGGACCCTCCGGCAATAAACCTGTGCTGGAACCCACACCAGAGGCCCCTCTCTTTTGCCTCCAGGCTGATGCGAGCCCGGACCCCGGCTGCCTGTCGCGCCTCCTCTGAGGAGGAAGCAGCACGCGCGTCTACCTTGCACCCTGCTTTGCCACCGAAGGCGTTCCCTGAGGACGTTGTGGAAGTGACGCTGTGTTCCCTCTGACCGAGGGCATGCCAGAGCTCAACCTTTTGAGCCAGCCTGTGTCAGATATTATTATTATATACATATAATTTGATTCTTTTAGTCTGAAAGAAGCCCCTGGTAAATTTATATTTACTTGGCAGTGAAAACACAAGACTTGGTTTGGCAATTACATTTAGGAAAACATTAGGAACTCAAGAGAGAAAATACTACTTGGCCAAGTATGTTGAAATACTGAGAAATGGGGCTCTGAGAATCTGAATTCAACCCAGTTTTTTAAAGCTACTTACCCGGTCTCCTTCCACTGGTGGCCAACTGACAGAAATTCAATATTTTTCTTCTAGTGAATGAAAAGCATAGTCAGAAACAGCCACTGGGTCAGGATCATATGCAAAAGCTCCTCTTGTGCTTTTGTTTCCTAATTGCTTTTGGAAGGATTTTTCGGACTGGGCTGACGCAGTTGTGTGTGTGAATTTCCTGGCAAATAAGAAAGGTGACTGTGTCCAAAAAACATTTAAGAGTGTGAATTCACAGCCTTTCCATGTCTAATCAAGGAGCGTAAACCATTAGCCACATGTTCCCCATTTCCATCACATTTTTTCACACTTAAACAAAAACATGCCAAAGGAAAGGTGCTACATTTTTTAATGCCCCCAAATAGGAACCACAGGAGTCCATTAAATGCTGTGGTCATTTCCAGCATACAAATCAATTTTCCTTGTGGTAGTGAAGTGGTGAATAATGCCTGGTTTGTTTAAAGGAGCATGACTGATTTTGGATGAAGGATCCTGTCACTTTGGCATTTTTAGTTTTATTTATTGCATGCAACTGTATAAAACCTGGTACTGGTCTCCGTGCCAGGCTCACTAGTGGAAAAGCTGAAGGGACCACATAACTTCTGGTGCAGCAAAGAGGTTCTACTTCTGCAAGGCATTTGCTGGACTCCTGAAAAATAATTTTGAATAACATGGCAGAGAAGGATTTCATCAGTTGGCATCTACTGGCTTTATTTTTTCTTCCATTTTGCCTGTGTCAAGATGAATACATGGAGGTGAGCAGAAGATCTTATAAACCCGTGGCCAAAATATTGCAAAGTCACCACCAGACTGGTCACAAAGGTTCCAGAAGCAGGGAAATATTGAAACAGCGGAATCAACTAATAGAGTGGACTGTTGTTAATAGCACATCTACAGACCATAAAGTCCTGAGACCAGAGGTAGATGATGTAGAACTGACTACCTCAGATAGAGTCCAGGTACTCTGAATTAATCTTATAAAGATATCTTTAAAGCTAATGAGATATTTTATTTTTTTGCTAACATTATTAGTGGTATATTTATGAAATAATTTTATTAAAGCTGTGTATTGGTCTGTATCCTGCTGGGTTGCTTTATAGGATCTTTTAATGAGCTGGTAGAACCAGCAGTGGTTGGGGACACTGATTTCAATATAGGCAGCAGTGCTTTTTTCTGTTGAAAGTGGGAACCCGTGAAATTCTGAAATACAGTGTCTTAATTATCCCAAGGTATTAATTATTGAATGTACCAAGGTTTTAGATATTGCTAACTCATTTGGATGTGAAAGAAAATTACAGAATTTCTAGAGGTATTTGGAGAGGTTCAATTAGCAGAGAATAATTTTACTTGAAAATGATGTCTTTAAAGTATATCTCTTGAGCTTGAGACAAACATAATGAAATTCTGAATGTTCAAAAATTTTATTCTAAGGAGTAGCTTGAAAAAAATATTTACTAGTGTAATGAGTAGATTTAATAATATAAATCAACTGAGAGTTTAAGAAGAAAAAAGGCTCACAATGAAACTCTAAATCATCTGCAGTATCTGCATTTTAAACTGGGAATCTTTTTATGCCTTTCATGGCACTTTACAGTCATTAGTTTATAAAACCAGGAAAATGGCATAATAGATAATACACAAAACACTGCAGTCCAAATTTGAAAGAAAAAAATCTGAAGGGCAGAAGATGAAGTTTTTTCTAGCACTAGGCAAAACAAAATTCCACTCGAAGAGGTTTTTCTGACCGATGTGTTTTGGTAACAGCAGGAACATGAGTGCTTTGTTCATGCAGCTGATACAAATGTTTCAGTCCTGTATAATTCACCTTTTATCATCTGGGGTTTTAAAATTTTTTCAGATCAAAATTTGATATTTTGAATTGCCAAAATCAAGGACATGCACATAAATGTCGAATAATAAGCTGTGTCGTGATAAGCAGAGAAAAGATTTGATTTTAATCTTATTCTGGTCTTGAAGAACTGAAACACATCCAAGTATGGGAATAGGTTTAATACACCACTGTATTCCCTGTATTAAAACTTCACAGTGCTTTGCATTTTGTATTTCTCAGGCAGGAGTTAAATGTTCCTCCAGTGCACTCAGCAAAACAGATATTTAACTGTAGGCATGTTAAACTGTGTTAGCAGAATATAAACTGTGTAAAACATAAGGTATACAGTCCAAAGAGCCCGCTAGTGTGTGCAGACCTCTTTACTACAGGGAGAATTCTGCAGCTGTGTACTGCAAACCAGGGACAAAAGATTCCCTTTTAACCCTATACAATTTCAGATAATGCAGGATTTAATGTAAAACTACAACTTTTTAGGGCTCAAACTCTCCCTCACAGAAAGTGTCACTATGTTTGGGCTGCATGTGTCTCTCATCAGAGAGTTTAATGCAACTTGTCTGGAACTGCCTGCTGAGGGAACTGGTTGTGACATTAAAAATGAGCCCAGCGAGTCTGAGTACAGCTGATGGCAGTCATTTACCTGCCAGCCCATCTCCAAGAAGCAATCTTTTCTGGGGAAATGATGTGATTTTTGGCTTACTAAAATGAAATGGAGCACTAGCAGATGCATGACAGGGATAATCAATCACAGAGTGGCTTACACAATACGTATTTTCCACTTCCAGACTCCAGGAATTTTTAGGCATAGGAAGAACAAAGGTGGCACTGACATGTTTTAATTCATGTCAAATCTCTCTCTTCCCCTTGAGCTATATGGAAACTGTTCAATTCCTATGTTCCTACTTTCTTGATTGTTTTAGGTAGAATAACTTTATCCAGCTAAAGAGAGGCTAAAGAGAAGAATTTCACTCTCTTGCTGAAGTGTTTTAAAGTGTTTAAAGAGTCCATTCCCTGTTGTAGGACAGAGATGATAGCATTTGTCTTTGTTATTGTCTTTGCTGCACTGGGTGCAAGGCCAGTTTCCACACTTCTTCCAACTCATGTAAAATATAATGTATATTTCTCAAGAACAAGAACTCCTAGTGACTAGGGACAGCTATGACAGACCATTTTTCCGTTTCAGGTTGCTCTTTGAAAATCTTTAAATATCGCTACCCAAGCAGTGCTTTATCCTGCATTTTGGCAACTTTTGTTTGTTTCTTTGCTTAGAGAAAGGGCATGGAGGGCCTTAGTGCCCACAGAGACTGACTATTTCACATTCAGAACAGAAGCCAAGAATGGTGGAGGTACATCACCTGTCTTCTGCGTTGTCTTAGACAATAAAACAGAAACTCATAAAATTAATTGGGAAGTCAGAAAGGGCTGGGTCTCCAATTATGACTCGTTCACAGCTTTAAATTAAGGGAATTTTATAGACCATCTGTTGCCTAGATGATTCTCCTATATACTAAATCATGGGAAATTCAGCAAACAGCCTCAGAAATACTTCCAGCTTTCTATCAGTATTAGGATATCAATGTGTCAGATGCATTTCACAAGCTCCTAAATCACATTCATGTTCTGGCAGCAAAGCCAAAGATTCGCTGACACAATTTATGCACAAATGGCTGCAAAGGATGCCTTTGGCAAGTAGACTGCAACTAATCTCTATGTCACGTTTGAGTGTAATTTTAATATAGGAACACATTTTTCCTTTAAATGTACTCTTCATGAAGTTCTCTGCTTTTAAATATTAAAAAGAAAATCCTAAATATTCATCATCCTTGGCAGCTGACCATGAACAATTTTTTTTCTCCTAGTGAAAAAATCAGTAAAGATAGTAAGTTAATTATTTAAGACCTGCATAAGTAGCTATTTTGAAGTCAGTGGAACTGTTGCATACAACCAGACTGGCAGGACTTGACTTATTTCACACCTAAGAACCTGATTAGCTTTTTTAGAGGTAATAGCACTTGGTTATGACCAACACTTGTATCTATTTTATGATAAAATAGCTGGTTCTCTAATACAGTTCGGGATTTCAATGCATTGTGTGAAAAAGGCGAATCACATTTGCACAGAGAGTCTCACATGCAGTCCACTTCATTGGATTCATGTATTTCCTCAGTTACAATCCACCATTCTACGTCTTTGGATATTTTTAGGCAGATATGACTTACTTGCTCTTGGCAGGTGTGTATTTAGTTTACTTTCCCATTTAACGTGAATATGAAGCACTATCTAAAAAAAGGTGGAGATTTTAATCTCAATGCAACAATCAATGTTATTATTTTAGGGGGTGCAAAATGCTTGCACAATTCCAGTCCTCTTGTACTTGGCTCCCTTTCAAGGACTGAAAATGAGCTGAAAGCAGGGCTGCTTCTTCTCTCATATTAGGAAAATTATAAAAAATGTATTGGGTGATTGTCAGTTATGTCCTTCCTAACAACTCGAAGAGACAAAACAGCCAGAAAAATACAAACAGGTTCTCCAGGAAGAGATAGTTCAAGAGGCAGAACTTACTTTTCTCATTAAGTATAGACCTTGTCTGGAATTAAGCTTAAAAGAATAGCCTTGACAAAACCCCATAAATATGAAGCCCTTCTGCCCATTGGCAAGTCTTAACTTTTGCATAACTCTTTGAATATGAAGGATATTTGTTTAGCAGTAAAGTTGGCCTTTATTCCCATGGTAACTCCACCATCACTGGCTCCAGCTGGACAGGGCGTGCGTCTCATTGGAAGAGTTGAAGCATTGTGGTGGTGACATGAAATGAATTTTCTGTATCTGTAAGTTCCTAAGCCTCCTGAAATGAATGAATTCTGGGGGTGTGCTTGGTATTGTCCAAAACATAGGCAGAAAGTTTCAGATGACATCACTGATGACACTGAGGGCAGCAATACAGCACATCTATGTGTTCATTTGACAGCTCCCATCCTGCCAGAGGCTCATTTTCTGCCACTAAACCAGTAAGTCTGCATCAGGCAAGTAATTTGACAATGATAAGGATGAGGGAAAAGAAGGGGAAGGAAGATGAATAGTAGAATGAAGTAGAAGTAGTAGTTGGACTGGTGTAATTATCCCTCTCCAGATTTTAGGAACTGCAGGTTTGCATCTCAAGATATTAGGAAAGAATTGTAGGGGAAAAGAAACAAGAGGTACAAATGAGGAAGTAGAGGAATAAAACAAAACACTGGACCTTGGCCTCAGCGGACCTACTGGAAGATCTATGATAACTAAGTCATGAAATCCAGTCAAAATTGAATGAGTCTCCATTAGTACAAATACAATAATATGGAAAAGAAAACCACTTAAACAAAACCATTATTAAACTGATTACTACAGTAGCTGAGCTGTACATAATAAACGCATTATTTTATTAATGCTGCTATATTAGTCAGCATATAGTTACACATTCACCACTAAAAATGATCAAAAGCCCCTAACAACCTTGTCTTGTGGTAAGTTCAAAGTTTTGTCTTTTGTCTTGGCACTTCTTTAGGTTCTCCCAAGTTTAGTAGCCTGTAAATACACAGGTCTGGGATCATGAAGAGGAATATGATGCACAGACTTTTTTAATATCTTCTTTGGGTGGTCCAACACAGTTTTATTTATGTTTAGTGGAGGATAGTTCGTTGCTGAAAGTCAAATCTAGTCTCTTGTGTCCTACCACTTGTTGTATATAGGCATGTTTGTCATCAAAGGTCAGTTCAAATGTGGGATCAGGATGTGAATCTAATTGAAATAGTCATCTAAATTTCATTATTTGGTATTAATTTATTTTCAAAGCCCTCATTATTTAACACGACAAGTTGTTTTTTTAATATTTGTATAGCTCTTTGAACGCTTTGAGAGCTATTCCTTTAAATCTTCCAAAAATAACATCTTCAGGGACAACCCAGCTATGTGAGAATTTCATGCCAGATAAGAACTGTTTTGAAAACTTACCAAGTATATAAACAGAAACATATAATGAAGACCCTGTAACCGACATGCATAAGATTGATGTCCTCCATGAATGAGCTACTTAAAGCTTATTTTTGTGCACTTAGCCCCCCCAGCCTGGACCACAGAATCCAGACTGCAGTTCCTGCTGCCGAGGTGACTTTGGAGTTCGACTCTACCAAGGGCCCCCAGGACCTCCCGGGCCCCCTGGGATGCCAGGTAAAGATGAAGTTAAATTCACTTCTTCTTCAGTCTAATTTCAGGCCATAAATTACAGGTTATTCTATGAAATACCAGAGAATGGTCCAAACATCAGTATTTGGGGACAGATTCAGGAACAAGTTTTTCTATAATTTCAGAGAAGACAGATATTTTCAGTTATATTTTAAGGTATTTTCCATTGAAAACCTATTTGTTATTAAATTCAGCTTTCACAATTCATACTGAAAGTAATCTTATTACCCCCCTAGGGAAAATTGGTCTCTCTTAAAGCAGCATGCAGTTCCCATGAAATTTGGAAGAACTTGTTCCCTGGAGCTGATTATTGTGATCACCTTTGTAGCTGTGTTACTGTGCACTGTATTCAAGGGCTTTTCTTCATCTAGCATACTGATAGCCAATATTTTACAGAAACACAGATGCTTCTGTTCTCTCATGTAAATTCCTTCACTTCCTTCTTTCATCTTGTCTTCGATAATAAAAAATAATTTTCTTTTTTTTTTTTTACATTAAAAATGTGCACAGAAGAACAGTTTACACAAGAAAACTGTATACTCTGATCTGATAATTTATATGGAAATAGAAGAGCCTAGAGAAGGGAAAATGTTGGTTGCATGCTGGTGTAATTTTGTTACAGCAGCTATCTTCAGGGATTTGGAAATTACCATTCCTAAAGCAGAGGTACAACATAAATGAACAGGTCACTGAAAGACAGACTTGCCTCCTTTTCAAAAGCTTACATTTTCTGTTATCACAATAAAAATGCAATTCAGTGATCCATTAGTTATTAATAAAGTGTTGGCTTCCTAGAAACAGGATACAATCTTATACTAGACCCATATTTTCAAGGCTGCAGTGGATATACCAGCACGTGGCCTAGTCCCAGCTTTCCCTTCCCTCATATGTCTGAGTCCCACTTTCTGTCACGGCAGGATACCACAAACATACATCTGGCAGCAACCTTCTGCACCCTGGGATTCCTGTCTCCTTCATTTGCTAGATTTCATGTTGTTGTGCCTGTAAGGGGAATAACAGCAGTTGTTTTCCCCCTTGATTGAATCAAATGTTGCTTGGAGACCTCTGTTTTGAACCGGTAGAGCAGCTCTGGCTTCACATAAAGAATGATTCTTATTAAGAGCTGCAGATTCCTCTATCTAAACAAAAATGTGTATAATTTCTTTCACCATTTGTCTTCCTCATTTGAAGTGCGTTTTTTTTTTCTTAATAGAAAAACTCTGAAGGATCACTTCATCATCAGATTTGATCTCAAACAACACTATTCTTCTTGTAAATTTGTAACCAGAGAGAATAATCAAAGAACAAGCAGAGTGTCAAAGTACCTAATTTCAATTCAGGTAGAATTAGAACAATGATGACATTTATTAATCCCCTGAGCCGAAAGATCAGGCTTTTGCTGTAGGAGGCATAATAATTGTTCAGTGATTCTAGCCAAATTTAAAATCCTGTCAGCTGCATAGACATTTGCTCAGTAATTTAGTCAGTAAACACCAGGAAGTAAGTAATACTGCAGATGTATATTTTATAATGAGTCTTTTTACTCATTTACTCATACAAAGCCATCTCAGAAAAGTTTGATTATAAAAATTTTGTCTCTCTTTAAATCTAGCACTATGCAATCAAACAACCCCTTTAAGCTAACCAGCACCCTGAGAATGCACACTGTCCTGTTTTTAGCACAGATTTTAGCAACTTTAACGATACAGCCATTCATGATTTGTGTGGATGTGTTCTAAAGATAGAAAAATCTTACTCAAAATTATGTTAGTCTCTCATGATTGACTTAAATTACCAGGAAATTAGTTTTTATACTAAAGGAAAAGCAAAAGTGCTTCTGCAGGCTACCTGGTATGTGTCAATAGAAAGTGACTTTTGCTTTCCTTGAGCCTTGTGTCTGCTGAGGTCTTCTTGCACATCTCCCCTACAAAGCAATTACTTGAGACATCACCAGTTTATACAGCAACACCAAAACAACATGAGGGTAAACTCCTAAAATCAGTGTCCTTCTGGAAACTTGTTCACCAAAACCTTCACCTTCAGCTTGACCACACAGCAGTTTCTTATCCATCACAGCTCAACCTGGGGTTTATGGCACCGAAGACTACATGTGTTGCAAACTGTGGAAGAGGACCCTGTCACACTTATCTGTTAAAATGTGTTAAATTCTTTAAATAAAACAGAAAGCTTTGTTTCCCTTCAGGAAATCATGGAAACAATGGAAATAATGGAGCAACTGGCCAGGAAGGAGCCAAAGGTGAGAAAGGAGACAAAGGAGATATGGGACCAAGAGGAGAGCGTGGACATCATGGGCCCAAAGGCGAGAAAGGTTACCCTGGGATTCCCCCAGAGCTGCAGGTACAACATCTCTGGCTCATATTGGCTGCTGCAAATCTCAGATTATGGTTTTCTTCACTGTAAACCAGCACCTTATTACTGTAAGATACTTAAGAAGCAAATCCTCCTGTAAATTAATACTGTAAAAGGCATATACAGCCCTTGTCCTGACTGAAAAATGTGCTTTGCCAGATCTTTCTGGAAAATAAAAGCTTTATTCAGAATCCAGCTGAGAAATAGGCAGGAAGAAGCATATATGCTTTCCTTTGAGGGCAAAATGCCAGTGTCTGGGTTATTAAAGGAGAATAGCAGGGACTATCATTTTCCTACCAAGACGTATCACATAAATAATTGCACTTCCCACAGCATATGAAAACAGTAAAGGAGTCATGTTTCTCAGGGCAGCCAGGCTGAAGCACATATATCCAGCTTCTCAAAGTATGGGCTCAAAATTTCTGAGTGCAGATAGAGTCCTTCAGTTTCGAAAAATACCCCTCAGTAGTTATCTGTATATTTATATGTCTAGATACTTTAAATATGTTTGGGGCCATGTAGATTCTGCCTATGAATGAAAAACTCAAAAGCCAGATGAGCATTAAAACCCGGGTTCAAGCCTGAGCTGTCAAGCTCAACTGTCGTGTTGGCACAATCTCACAGCTTTTGCATTAGAGCTTCTTCAAATCCCAGAATTCCGGCAGATGGCAGAGAGCTTGTGTATGCATATATATATATATATATATATATACACACACACACATACACACAGATACATATATTCGTATATATGCACATATATAATATATGCATGTAGAAATATATACAATTACACTAATGGTATAGGTGAATATCTTATAAACATACATTTAATTACATTCAACAGATGTCATTTTGCAATTTGGAAATGAACTACCACTATTTTTTTTCTTACAAAAACATAATGGTAGTAATGTAATTAAAACCAAGTAATGAGAGGATGAATAATAAAAGGTCATATTGTAATACCTTTTTCCAAGTAAAATTCCATCATTTCTTTAAACAGACATGTTTAAAAATGCTTACAGTATAACATATTATTTCTTAACACCACACTTAAGAATTTTAAAGTCAGTGGGGGTATAGAAGAAAACACTTTTGAATACAATACTGTTTTAAGTACAGGATTATTTTGAAAAACTTCATGTATCCATGTTGACCTGCTACTTCATAACAAAACCTAGAGAGAAAGGACATACTTTTCTGCTCTTCTGATCAGCCTACAAAAAGGAGCTCAGGGTCAAAGAGTCTGTGAGACGGAATCTAGACAAAAGCAATAAATTCCATCAATCTGCAACTGCAGCTGCTTTCCTTTAACATATGATGAACTTTGATGTGATCCTGGCTGAGAAGCAAGACATTAACAATTTGCCGTCATAGAAAATGCATCCATGCAGGGGTAAGGAAAATCAGCCCAAGCTTTCAGATCACATCTGGAGCTCCTTAAATTTCTGAACAGATGGCTAACGATTTCCTTTGTTGGATCCAGACTTGCATTTGACTGTCTGTTTTGGTTTTGTTCTGGTTTGGATGTGAAATCAAAAGGAGTTTGGGCTGGTTTTTTATTTTTTAAATACCAGCATAGCAGGAATCTCACAAAAAAATGTCATTTTTGTGATGGGCAGTAACAGCTGCAGTTGAACACTTGTCATTTAAGAAGTTGAGATGGAAATAAAAAGCCAATTCTCTATGTGACCTTCTGACAACAAGGTGCAGCAATTCTGATGCTACCTCATTTAGTGACATAATGAGGGAGCAATGACAGACTTACAGAAAAGGTCAGTCCTTTCCCTGACCAGGCCAGCTGTCAGTGTCATTTCCTGGTATCTTGCTGAGGGTAATTTAAGTTGTCCAGTGTGGGATATTTTGCACTGCTTCCCATGAAACATTTCTATGGCAAGAAGTGAAACATGAAGTTGAAGCAGTTTTCGTTTTCTTATTTTCCCCTCTTGGTCTCCACCACCCTCTGTTTTCAAGACTGAGGGTAACTGATAAGAGAGAAAAAGCATTGAATATTGAGTCCCAGCTGCTGCACTTCCAGAGGGAAAGTGCTTTAAAAGTGCTTTATATATCTCTAAAGTAGTTAGCAAGAAACACTAATCTGCATGGATTTTACTGAGCATTATTTATTTTCACACATTCAGTTAAAAGCAATATCCAGTATAAATGCATTGGGGAATACATAAAAACTATATAAAACCCTTTTGTCAGAAACACCATCCATTTCAATACCATGTTGCTGTTGCATCATTCTAGCAAGACTTAAAAGTAAATAAAATCTGAAATTAAGGTTCTAAACAGCAAACACTTGACCATACGCTTACTTTACAGTCATGAATAGTCCAATTGAATATGAGAACCCTAGTCTTCTTCCAGTTTCATTCAATGGAAGTTTTGTTAACTGGAGTTTATTGACCTTGGAGCAAGCCCTAGAAGAACATCTGTCAGGAAAATAAACAGACTGCAAATACAGGAAGAAATCTGTACCTGATTGCTCTACACATGTGCTTTTCATGAACAACTGCCTGAATAAGAACTGGATTTTTGCAGGTCGCATTCATGGCTTCGATGGCTACTCACTTCAGCAACCAGAATAGTGGGATCATCTTCAGTAGCGTTGAAACCAACGTTGGGAATTTTTTTGATGTCATGACCGGGAGATTTGGTGCTCCAGTGAATGGTGAGCATTTGCAAAACAAAATAATTCAATTCTTGGAGCCATAGGGAAAAATGTTGTCAGTAAGGATGAGACACTACTTAACTGCCTTTACACTCATTCTGCATAGCTCTTGTTACCTACTTTCCAGAAAAGTGAATTAAAAAAACCGAGCAAGCCAAGAGAGGTCTTGCCAGCCAGTAAGACTAGTGCTGACACAAAGGCAGGAGAAAGAGGCATGGCCAGGGCTGGGGAGGGAGCAGGACTGTCTGCTTTGCTGTGACTCCTAGCCATTCAGCCACTGCGATGACAGAACCACAGCCTTCATGTTGTAGTAGCAGCAGCAGCAGCTTCCCAGTTGCCTCCTCCACCTCTTGCCTCTTGTCAGTCTCTTCATTCCCATCTTCCCCCAAAGCAGTTCAGCTGTGAGCTGACCTGCAACAGCTGTGTGGTGGAAGTGAAGCATTACAGTTCATGGGTTATTTTTCAGCTGCATCAATCTCCCCTCTTATGCAGCTGTGGTGCAGGAAGAACAACCCCTGCTATATGCAGAATTAAAATTAATCAGATTTTGGAACACTATAAGCAGAAGCAAAATATCTGCTGACAACTGGAAGGCAGTTTTGTCCGCAGCTGTTATGTTTTCTAAGCAAGAAGCACAAATCTGCAGCATGATTACTTCTCTCTATGAAACAAACAAGTTGTATTTTATAACTTTTTCAGGGGTGTATTTCTTCACCTTCAATATGATGAAACATGAAGATGTGGAGGAAGTGTACGTGTACTTGATGCATAATGGTAATACAGTCTTCAGCTTATATAGGTAAGTAAAGGGCCAGGCCATTTTAATGCAAAAAACATTTCTATGGATGTGATAGCTTGCTCATATTTCAAGAAACATACAACTGTTCCATTTTTTTGAAGAAACTCTCTAGGGTAAAATAATGAACAAGGAAAACTATTTTATTTTGCCATCCTCAGCTTGCATATTAGGACCACACACACCACAGATCCCAGACTTAAAATTCAGCCTTGATCACAATTTCCTCAAAGTCCGGGGAAAGGAGTTAGCACTGCAAGTCACAGTTGGAGTTCAGTGGTATCATGTTGTCATTCTGCTAAAATGTATCTTCATCCTCATTTGGTTTGCCAGAGAAAGGAAATAATGAAGTGTTCAGTGACTAGTTACAGTCTTGTTAACATGAGGGCAGAGCAATTTACTTTAAAGTTGGAAAGTGTTTATACTGCAGTAGTAAGGATGAGTAAGAAGCAAAGGTCTTCCATTTACTGGCTTTTTTATCATTAGCACACCACCAGAGGCTGCTTCATCCCCAACAGAACTTTTCTGCAAAAGAAGTGCTTCATTTCTCTTCCCCCTGAAGCATTGATTTTAGAAAAGGCAAGAAGTGGAAGAAAGGGGACCAACACTCAGGCAAAGCCAGGAGGTTAGCCCTCATCAAATGTATCCATGTTCCAATGAAAGGCTCAGGACGGAGCAAGCTGCCTGTCTCTGCTCGTTGCCTATGCTGGCAGCACAGGGGCTCAACTCATGTCAGCCTCCTGGCCTGGAGGCTTTTAAAATTGGCTGGGATGAATTCAAGTGAAAAAAAGCATCACAGGAAATCTGTAGTGTTGTGATCAGTGGGCAGAGTTTCATTTTAAATGAAAAAATTGCTCCTGTGTCCTGGAAAAAAATAAGTTACAATTCCAGAACTTCAGAAAGGAATAAAAGAAGGCACTTAGGTGAGGTTCAAAATTTGACTAGGAGATCAAATGCAGAAAGTTGTCAAAATTTCCTTATAAAGCTGAAAAAATGTTGGCAAGCCTTTCAAGAAAATTTTTCTCAGGATAACAATGTACTTGTTGGATTTTTTTTTTAAGTTATTTGCTTGATCATTGTTGACAAACAAAAATTTGACTTGTTAAAATATTCATCCTTAGCTATGAATCCAAAGGGAAAGCAGATACTTCAGGAAATAGTGCAGTCCTAAAACTCGCCAAGGGAGATGAAGTTTGGCTGCGAATGGGAAATGGAGCCCTCCATGGGGACCATCAACGCTTCTCCACCTTTGCTGGGTTTCTTCTTTTTGAAACCAAGTAAAAAAAAAAAAAAAAAGGAAACAACCCAATGGATATTTATCTGAAGAAAAATCTTTTTTGGAACTGGTATTTTTCACTGGACTGTGAAATAACATTACAACATTGGAGGATGAAGAAGCTTTGTTTTGATGCAATGTGTTGCTACTTGTGTGTCAGAGATCAGCTGAATACATTGGGCAGCTGACACAGATTCACAGATGACACACAGATGTCATCTGGGTTGCACCTATTGAATCATTAAATGTTGCTATTCCTCTCTTCCCCAAAAGTGAATGAAAAAAAAGGAAAAGGAGTTTAAAGAATTTAAAGAGCAGTTTACATAAATTCAATTTCATCTCTAAATATACGCTAATTAAGTACATGTCAGGAACTGAACAATTGTTTCAAAATTTCCTAATAACTTATTCAGTTCTCGTTACATGTTCATTTAAGTTTGCACCATGGAAACAGGCCTGAATGTATTATAAGCAGGCTCAGGTGAGACCAGATCTAAAGGAAGAAGTTTGTATTGGATTGGAATGAACTCAAATAGAAGAAAAAAATGTGAAAATACAGATGTCAAGGATTCAGGTTTATTGCATTCCCATCTCAAACCTCTGAAGACGTATCTGGTGTCATTTTTCACAGATTTTTAGTATATATTTATGCTTACTCTCTCTCTCTTAGAAGAAGAGTGTTAGTAATTCTTGCCTTAGTAGCAGCTTGAAGCTAAGGTAATTTAGTTTGCAGTGTGAAGGGGATCAGGCAGGGGAACTGTAATGTTTCCTCCTAGCCTTAGAATTTTTAAAACCTGATGTAACTAAATGCAGGGTGTCAAAGCAGAGGCATATATGCTAGAGAAATCAGGATATGCCAACAGCACAGAGATACACAAACTTTGTGGTGTTTGGAGCTCCTTCAGAAGGATGTACCTTATAATATTGCATATTTACTTAACAGTGAAGTTGTTGAAACAGTTTTCCTAGCAGCCTTCCAAGAATCAGTATTTCAGGAAAAGACATGGCAAAGCAGCAGCAGCTAAGCCAGTTCAGTATTTAACTGGTGAAAGCAAATGCTGGCTGGCTCAGAAGCTCTGGTCCCAATACACTGGGCCACTCTTCAGCATTCATATTTGTCACTGGCTTTTCAAAATTTGGGTACCTGAAATTCTGTCTTGCTATTTTCCTCTGAATAAGCATCAAAGTCAATACTGAAGTTTGAATGTATCTTATTCTGGCTCTCCATACGTAAGTTAATGAAATATAAATTCTTTTTTAACAGACATTACATTTTAATCAGACATTACCTGCCATTAATGTACAAGAAGGTGGGGTTAGGAAAACATTTGTTTGAAATTCTTTTATACTGGATGCAGGTATCAGTAGCACAACAATAGAGCAAATGAATCAAAATTTGCCCTACAAATTTGTATGTCCTTGTACACGTTCCTAGTGTATGTAACCACATCTTATGAAGAAAAATGCATGTTGATACTTGATGATTATGACTTGTGATTTTTTAGTTTTATGCATCAACCACTGAAAATGTTAGCTTTAATGAAATGTTGTTGGATGAGTTTTTATCATTTCTTTATGAACTTAGGTCAGGTTTGCGCCATGCAGGTTTTTAAAACCTGAGACCATGTTATTTTGTTAAGCTTACTTTGTAAAACATACATTTATCCAATAAAGATTAATGGTTACAAAACCATACTGGTTTGTTCATATCCATATTTACCAAGGACATTACCATTTTGAGATAATGGAGGGATGTTATTTTTAATATGCTTTTCCTAAGCATTCATTTTGCTACTGAATGGGAGAAAGCCAGTATTAAGGGTTAAAATATATTTATTTTACACGTGCATACACATATATACACACATATATACATAAAATTTAAATCTGTAAGGTTTCCTTTGGGGACTTACTTTTCCTTTGTGACATGGCTGTTTTAAGCCATTTTGGTCAGAATAACGCACTTAGAAACTGTAAGACATACACTAATTTTAAGCTCCTTATTATCTTATGATCTACTGTAATGGTCATAATATAACAGAAGGTCATGTTTTGTGTTGTCTTCACGAGTTCTGTGCAACTTGGCCTGCTAAGAGGGAAAAGTGACTAAGAATTACCACAAAAGCTTCTGACAAACAAAGAGCAGTCTGGTCTCAGTTCCAAGGTTAAAGCTAAACAGTTTTTTACATAAAGGTTAAAACTTCCTGGGTTTTGAATGAAATCTCTGCAGTCTTTTCTCTGCAAAATTATTGCATGCAATCTCTGCTGATTGAGTGTCATAATACTTTACAAATAAATAGTTAACTTACATACTAATTTCTTTCAAAGGAAAAAGGAAGATCCTTCAAAATACAGCAGCTGATGTGAATATGTGTGTGTATGTGTTCTTGTTCTTAAAAATTAACAAGCTTTATATTCAGTAAGTCATGTGGAAGATATGATTTTTTTCCTCAGAAATGTTCATGAAGATTAGTCATCTTTCCATTGCTGCTGATAATTGAAAGCCTCTGGCTTAGCAGATGCTCAAGACAAAATGTCTTCTGTCACAGACTTTCATCCTCTGTTATAAAATACATGCTGTTTTGTAATTTGTGTTACAATGGAGAAACCTTCTGAAAACTGCAAAGCTGTAATTTGGAGTATACTTAATGGCTTCTTGTCTTTGCTAAAATGAGCCTGTATCTCTCCCATTCCCTGAGCTCCTAGATTTAACCAAAACTTGGCAAGACCTGCAAGCCCCTGCCTGCCATAAGAGCTGTGGTTTGGTAGGTGATATTCTGCCTCTGTGGTAGGCACTGGCATCCTGGCAAGAGAAAATGCTTCTTTACACAGAGCCAAGTTGAGCTCTGCTCTCTCTGAAACACCACTCCCAAATCCTGGTCCTCCCTTCCCCCAGAGTTCCAGGGACTGCTGTCCTTGCCTGGGACATCCTTGCAGGGCAGCAGCTCTCATCTCCAGCCACGTCATGAGCATTAATTGCTGCATTTTGCAAAACAGGGCTGTGTGCAACTTGAGAGGTGCTGGGTGCATCCCCTTGCCGGGGGTAAAACACAACATCTGTGCAAGAAAAACATGAACTAGAATGAAACCAAATTGTGGGAAAATGTTATAGGTCTGGGTCCCAGTTTCTCTAGTGGTATTTAAAGAAAGGAGAAAGAAGTTTAATTAGAAATCTGTGAGAAAAGAAAGAAGTATATGGTTTTACTTTCAGACATTAGTCCATGGCCTGATTGACTTGATTCTGAAGAAGTAGTTTAGACTGACAACAGTTTGCAGTCTCAGCCTCACTGAAAAGCCTGTGAGCCAATGGGAAATCATTAAATAAAGCAGTATTTTTCTAAAGAGAAAACAAGGAACAAACTTCCCACTCAGATCTTTCACCTTCCTCTCTTTCACTGAATTTCCTACGTTACAACCTGCTGTCTTCTGAAGCAGTTTTTAATAAAAGTGGCTTTGAATTAAAACATTTTTTGCCTCCTTAGTTCAGATTACTAAAATGATTCTTTTGAGCTCAGAATAAAAGAAAAAAAAATCACACAAGGACAAAACATGCAGGGAGCCGTTGAGTGGTCTGTGAAAATACCTAAGTTCTTAATTTTGGTGAGTAAGTAGCAAAGTTTCTCTATTGTGCAGTTAGTTCTGCTTCAACAACCAAAGAAAATACAACCTGGGTGATCAGTTCTGATCTAAAAATCTGAGGCAACAAAAGGCTGGCATGCTCAGTGTCGGGGTCCCTCCCCCCTGCCATGTAGCCCTGGGAGAGGGGCCCTGGGGGGGAGACATGGGATTTCCCTGCCCCTGGTCAGCCTCGTTCCCCATTGGTTGTTTTGTGTTCCCCTGCATGGGGAAGGACCCTCAGGTCTCCCATGATTGAACAGTTCCTCAGCAGAGCCCCGGCCATGTGGCTGGAGAAATAAACATCTCTCTGAAATGTTGCTGCCT
>NW_008237242.1:136125-136370 GCF_000691975.1 Corvus brachyrhynchos | reverse complement strand
CGGCTCCACCCTCTCTCTTAGCTCAGCTATCTTCCTGTGAACATCTCTGGTTGTCTCTCTCATTTGAAAGCTTCTAACTGCAGGAAATTGAGTGAGCAGGGAGCTATATTTCTCCCTCTTTGCTTCTGCTGATGGTATTTGCTTTGCAGCTGATACAGGTACCAATTTTAGAGCTACTAAAGTGCTAGATTGCCCGTGCTACCTCTCTAGGCTGCTCGAGGCTTTCTAAGGCATTAAACCACAAG
>NW_008237242.1:129365-134395 GCF_000691975.1 Corvus brachyrhynchos | reverse complement strand
ATGTGGCTGGAGAAACAAACATCTCTGAAACATCTATCAAGAATCGGTCCTTATATATTTCTTTTCCACAGGCCTCCTTGTTTGATACATCGTGTTACAGAATCCCCACTGTAACAGCTCAGATACCAACAAAGAAAGTCACAAACTCTAGAAACTATCCTCATAAATTAAAAGAACTTGATAGAAGGTGCATTTCCTAGTATGATCAGATCCCTCTTACACCAAGGGGCAAGAGCTCCTGTAGTTCTTGGGTCAAACCACACAGTTTTAGAAGGAGTTAGGCCATCTGCAGCCCCCAGTTAATTTCCAGTCTTCTGCCAGTGGACTGATGAAGTCAGTGCATGGAGGTTGAAATGAAGACTTAAGGATGACAGTGGAAGAGGCTCAATTTTGTGCATCTGCATTTGGAACAGGGCAGGCCGTCCTCCATGAACACATTCACAGAATAATAAAACCCGTGTGGGACAAGATTTTATTAAACAAAGAGACTCCTTGTATTAACTGGTGAAAAACTGCACAAATGGAGGGCTGTTCTCCTGCTTTTCTGGAAACAATCCATCAGACATAAAAAGAAAAATTCTACAAGAATCAGTGTTTTAAAAGAATCACATTGCTACACCACCAAGAGTGGAAACACCCATGTTCAAATTATCTTTGACATATCAGCTTCTGTTTCCTGTGAATGTGTTCCTCCCATCATCTAGTCACATGCTACTTCTTGGCCCTGTCCAGCAGCATGTGTAAGATGCTTGCTGAATAAGGACTTGCCCATATACGATGGCAATATGACACCACGAAATGAATATACAGAACATCTTCATTCAAAGACTCCATCCAAATGTACAGTTAAACAAAGCGCCTTTACTGTAGAAAATAGTGCACATTAGTATGTAAGAAAGATCAGCAGAATTAAATTAACAGCAGCAACCTTCCTTTTAGAATAGTTTCTAAGAGCTTTGTTTTTCAATCCTGGTAATTTTTTGACAGAAAAGCACTCCAGGCTCTTACAGCATAGTAAAGATGATGAAAGTCAAGGAAGTCTGCAAAGACTTGAATTTCAGGCCAGGAAATTGGAACTCAGAATTTGTGCCATGCTGCCATGTGCAAAGTCCTGGTCTGCAGCTGGAAGTGCTGGATGGAATTTAATTTGTCTCCTGTGCATGTTTTGAACTAGAAAATAGTAGAAGCATGGTTGTTTTGAGAAAAATCTTTCAAATATTGCATCACTTCAGGTCAATACCTTCTTTCCTCCAAGATTACCTGCTCCTCAGAATGCTTGCTTTGTCAAATTATTAAAGGCTCACAAAATAAGTAACATATATTAGGTATGCCATAAAGCAGACAATAAATGGCTCATGGGCAAGATGATGGAAACAGTCCATAAATATAAAAGTTTCTCAATCCATCACCCAAGCAATGCAGGAGAAATTTTCTCTGGTGAATGTGGGAGACAGTGCTATCTGGCAGGAATGGCTCACTGGAGGTAAGTTAGGGCAGGATGGCCAAACAGGAGTACATGTGGTGCTCAGCACAGACCTCAAGCTCAGTATTCAGGCAAACAAAATTTGGGAATAACCCTGGCCTAGAGTTTCCAATCTCCGCAAGAGTGGTTAATAATAAACTCACAGGAAAATATTTATTTTCTTCTGATTACCAAAAATAAAGATTAGCTATATAAAGCTTCTTGCCATTCTCTTAATCTAAATCATGAAAGCACAGTAATACTAAAAGCTGTGACTCAAAGGAATGGAGAATATTTTGCTTCAGGTACAAGGGTTAAAGTCCAAAGTACAGAAATCACTATCACAAGCATCAGTAATTTGTTCTCCTACTTACCAGAGTATCAGAGGGCAAATTTCTGACATTCTGAAAGTTAAAGACAAAGCCTGTTCAGTACAGGTGAGACAGATCACCACCTCAATGACTGACTGGACTAAAAAGAACTTGCAAACTGTACCTTTTCTAGAATATGTCAATTTTAGTGGACAGGGCAGCTTTTGCAATTACTTTTTGTGGATGGGACAGAGCTTTTATTTCTACATCTGTAATTCATAACTTCAGACAGACAGAGTCATATTCTCAAGCAGCATGAATTCACAGCTTCTTAAGAAGGGTATAATGATCTCAGGATAGATTTTTTGCTGCTGTATGGTGGGATGTACATTTAGGAGAGCAAGCAGCAAATCCACACTCACACAGACACAGAGAACATAGAAAGGCAAAGAGACGCTCCAAGCTGATGAATCTATTGAAATTGCAGAGATTAAGGTGCTGCTTTTGGCAAGAACATTGCAGAGGGCACAGCATCTTTCACAACAGCACAAGATACAACCTCAGAAATGCGGAGTATCCCCTACAGCATCTTTGTGGCTATCAAGAAGTGTTGTGAATGGAGCGCAGCTTCTATTCAGGCAAGGCACAAATGCAAGCTTTGGGATAAGGCAACCGTGCTTGAAAGCTTTGACAAGCTTGGGACACAGAACTACCGTCATAAATTCCATGAGAATCTTTAAAGTTCTCAATTTCAGTTTAATGCAGGTATCTTTCAATTTACTAGAGAAGTTTCACCTGCTACTTACAATTTTAGGCAATTTTAGTTATCAAGATTTGAAATATTATAACAGACAAGAGTAATTTTTGCTTTTTCATTTAACAAAACCAATATAAACTGTAGAGATACCAGTATTTCTTTAACCATGCATTAGGATGGACTAAATTGTAAACAATATACATGTGAAAGAGGAGAATCAAAAGTCTGTGTACAGCTGTAACTTCACTTTGCTTCCTTAGTATTTTTCCAAAGGACTGAAATGTAAGGGTAATTGTAACCAACAAATCTGAGACCAACTGTAAAAGTCTGGCATGCAGTCTGTATTGCAAAAGTGCCTGCACCTCTGCAAGAAATGTTGATATAAATCACAGTAAATACTCACTGATGTAATTCAATAAAGCACACAAAAGCACTCTGACACAGTGTGGATTCAATCCTAAAACAACTCCTTTCTTGTACCCATTAGCTCTGCAATGATGAATTCATACAGCCTCCTGTTTGCTGCTGCTTATTAATGAAAAACATGAAATGGCATCACATAGATGAAAATCACACTGTTTTTACTGCAAGCCTATGCTAGGGAATGTCTCCCTGTTTTTAACATATATTTTCTGCTGGCCAACTTGCTGCTTCAGGAGAGTTTGCTGAACTGAAATCATTAGCCTTCATTTCATTAGATTAGAATATCTGTTTCTCTCCCATGCCTGTTTATTCCTTGGTTTGGCAAAATCCAATTTTTCAAATTGGAATTAATGCTCATAAAATGCTGCCCTCACCTCCCTGAAACTGAAATAACTTAATAGGGTTCTGACTGAAACGTTTCTGCCACAGATTACCCACTGTAACTCTGGATGACAACAGAACAGCAAGTGCAAAGGACTGCTCAGTTAAACCATAGCAAAGTCCAGACATTATCCAGTGTGTGATTATGGTGTTATTTATATGGCATAAAGTAAGGAGCATCAGGTGAAATCAAAGGTGACACAACAGAAATTGTCTGTTCATATTCAACACACACTCCAAGACCTGAAGGTGTGAGGGGACAAATGAAACTGAAAATTAGTCAGAGAAGCTTAGCGTCACAGTAACATCACAATGTCTGTGAAAACAAACCCTTATATGGAATAGTGTCTCTAAGGGAGATGGATAACAAACTAAACTAGCCAGCTTCATTTGAATGAAAATGCAAATACTTTTCTCCTGGCCATTTCTTGTGGGTGGCTCCATAGCAGTGGATATAAGTGCCTGCATTACAGGACCTGGTGTTTGCACAGAAAATGAAGAGTATTCCAGTGACAGACCTGTTATTGTAGAATGAGAAAAAATTCTGCATTCATATTTACAGCCTTTACACATTTTTGTAGTCCAACCAATTTAAAGACATATATAAAATGAGCATTGAATTAAGGACTTCTTTGCTCTGTCTGCTTCCTGGTAACCTGAAATACGGGGAGCAGGGCCTAAGTTTGAAAAGCTGTGTCAATACAATGCCAAAGGTTTCATTACCCTTTCTGGATTTATGTGTGTTTCTGTAAGCAGCTTGTCCTGGGTTGCAGTGTATTCTATTACCATCCTCATGAGCTGTTGAAACCAGATGGGGCAGTGTTTCCTTGCCTCCTCCTTCTGGACTATCTTTCTGTTAATGGCCGGTCAATGCCTTGCCCCATGACTCCCTCCGGACCATCTTCTGTTAATGAGCCCATCAACACCTGGCCTCATGACTCATCATCCCATTGTGAGATGCTCCACGCAGAAGGAGGAACCAAGCATTCCATCCTGGATATAATCTGAGATTCCGAACACCACAGACAACCTTTCCACTGGATTCCCAGAGGACAGGAGCTACACATTTTTTTTTTGAGGAAGAGCAGACCCTTCTACAGGATCACCACTTCAACAGAACCACATCTACCACTACGGTAGCACTGCAGCCACCATCTTATTGGACTGCTACTGCCGCCCTGACTAACAGGGTGTCAGGTTGTATCCTGACTCTGTCAGTCTGAACCAGTGTTTTCTGCCTTTTTTTTTGATTTCCCTATTAAATTGTTATTCTGACTTGGTGCCTCCCACTGGTTGGTTTTCAAACTAGTACACAGCTGATGCCTCAAGAAAAACAGGGCCAGACAGCCCTCTTTAAATAACATCTGGTGGGAAAAAAACCCCCAAGTTTTAATCAGGTGTTCTGCTAATCTCCCTTTGTGTGACCTGAGGGTCTTGGGTGTGAGTGTTTTGGCCCATCCAGGTGCCCAGGGCATGGCACAAGAACTTAACAATGGGCACAGGGACCTGTGGCCCGGCCAGGGGACCTTACACTCAGAGACAGGGCTGGAGCCGACGACCTCCAGACTCAGACTTCAAAGGTTGGACTCGATGATGTTGGAGGTCTTTTCCATCCTGAGTGGTTCTGTGATTCTGTGACTTTCCTGCCCTTAGGCTGTAAGGGTGTAAAAGCCCAGGGTTTCCTTTGTTCGGCGTC
>NW_008237242.1:102217-128387 GCF_000691975.1 Corvus brachyrhynchos | reverse complement strand
AGCGGGAGGGGGGGGCCCGAGCCGAGGGGTTATACCGAGCTTGGAGCCCTGGATGAGCAGGAGGGTGTCCGAGCGCAGGGGTCACACCGAGGTTGGGGCTCTGGAGTAGCAGGAGGGTGTCCGAGCGCAGGGGTCACACCGAGCTTGGGGCACCAATCCTGCGTGATGTCAGGCCTGCTGATAAAGTCCAGCTCACATTTGTAAGGTTGCCATGGAGGTCGGAGTCTGAGCTTACAATTCCTCTGAAGACAACAGATCTGACGTTGTGGTTATACATTTACAAAACACGTATCCCAGGGAGATGAATATAAGAGCAAGTGCTAAATAGAGTAGTATGATTCCCTTATACTGGGCCACTCTGATCCAGGATCAAAACCAGGTTGTGAACTACAGTCTTCATCTTCAAACATCGTATTTAATTTTAGGAAGTTGCTTTTCACAAACTAATAATTTCCTGCTAGTCTTAAATCTATTTCATGAAAACCTTTCTTGTGTTTTTGCAAGTACTTTATACTTTAAACATTAGGTTAAAAGTAAGGCAGATTCTTCAAATACTCAATTACGGAATTTTTCCATTTTTAAAAACTGTCTTTTAAAGAGAATTCATAGCTCATTTTTTATTTACAGTATGCATATTTACTAATTTACCACGTTTAGGGGTGCTTAACGTCTGATTTTCAGTAGCAAAACTGACGCTGTTTTAACAGCCATAGACTTCTCAGGTTGACCATGCTCACTTTGTTTATAAGCCATACACAGGCACTCACCTGATGGTTATGTCAGTATCCCCCAGTGTTTCTTGAGGATGCTGTTCTATTAGGAAAAATGCCATCAAGGTCAGGTTGGACAGGGCTCTGTGGGCACGAATCTAGTTGAAGATGTCTCTGCTCAAAGCAGGGGGTTGGACTAGGTGACCTTTACAGGTTCCTTCCAGCCCAAACCTCTGTGATTCTGTGATCGTCCTTTATTGAGGAGCTAGCTGAAGTGTTTGGGGAATGTTAAAGGCAGTTTAGAAATAGAAGACTTTATCAGCTAGACATCATGTGTTATGGACAGATTGTGTGTCACAAGTAATGTCTTTCATTTGGAAAACAGGGGTTTATTATTATTATTATTGTGTTTCTTACCTTAAAATTGTTTGTTTTATTCCCCAGGAGCTAAGCAAACAAAATGAAGAAGTTAAATTCCACTTCTTCTTTGTAGCTAATCTCCTGTTTTCTAGAGGATTTTTTTCCTTATGAAGTTTTGTTTACTTTAGTTTTATGGGCACTTGCCTTTTTTTTTTTTCCCCCAGCTGGAAATGCAGGCAATTTTGGAAATAGATATTGGGTTTTAAGGGCCTGTAAGTGAACTAGGCAAATCTGTGACCCATCATGAGGCTGGTGGAAAACAGTGAGAAGGTGAGGGTCCTAGTGGCAGAACAGGTTTTTTTAAGGCATATGTATCATTGACCTTACAACAGTGACTTTGTGACGCCACAGGGGCTATTTGTCACCCTGTTCCCACTTGTGCATTTGAAAACCATGCACTTTGCCAAATTTCACTGCTTTCTCCTTGGCAGTAATCACTTGCCACTGCCCAGTAATTCATGCAATAGAAGTGGATCTTAATGGAATTGAAGGTGTAGTAACATTATGGATTAGTTTTCTGAAACAAGCTGGAGTAATAGATTCTGGGGTGGAACAGGCACTGAAATTATGTTTTCCTTTCCATTTCAAAATGTGTTGCCCTGCAGTGCCATTATAGATCATAGGTCAAAGTCTGACCAAGCTACACTGAACCAATGAGAAAGTATCATTTATTTGCCATTCAAATTTCTTCTCTTCAAATCACTGTTTTAGGACAGCAGAATTAAAATTTTAACCTTGTTTTCTGTGAGTCCATGCTGATTCAATTTGTATTTCACTGATTTTTAAAAGTTACTTATTCTCTGCATTAAAAAAGAACACATTTATTTGCGTGTGGTTCCTGCAGCTTATCTATGGAATAGTGGCATGATCCATTCCCATCAGTGAGTTAAAAGTCACAGGAACACGAGGTACTGAGAAATGCTGAGGAAATTGTATTGCAGTGAAATACGGAAGAAATGTCAAGTGATTTTAATATGGAAAATGTAAGAGATTGCTCTTTCTCTTTTCTTCTTGTTTTACAAGCCTTTGGTGGCTTTCTCTCTCAACCAGTGGTGCATGGTTTTCTTTCAGTCTTTTGGTGAAGTAAAACAGGAAAAAAAGCTGAAAAACAAAACCGTAGAGCCTAATTTGCACTTGTTTTATATTTAAATTTTTGCAGTATGTTGGTGGTTCATAATGTTCATGTTGTAGTATGGATGCTGAAGTAGAATGTTCTACTTCATGAAGTGCAGTTGAGTTCTGCTGTTGTATAATTGAATCATTATGTTCTGAGTATTATTAAAATTAAATGTGAATTAGAATTCCTTGCTTTGTCTTTTTAAGGTGTCATGGAGAAACTTGGGCTTGGCCCAGAGGTCCTCCTACAGGAGAATCCCAGACTCATCTATGCTAGACTTACTGGGTTTGGCCAGACAGGAAAATATGCCAGGTCTGCAGGTCATGACATCAATTACGTGGCTTTATCAGGTAGGCTGTAAAATTTCCTGTTAAATAAAGTTTCTTTCCTCCCTTTAATCAAGACTCAAGAACTTGTTGAAAGCAGATAGCTCAAAATTTATCTGAGGTGCAGTCTGATGAATCAGCTGATCTGAAATGTCTCTGTTGGTGAAATGGGGCTTTCCTTTCACTGTGCTTTTCCCAGATGTTTTCAGTCAGCTCTGGCACTTGCTTAGCCCCTCTGTAAACTTCCTCACAAGTCAAAAACTGGTTAGAAGAAATGAGGGTGTTTTCTGCCAGGTTATTGAGGTGAAGCAGTTCATTAAGAGATCCAACCAGTCAGCACAAGAAAGGAGGAAACATTTACTGGACAGGCTGTTTGTTTTGCCAGCAGCAGCGAGCTGTTACGGGCTGGATCAGCATGTCTTCCCAGGCTGTACATTGTTTTCCTTCCTTTGTGCTACTCTCTCTGAATAAAGTATCAGAATATTTATCTGAAGAGAGGATTCAACATTTTCTTCAGGGCCCCTCTCCTACAAAATGTGTATACTTTATAGTCCTGAAAGGGCTGCAGATTATTTTGCGTGCTTGAGAGCAGATATTTTGAGCAAAGAAAAACTAGGTACCATAAGACAATTGAGCTCTTGTGCTTTTCTGCTTGTAAATATGTCTTCACTGATACCAACTGAAAGGAAGTAGGCTTCAAATAAAGTGGAAATGCTATAGTTCATTAAGGTGTTGTGGACATTATGCTGCTTTTAAGTGGTATGGTTTTACAAGTATGCAGTAGCAAACAGTAACAAAATTACCCAACTCTGGTGATGCTCATCCATGCATGGCCCTACCTCCTGCTCTTCACACTGCTTCTGTCTCTCATGCTTCTCTGAGCCTGTGAAGGAGGAGAGAAGGTGACCCAAAAGTTCTCGGCTTCCCACTGGATAAAGCAGTTCTTTTAGACCCAGGAAAGGGCTGGAGCAGAGGCAGTGCAAACCTGGTGATCTGGTATCACCTACTATGTGGAGTCATAGTGGTGTGAAATTTAATTTCTTTAGGGGTGGGTTCAGTCTTCCCTCATGTGAAATTGTTAGAGAATAGAAAAAATTGAAGACAAAATGCCTTGTTTGAAACACGTCTGACTTCTTGACATGTCAAGAGGATTCCAAAATATTAGGGTATTTTTATTTGTTATTAGTGCAGGAAGTCAGTATAGAAACAGCATGGTTCATCCCTGCCTTAGTTTGTAGTACTTTCTGGTTTACAAATAGAGTGATTTTTTTTCTCTGGAGCTGATTTAGTCAGTAGTATTTTGGTTAGATATCTTCTTAAAATAATTTTGCTTGTGATTTCACAGACCAAGATTTTCTGTTTATTAAAAGGAAATAGAACAAGGTGTTTGAGAGGTGTCATTCCTCAAAAATGAGATATCATATTCTGAGTATTTTCCTAATGAGCTTTGGCTTCCTTTAACTAAAAAATGGCTTGTGTTAGGAACTCTTGAGAAGTTAGTATATTAACCTGCTGGTGCCTGTGACAACTTCTGGACTATTAAAAGGAAGGTTTTACATAGCAACAGGGGTTTTACTCTTGCACTACAGGATTTGGAAGTCTCTTATGCTGTGCAGTCCATTGCTTGCATGTAGGAAGAACATTAGCTAACTAAACAGTGCATCAGAACCATGCAATTCTCAGGAAATTCTGCCCATGTATTCTGCAAGTCTCAGGCCATACACATAGAGGGATGATCGCACTGCAGTTTCTTGCTTGCCCAAACGGAATCACTGTGAGGCAACTATAAAGAGTAAGGTCACAGTAAAGAGGTTGTTCAGGATGACGGGGAAATGCTAACAAGTTCAAAGCTCTGGCTGAGGTAAATTAGCTTAGCCTTTGCTCTAATTCCTTTCATTTCTGCATAATTGCTGGCATAAACATAGGTTCCCTGTGTTTACATTGCATGCAATCAGAGATAACCTTTCTGTGCTAGTTACCTGTTCTTTTTATATGCAACCTTTTTTTCCCCCAAACATAGTTGGAGAGGGAGGGTAGGACTGAAGCAGAGTTGTCAGTGTGAGACCCTTTGTTATGATTATTATTTCGTTGGTTATGTGCACCTGTACCTCTGCATTTTTACTTTAAAATATTCAAAGAAGAACAATTTACCAAAGTTGCTTTGAGACACGTTCGTAATGTCTCTTATGGGCAAGATTCAGTGCATGTAGAAAGTACTGATATAGAATTATTGCTCACAAGGTTGGGTTTTTTTGTAAAATTTGATCCCTCTATAGCCAAAATATCAACGTTTATCTATGAGACTTTTGTTAATCTCTTTACATCTTCATGTAATGTGATTCATATCACTTAATGTGATTTCGTATATTTTTATTCTTTTAAAGAGTAACTATTAGCTAAGACATAGCCAAGCAGAGATAGAAAACATTAGAAGATTGCTTTATCCCTTATTTATTTGCATAGATTGAAAAGAATGAAACTTTAATTATAGAAATGAATGCTTATAATTAATTTTATGCTTATCCTTGCTTTGTTTTCTCTTCTATCAGGTGTGCTGTCAAAGCTGGGTAGAAAGAATGAAAATCCTTACGCACCCGTAAACCTTCTGGCTGATTTTGCTGGTGGAGGTGTCATGTGTGCAATGGGCATTGTTATAGCCCTCTTTGAACGTGCCAGATCTGGCAAAGGGCAGGTCATTGATGCAAGTATGGTAAGTTTGGTCTCGAGGAACATGGGGTTTCTTAGGTTTGCTTGGGTTTTCTCCTGCTGTAAATCTGTTAATGGGAGGACATTGGAGCTATTCATAAGGTTTAAAATTGAGGCTTGGGAAAGTGATCTCATAAAATGGCCATTCCTTCACATGCAAGCATTTTTCATTAATCACTGCTGCCATAACATCCTTATGACATGGAACACGTACTGCAACCTCCCCCCTCTCCCTGCTTTTGCCCATCTGCCTTCTTCACAGAGTATTACCGCAGGCCTGGGCCCTATGTCCCCCAGCCATAGGGAGGAGGAGGAGAGAAGATCCAGCAGGCAGGAATTGTGCAGCAAGATTGATTTATTTAATTGTTTTACAAATTCTTTTATAGACTTCTTTCTTCATAGTCTAATTGGACAAAGGATCAGCCACCCCTTGGGGTGATTGGCTAAAATCCTAAAACATCCATTGTCAAAATATACCATATACCACTATACCATAAGCAAGACTTTTCAAGGTTGCAGGTGGCTTGGTTGTTTACATAATGGTACCTCTTCTGTGAGAGAGAAAAGTCTCTCACAGACTTAGAAAATAGCAAGAAAATCCTTGCTAGCAGCATTTTTGTATCTACAACAGAGTATTAGCTATATATGTTTGAGGAATAAGTGTGGTGTGTGGAGATAGGGCGTATAATAAACAATTGGCGTACTGCATAACAGCAAAAATGACAATACTGTTAAAATAAAAACTTGCATTAGCTTTATTCAAGACACATCTTCTTACAAATTTGTGACAGGGCATATCTTGCTAGAAGCACTGTTTCCTGGGATAGTTACACTGCCATGGATCATTGCCAAGAAGTCAATTTCCTTTTCAAAAAAAAACCCAATTCACTTTGTGAATGTGCTGTAAAATAAATTAAAGGCTAAATTATCTTAATAATGAATACTATGGATTTCTTTTCCATAGGAGGCTACCCACTTACACACAGCAATACTTATTTACATTTATCCTTGAAACTTATGTTATCTGCAAGCGTTGTTTCTCTCTTGTTCTCCTGTTTTTAAAGAGTATTGCAGTTAAAATCTGACTTCCCTTTGAGGCATTGTACAGTGAAGGCTAAGGTTCTGCTGTAAATATAAACTGAAAAAAAAATTACATTAGTTGAAACGAATCCCTTTGTTGAAGTGGTCTTGAAGAGACTAGAATAGCAAGAGATGTTGGATTTCTTGACTTCAGTAAGTTTTTGACAAATTCACATCATGTTCTCAGAAGCAGTCCATGGCATTATGGTCTAGATGAAAATTTTATGGGAACAGTGCAAAACAGGACTAGTTTTTAGTAGTTGATTGTCAAAATGAAAAACTTAACAAGTGCAGTTCTATAGGTGTTCTTTGGGTTTTTTTCTGTGTTTTCTCCAGCAAGCTGAATGATGGATGAGCAATTGTGTTTAGTAAATTTACAGATGATACACATATGTGAAGGACTGCAAGTGTGTTGGACTTGGATTAGAATTGAAAATGACCTTTTCAGATTGGAGCAGTGACCTGAAAAAAATTGGCTGCAATTCATGGACGTTGCTGCTCTGTAGTCCTCTGTGGGCAGAAGCAATTTGCTGCACAAATGCAGCGAGAGAACAGTTGGCTAAAGTACAATCCTGGGGGTTTGTAGTAGTCACAAGCTGAACATGAGTCAACAATATCATGCTGTTACAAAACACATACATACTGTATTAGGATGTATTAACAGGAAATAGAGTCATCAAAGTTTCTGAAGCAATTATTCTAACCTATTCAATGTTTATGAAGTCTCAGGAAAATAATGTTTCTGATGCTGACCATCATATTTCAAAGATAAAAATGAAAATAATGAACACTTTCATTACTATGAAAATAATTTGAGGAAGTCCATGTAGCACAACAAAAATTATGACTCTAAAAACATGACCTAAAAGAAGAATTTAAGGAGATTGTGTATTTGTGAAAGAAAAACCATCGAGAATTGTGACAAGTCTTCAAATATTGAAAAAGATACTTCTTGTAGTTTATAGTATTACCAAATTTTCCTTATCATACTTCAGAGAATTAAAAGAATTTGTTAGAAGAAAATCAGTTAAGTCTGCTAATGTTCTAATGAAATTTGTAGCTCATTTGGAGTGGAATGTGTTGTGGGGTTTTCTAAGCCCTTAAAAATTGTCTCTTCTAATTATTTCTTGTCTCATCATGATTGTGGGATTTACAGTTCCCTGCTGATGTGCCTGGTGACCTGTGAAGTGGATGGAATATTGTCCAGTATCACAGGATGTGCTTTACCTGGCATTTGGTCATATTCCTTATTTGTTGAATAAACTTTCAGTGACATGGTTGATGAAGATCCTTCGTGCATCAGCAGCAGCAAAGACAATTAAATTGACTGAGTGGATGAGCCTGTTTTTACACCTAAGTTTTTTTTGTGAAAGAACGTATTTTTAAAATCACAACACTGCAGCATTTCAGCTGTTTTATTTTAACTTTTTTTTTTTTTTAATAGACCCATTACTTAAGCTGTTGTACAATTTAGGTAGTCTGAATACGTTAATGACTCGGACACATGGTAGAATTTTCTACAGTAGAAATTGCACTGTGCAAGAAGTAGACACTGGGTCCTGCATTTCATCTGTCTTGTCTCAGAAGAATTAAGTGACTGGCCTGAATTTATTACTGCCGGTCACCGTCTCTTCTCATTGACTCTGCAGGAATCATGGCTATCCTACAGGAGGCCAGGTAGTTGCCACGTGGAGTGGACACTGCAATGTGACACAGAAGGCACAGTTGTACCTCTGCATTCTTGCACCACACTGGTACAGAGGCATGTGAGTCAGGGCCACAGTTTGGGTTCACTACATCAGCCACAGAACCTTCTGCTGACAGTAGGCATCTGACTGAGTATAAGTCACTCTTTGTGAAAAGATAGCCACAGGAAAGGACGCTGGTAATGATCACTTGCATAATAGTCTCATGGCAGGAACATTTAGCAGTCCAACAGAAGACTGAGGTTCTAGGTTTTTCTCAGCCTGGAGGTATTCAAAACCAAAACTCCCACATCCTAGAAGCCTTCATCAGTCACGAGGATAAAGATTAGGTTGGTGTAGATTGATTCTCACTTCTGTTTGAACTCTTTTCAGTCTACAGAAAGAACAGAAGGCTTGGGGAGCAGACGGGTCACCCAGTGGCATGGCCTCTGGATTCTTGTGCCTGCTTCAGAGACTGCAGATGTTTTTAACATGAGGGAGACATTAACTGAAACCCACAACTGTTACTATAATAATTCTGCAGTTAGACTTAAGTGGAGTCTCCCCATGTTGTTCTCATGTTGTAAAAGAGGGTGACTGCATTAGTGGGTGTGTGGTGCTATTTTTACATGCCTTTGGAGGTCTGGTGTAGATGTTAAGATACTTCATTTACTTGCCTCTGAATTGCAGTGGGCCTCAGGCAGAACCTAGCTGTCCAGTTGCCCAGACAGGGATATTTCTCAAGTCTCTATACCAGTCAAGAACAGATGTGCTGTTTTATTTTAAGTGTTTCCAGGGTAAGTAGCACGTAGGTATTGTACAGGTGCTAAGAGTTTTATCAGCCCTGAAATCTAATTTTCAATTAGGGCTTATTCTGATACTTTCCCTGTCTTTTATTATCCTTACTTTCAGTACTTTTTGTGTAATATTATTTGTTCTTAATATGAGCAATGCAAGATCAGATCATTAGTAAAACAAACTTTATTTTAATATCCTTGCAATAATTGTGCCGATACATAGATGAAGGTATACAGTATTTTCTCATATGAAAGTACTTTAATTGACTTTAACTTTGACAGTGAGGACAGAGGTATTCCTGTCCTTGAAGCAGTACTAGGAAAGAGCCCAAGTAACACACATTAAATTAAGAAGCCTTCTTGACTGCATACTTCAGCAATTTGCATGTTTTAAATTCTTGCTTAGAAAGGTATAAACTAATAGATCTTCCTACATGAATATTTAGTAGCCTTTTGTTTTGGTATGGTATCTGTGCTTGTCTATATAGACAATATTAGGTTAGTTTCACACAGCTGAAAATGCATGAATCAAGTGATACTCAGAATAATACAGCTCAGATTTTAATCTGTTCTACTGGAATGTTTGTGGCCATACACTGTTAACTGGATTATCTTCACTTACAGTACTTTCAATACAGTTGAAAAAAAATTAATTGTGCTGATGAGCAAAACTAGGATGTGATTTTGCTTGAAAGACTGGTACAACCTTGATAATTATTGAAAGCCTGAACAAATTTTCATCTGGTTGTACTCCACATAGACAAAATTTTGAGGAGCAAGTTGAAATGGGATTAATCATGTTTTCTAGGGCTGTATTCATTAGACCCTTGACTATGTAGAGATTACTTTGCTCTGGGTGTATAGCTGCCAGTGATCACAGTGGGAGAATAGTTTTTTTTTAACTTAGTGTTGGAGATTTGATTTGATTTCCTTCAATTTTTCTTCTAAAAATAGCAGTCTTCCTGTAATCAGTATATTTACAGAAGGTAAAAATTTGGTATTTATAGGACTGGTACAGGCATCTTGTTTTCCAGAGGTTTGGAAGACATTGAGCTGTCAGATGCTTTATGTTGTATAGAGCCAAGGAGCTTGTCCCATCCCTTGAAATTACTCACTCATTGTGAATGTCTAATGACTCTAAACTTGCTAAATGAGGAAACTATGTGCATTGAAAGTACATTGTCCGTCTGAAGCTGCCTTACTACATTTATGCTCTTTCTTAGTCTCTAATTCTAGATGATTTCACAAGTGCAGTATAAACAGTAATGGAAAATTTAAGAAATGAAACTGCTTACCAGAGATTCTGTCATTAAATATCTTAGCAAAGGGCAGAACTGCTAGTAGTTTTTGTTGGTTTTTTTATACCGAATTTAGGTAACATGCCAACTAATTTACTGGAGCTTTTATGGTTTTTTTTTCTCTAAATCTTCAAGGTAGAAGGAGTAGCATACCTAAGTTCTTTTCTGTGGAAATCACAAAATTCGGGATTGTGGAGCCAACCTCGAGGTGAAAACCTGCTAGATAGCGGTGCACCTTTTTATGAAACCTATAGGACCTCTGATGGAAAATTCATGGCTGTTGGTGCCCTTGAGCCTCAATTCTATAACCAGTTAATAAAAGGTGAGTAGGTTGGAGCAGTTTTTTCATAACAGCAAAGCATGATTGAGTGCATTCCTAATAGTTGATTTTGATTCATGATACGTGGTTATGTGATTTCTTTGTAAAAGCCAAACACTTCCTGAAGCTAGTTGGATGGTTGTGTAGCTGTTTAATTGACTTTCTTTTTCTAGCAATTAATTAATTTCCTATTCACCCTCAGCAACTACACTTAAATTGCAAGTTTTCTTTTGGAGTTACTGTAATGGTAGTCTGTGATGTGACTGGAGCACTGAACAACTTTTCTGGAAATCACTTTTTTCAAATGATTGTGAATCTACTTTAAAAATGAGACCTAATTCTTTGATATTGCAAATAGAATTTCAGGCAATTTTGGTTATTTGTACTATAATTAGAAAAAACAAACCTATTTAAATTGTTTCTGGAAGGAGTGATGACTGGAAGTAATTAATAGTATTTCTTGATAGAAAAAAAATTTGTGGAAGCAAATTCTGCTTTAGTAATTAATTTCCGCCACACAATTTCAGAGCGCTTTTGGTGTTTGGCTCTGGATATAATATTTATATTTGACTAAGACTCTTTAAATATTACTATAAATCACGATTTATCTCTTCGAGAAATTAGAATGGGTTATGCAAAATATTTTACTGTATGAAATAAAACCAGAAATTTTCAGGTGCATCTTTACCTCTGAACTGGTTGTGTGCTTCAAGCTTTTTATAAGATGGGCTCTTAACTTCTTACTGGTTATTTAATTTAAATTTTTTTTCTATTGTGCTTCTTCAGTAGTTTGCCATGTTTTCCATACAGAATTTATGAAAACATAAAAAATTCATTAAATAATTTTGTATTTATTCTTTTCTTCATTGTACAGAATATGAAGGCTATAAGAAGTTCTCAATTTAATTTTAGTTTTGCTTAATGAGTTGAAGGAATGTCAACAAAGGATTCCTAAAGTGGATATACCCAGTGTTACGTGAAGCACTTTTGTCCATGGGTGACTCCCATGGGGCCAGTCTTTGCTCAGTGAGTGTGTCAGGGGAGTCGTTCCTTACTCTTGCCCAGTCTCTTTCCCACTGATTATTCCTTGAGTTGTGGCATTTTTTGAATTGTATCCTTGCTACAATTTGTACTGGTTTTGGCTGGGATAGAGCTGAATGTCTTCACGTTAGTTTGCGTGGGGCTGTGATTTGGATTTGTGCTGGAAGCAGTGCTGGTAACACAGGGATGTTTCAGTTATTGGTGAGCAGCGCTTGCACAGCACTTGAGGACTTTTCTTCTCCTCACCCCACTCCACCAGCGAGAAGGCTGGAGGTGCACAAGAAATGGGAGGGGATCACAGCCAGGGCAACTGGCTCAGCTGACTACAGGGACGTTCTGTACCACAGGACACTGTGCTCAGCAGTAAAACTGGAGGGGAAATTGGTGGGTGGTCACTGTTCAGGGACACGCTAGGCATAGGGCAGTTGACTGTGAGCAATTGTTTTCATCTGCATCTCGTGTTTTTCTTGTGTTACGGGGTTGTAAGGTGGGGCATGCCTTCGGTGAGCAGGATCCCAAAGAGAGAGCTTGTTCTTTATGCTTTGGCTTTGTTTTCTTGCAGCCTGTGGTGCTCCCCAAGATCTTGCCCAGCTGTAGCTGTGAATGGCTGCTTCTCTTGTAGCTTAACAAAGGCCATGTAATTGTGAGGAATATCTAAATTGATACATGCTGCTACATTAAATACATGAGGAAGGCTCTTGGACTCAGGGACATGTCCAGCATTATGTTGGACAGACCAGATGTCAAGTTTGGAAATGCCATGTTCTTGGCTGAAGAAGATGGTACTTTTTGTCTCTAATTGTCCTAAGAGTAACTTGTTTGTGAACTGCGGTTGTAAGCAACTTGATCTTGAAAAAGATCATTCCACATTGATTATTTGCAGTTCTTTGAAATGTTTTTTTTGTCTGATCCCCTGAGATTTTCTTGCTTGTGTGGGAGCTGGAAAACAAAAGTAAATATAAAACTCTATCAAAGTAAAATGCAAGCCCTTGCTCTGGGAGTTAGGTAATTTGGAATTCCTAAAATAATTTCAGGGAGAATGCTTGTATTAAATACAAAGCAAATGAGAAAAAAATAAAGCTGCATACTCAAATACCCGTATGTTTGGCTTAAGTGACCAAACACTGGCCTGCAGTATTTTATTCTTTGGAGACTAACTTGAATCACACTTAAGCTACAGGACTGGGATAGATTCGGTACTTGTTCAAAAACCCCCCAAAATTCTGCAATGGTGTCTGGCTCTGTTTGTGACTCTTTTTCTCAGTGAACTTTCTCTGGACAGTCCTGCCTTGTATTGATCATTGTTATGGGGCAAGACTTAGGCTTTTTTCTCTCAGCCATTATCTACAGAGGTTATCTACAGAGAAGGTTATCTACAGAGAAGCCTCTGATGTATGGAACCAGTGGCCAGGTGATAAAACATGGTCACTGATGGTCTCTGTCTTCTTTAGATAACTCTTTACTGAGGAAGATGCTAAAATTCTGCTTTTCTTTTAGTTGTTTCTGAGAAATTTAGAGCATAAAGTTAGAGCAGCAACTCTGAATTCTTCTGCTTATGCTGTGGCACCCAAATTGGACAACTATTTTCGTGTTTGAAAGTATTCCTTGTGCTTACAATGCAGAGAAGTTGCTTGATTTTAACAGCTGAAGTTTCAAACATAGTTATTCCAGCAATGCAGAACTGGTGTGTATCCACTTCTAAGTAGAGAATAACTGCAATCATTGTTGCATATGTTTCAGTCTGTTTCTGCCATATTTAAAAAATCCAGCAAACATACTTCAGTCTTTGAGGAAATTTTGCCTTTTGCCTTTAATTGTATCACCACCTTTTCTTGTGTACACTCGGTGCGTTTTCTTTGTTTGTTTTGTAAAAGTGTAGTGTTTAAAGTAAATGACCAAACTCAAAATTTTCTCCCAGTATTGAATTTAAGGTAACTGGTCTTCTGTCATTGTGTTTAAGGTGCATATCGTGATCTGTTCAGATTTTCACATAGGAAATATTTATTCCTTTCAGTACTGGGGTTTCAATCTTTCTGAAGCAATAGTGCACAAAATTAGAACAGCAGAACCTTCTTGTGACTTAGGGATTATTTCCTTTCTGAGATACCTATTGCAGAAATTAAGTTCAGAATTTAAGCCTTTAAATATTGTAGGGAAGAAAAAGGTGCCTTTGAGAACTGTACTGCTCTTTCACAAACCTGAGGAGCTTTGACTTAGGCTGAGTTGTCTGTTCCAGGCATTGACTCCAGCTTTGATGTGGGTTTAAAATGGTATGTTCCAGTTGCAATTTCCATAATTTCATTTCATTCCTTTTGTCTATATATCTGGTCAGCTCTGCTGGTGAAGAATTTGGTGCTGTTCCAAATAAAATATATTCAAAAACCACTTGATGGCTCTCTGTCCGTATTCAGAGGGTAGATTACTTTTGCCACTACTGTAGAATGAGAGCACAAGGATTCGGGTGTTGCAGATGCCAGCTGGAGATTTAAAGACTGCAGAATTGAGAAAGCAGTGTGATTTCTGAACCATTTGTCCCTGCTCACAGAATTCTGCTTAGCCAAAGCAGAACTGATTTCCTTTTCATTTTGGTTCACTTCAGTGTTTCCCTGCAGAATTCCTGCAGGAACCCAGTGCTGGACCCAACTGCAATTAATGACATGGTGAGGAAAGTTCTTAAGGAGTCTGCAGAGGGAAACTAAATTTAAGAAAATAGAGCATATTAGTTTGAGAAGATTGTTGGCTTTGTAGATTGTGCTCTGCAGGGAAAATTAAGTTTATGCTTGCCAGAAAATCATTAATTAAATAAATAAAGGCTTTGTGAGAAACTGAAGCTATGTAAAATAGATGCAGTAGAGAAGTATTTTGGGTTCACTGTTGATTGCTTGCTATTAACAAGCAAGCTGTAGTCCTTTTGCAGGTATTAATTTTATTACTACAAAAATCAGACAATAAATAGCTAAAATGTCTTATGAAAAATCTGTTGTAAGAAACATTTGCTACTAATGTTAAGCCTTAATCTTTTGACAGAAAGAGACAGAATGTCTTTGAACTGACCTGTGAATTGCTTCTGCAGGTTTGTTTTGTTTTTTAGCAGTAGGTGCTTAGTATGGCTGCAGCCAGGCTACAGGGGGCATGAAAAACATAGTAAATACTGTGGAAGAGATGAGAGTAAAGGTTTGATTCTGAGTTATGTGGTGTAAAGTCAGTTACACAGGGTGAACTTAGTGTCCACTTACATTGATGTGGAAAACACTGACAGTCACTAAAGTCCTGAACTTCAAAGTGTAGCCTGCTGAATGTGCAGCTCTGGCAGATGTGCTGGCTCCTGAGAGATGAGGAGTACTGCTTCAGTACTCCTATACTGTATGACTTCAGTTTACAAAGAGAAGGAAAAAATTAGGAAGCAATTAAAAAACATCATTATAAAGGATTTCCATAGGGCTCTCCATTTTGTGATTGTGAAGTATTGTGTACTGTATTAAAAATCTGCTGGTAAACTGAATGCAATATCACATTGTTATTGAGACATGTAACATGGAGAAACAGTTTCCTCATTATGTTTTAGACTCAGTTATACATAATGTTATATTTTATTTTAATTTACTTATTATGATAAGGCTTAAATATTGTACAAATACTGTAGAGGGCCAGGCTCTTGCTGCGTCAAAACCTTTGCAATTATGGTAATTAAGCATGTCAACTTGGAGTACAGCTATAGATGCATTTGCAATGAGGCCTGGTAGTACTGTGGGCCTGATCAACCATTTGCTGAACTGTCACTTTCTAAAAAATTATTTAGTTGCAGGAATGTTGAGCAGAGAAAACACTTTACATAGTGTAAATGTTAGTTTAATGAAAATTCACTACTCTCTTGGAATATTCTGAAATTCAATTCCCTCTCACAGTGAGAACAAGTTCTATTTAGTCAGAAAAAGCACAATGGCATTCACCTTACAGCTGTTGTTTGGGCCACTATTAAGGTTTCCCATACTAGCTGATTTTATTCAGTCATGTTATTACAACATAATTTCAAAACTACTCTGCTATGACCATACATGTTTGAAAAGAAAATTAGCAAGTTCAACCAAGAAAATCCTGAACAAAACTCTGCTTTTAAAATAGTATGGCTGAAGTAATATAAAAAACTGTTTCAATTTCTGACATACCAAAGCAGCTTCACTGATTTATATAATGAATTTTGCTGGTTTCTTTCTCTTGAAATAGGTACCTGATTTTACTAGAGTTTCTCTAAGAAGTTCTGTAGCAATAGAGATTTCAGTTTGCTGCATCAATAAATGATATATTTGGGGATATATGTCAATAAAGCTGTAGTATTTGAAGGACATTTAAAGCTATATCATTATAGGGAGACAATTTTTCGTTGTTCAAAAATAATTTCAAAGCTGTACTAGAGTAGGTTGACTGGGCTTTTCCATACAAAAAAATCCTAGATGAAACTTTGAACCAAAAACTTGGAACTAAGTTGTGATTGCTTTATAAGATATTCTGTGCAAAAGATACTTTGGTTATGATTACGTTGAATGAAGTCTGTCCTCCTGTGGTATCCCATACGATTCTGTGCCATGTAATAGTTTCCTTGTTGAGTCAGTCACTCCTGCTCTGATACTGCTCATCTGCACCACAAATGGCGAGCACAAGCTGGAAAATGAGGAGCTGTAGTGCTTAAATGTTCATGCTATTTAAAGTTGAAGTCTTCAGTGGTAAGCAGAAAATGATCATGTAATATTAAATTCCAGGTTCTGCATATTGTTCTAGTTTGCCAGAGTGTGTGCAGTGAGGCTCAGCCAACTTCCCATCTGCCACGATCATCAAAAATAACTGTAATGGGATAATGGTAGAGCTCTGCTCACGTTGGACTGGCTGCTAGAAACCAAGCCATAGTTTTTCATAAGAAAACAAGTACTGTGTAACGAAGTTTCCACTTGACAAGATTTCATACATTGAGTCAGAAGCTCAGGTAGTGTGTTTTTACTTAGCTGTACATATTGTGGAAGGTAAATTTGTCTCAGCTCATAGTTCATAAGTAAACTGTACTGCACTGTTTGTGGTATTCTAGTGGAATACTTTGAAAATCAATAATAAAATTAATTTTGAAAATATTTCTAGCTTTTATTTAATCATGATGTTCAAGCAGTATGAGTTATCTTGGGGTCTCCTTCTCGTTTGCGCGTGGGTGAAAAAAAAAAAGCCATAGTTTTTCATAAGAAAACAAGTACTGTGTAACGAAGTTTCCACTTGACAAGATTTCATACATTGAGTCAGAAGCTCAGGTAGTGTGTTTTTACTTAGCTGTACATATTGTGGAAGGTAAATTTGTCTCAGCTCATAGTTCATAAGTAAACTGTACTGCACTGTTTGTGGTATTCTAGTGGAATACTTTGAAAATCAATAATAAAATTAATTTTGAAAATATTTCTAGCTTTTATTTAATCATGATGTTCAAGCAGTATGAGTTATCTTCAGCTGATCTCTTTTAGGATGACATGAATGGTTATGGACACCAGAGTGTAAATTCAGTGATTTAAGGTGCACATGGCTTGGTAAAACCGTAAGGACTGATGTTTACCTTATAGTATCATTTATCCTAGCATCCACAGGCATTTCTAATAAGATGTGAAAATACTTATTTAGTCTTTGACTGTGATGAATTTCTCCTGAAAGTGAACAACTGCAAGGCTGTGTTTTTGAGTCTGGAGATTGGCAATTTCTGTGTGTTTTCCTTTGAAGTACCAAAGTACAATTTCAAAGCATGTATTCATTTCCAAAACTACTGTTTAAGAATCTTGTGATCAACAGTGAAATTCTTAAATACTGTGTTATACTGGGGGAATCTCTGGGCTCCAAGAAGTGCATATTGTGCAGATTATGAACGGAAGAAAGGACTTAAGGAGCAGAAGAATAGGCATTATCTCCCTTTCTTCTCCCTGTATGTTTCAGCAGCAATATGTCTACCCCACTCAGTGATAATGAAGTCGTAAAAAGACAAGATAGGTGTTTCCTGCCTATGTACAGCTAAAGACAAGAGGAGGTCTGTGTGAATTCTGCCTGCAAACAGTCCTTTATTACTCAAGGCGGTTAACAGTTAGTCTAATTACCAATCTAATACCAGATAACCAAAAATACAACAAAGAATGCTGAAAATTCAGTTTTGCAGAGCTCTACATTTTCTCTGCCTTTCACAGGTTTTCTAAGAAGCTCCCTTTTTTTGTTACTTGTGAAGTATTATGATGATAGTTGTTCCCTAGTCTTCCTGATTTCTCAAAGTCTTTCTTAACCCTGCTTTTTCTGAATTTCTTCTCCTTCAATGTATCACTTCTGATTCCTATTTGGTCTCATATACTCTGCTTATACCCCTGTACTATCTCCATTTTGAAGGTGTCGTTCAATTGCCTTTTCTCTTTCTTGTTTTTTACCTCCTTTTTGAGATAATCTCTACAAGAAGTCATAGAAATTCTTGCATCTCCTTGAAGTAGGAGAATGAGAGTAGAGACTGCAGAGAGCAAAATCCATGAGAACAGAAAGATACAGGAAACTGGCAGTGCAACAGAGATGTAAGCTCCCCAGTAGGAAGGGATGTGGTGCTTAGTTCAGGGATAGACCTAGGACTTGCTTAGCACAGGAAATTTTCTTTACAAGCCCTGTGTGCCCATGCTTTGCTCTCGTGTCTCAGAAGAGATGTGCTTATTGCATATCTGGGTATCTGGGTGTCCTTGCGACTAAGATGGAAAGCAGAGTTATTGAGCAGTTAGGGAGTGAAAGGGCTGTGGGAATTGCAGTCTGGTAGGTGTGCTGGAGCAGCAGGAGCAGGAGATACTGCTGCAGCCTGTTCGGAGAGTGGAGTGAAGAAGCAGGTCAGTCAGCCTCCAGGCACCTACAGCTGAGCTGCCATATGCACATTGAGCTGGGCACATCCATCCACACCATCTCATCTGTGGCATAGAAATAACCCCATCATGTTGAACTTCAAACAGTGTAGCCTGCTGAATGTGCAGCTCTGGCAGATGTGCTGGCTCCTGAGAGATGAGTGTATTGCTGTAGTCCAGGACGCATTCAGCAGATTTCTGTGTTGCTACTGCCGGTAGAGAATATGATACCTATTATAGAAGCTGTTCTCAGGACATTGCTACATCTAGGCAGCTGCTGCTTCTGTGAAGTGTTTATACAAATGAGTGTTTATTATATGTACTTACTTAAAAGGCTGTAGCTGATGCAGTTTAGTCTAATTGCAAGTATCATAGAGCATTTTATTCCTCTGCTCCCTGCCTTGCACAGATACCCAAGTAAAGTTCAAAGTGACTTTAGTATTGCCTTCAGAGTAGTATCTTCTTGAGGAATATACTTAGTTGTGGGAAGCACTTAGTAATTTATCTAAGCCACACTATAGTTAAACTTTGCTTTTCTCCTTTCAGGTCTTGGGCTAAATTTAGATGAACTCCCCGCTCAGATGAGTTTCTCCAACTGGCCTGAAATGAAGAAAAAATTTGCATCCATATTTGCACAGAAGACACAGGCTGAGTGGTGCAGCATATTTGATAGCACTGATGCCTGTGTGACCCCTGTTTTATCCTTCGATGATGTTGCCTCACATCAGCATAACAAAGAAAGAAGTTCTTTTATCAAAAATGATCAGGGAGAGATAAGTCCTAGACCTGCTCCTGTTCTGTCAAGGACTCCTGCTGTTCCATCATGTGAAAGAGATCCTTTTATAGGAGAACACACAGAGGAGATACTTCTAGAATATGGGTTTACTAAGCAAGAGATTGCTAAACTTTATTCTGATAAAGCAATAGAATTCAAGAAGCCAAAAGCTAATTTATAATCTCTTGACTATGCATATCAGATAAATTTCAGGCTGATACAGTAAGCTTTTATGCTTTAAAATTGAATTATCTGACAAATAAATGTTTGCATAATATTGCTTTTAAATAATACCTATTTTTTAAATTATTGACAAATTTAATTTGAAGACAGTGGGACTTAAGTACTTGTGTACCTGGATGATCTGCTGGCTAGAATGAAATTGTAATTGTGTTCTGAAGATCAAGACAGTTTGCTTGGTAAGCACCTGTAAGTTCTCAGAATGTTTGTTTAAATATTGTATCCTGTAGTTTGATTCTTTTAATTTTTGGTTATACCACTGGTTGTTAATACATGTTGTAATTACCTGAAAGCAATTCTTTTAATAAAATATAGTTATATTCTTTCTAAATGAGTGATTGTGTTTATTCATGAATTAGGAGGGGTTTTTTCCTCTATTCTATCATACTCATTAATTTGCTTTATCATGCCAAAACTATGGTCTAACTAATACTATTCTCTTTTGTGCTGCTGCAGAGCTATTATCTCAAAGTTAATCTATTTAACAGCCTGGCTACATTTTCTCAATGCAGTCTCCTGATTATATTACATTTAGAATATCAGCTTGGCTAGAAACTAAATTCAGAATTAATTTTTTTTTGTTTTTAAAATACCTGCTAACTAATAAACCTTTCATCTCCTTATGGAAGAATGGTAGGCAGCTTTGCTGCACAGGTTTTAAACAATGGTTGTTGCATGTCTGTTTTCATTTCCTTCAAACTTAAGCTGTCAATTGAAACCATCTCTTTCAAGGCAAAAGAAAATCTGCTTTTAAAAAGAATTAGTTAAATGGCATTAATACAGTATTCTGTAGTCCAGTGTGTGAGGAATTACGACATGAAGGCTTGGGGTTTTTTTGATAATTTTGTCTATGTTTCGCTGAAGATTGGTTTGTTGGTTACAAAGGCTTCCAAAGCTGAGGTGTACTTTAGCTCATTTTACATGTGTCATGGCAAAAATGTCAACATTATTACCATAAAAAAACCTTTTACATTCTACTACATAAATACTTGCCTGGAAGCATGAGTTATCTGGTACGTCCTGGCAAGTTGTCTAAACCATCGGCAAAAGCACCTTAAGTTTCCAGCTGATCATCAGTCTAGTGTAAGTTACTGAATATTATACACTGTTACCAGAGGATTTGACAATTTTCTTAGTCCCAGATGTATCTGATTGTGTTGGAGAAAAATCAGCGTTGTCAAATGTAATTTCCATTGTACAAAAGTTTTGAAACTGAAATTACTGACATCAATTTAAAACCTCATGTTGCTTCAGTGTAGGTTAGATCAGCTGCCTCACTCAGGTGCCCAATCCTGAAAGCTACAGTTTGAGTAATGTCGCTACAGGTTTTCCTTAAGGCCTTCCCCTGGCAGGTAAGACTGTTTAAAAAACCCATGTCTAAGTGATCCTAATATCCGTTGTTTTCAGAAACCAAGAAAATAATCAATTCTTTTGAGGGCAGTACACAGCAGATACAAAATAGTGCTTATCAGTTGCTGATTGACAGATTTCTGTCAAGATTTATATCTGCCTCTAACGCTCAAGGGCAATGGATAGGTTCACTTACTCAGCCTCATGAAGTGCACTGAAATCCTCTTCCAGATAGACACAGATTTTCCTCCCAGTTCAGTCAGCAGGGAATGGTCACTCTGTCTTATGTTTGCTGAATGGAAAGACAAGGAGTAGATTACTGGTATTGCTGATGTCTTACAGCAAGATCTTACAACAAGAGGAACAGCTTTGTGTCAGGCTAATCCTGCATCTGGACCATGTGATGTATGGTCCTGTTGTATGTGCGCTTCATGCATAAACAGTAATTCCTCAGTTGTGGATAGTTGGGAGCAGTGCAGACACCTAAAGACTCAGATCTGCGAATGTGAACACACACTTCCCCACCCCCTTCCTGGCATAACTTGTGATCGCAGAGCCATGAAAGTATGTGAGTCCCTCCCCCAGCACAGACCGATCCCACCCGGCATATGATCTGGGCCCCATGTCAGCCGGAGCAGGCAGCACCAGCTCACTGCGGCGCTGCTTGCAGCCGGAGCAATGACCTTAACGAAAGAGAGCTTCCACAAGGCTCTTCCACCCACCTCTGAAGTGGCCAAGGCCAACATGGACAGCACCAGAGAGAAGCAGGAAGCTCCGGGGCAGTCAGTGATGAGGACTGGAGCAGTGGTGCCAAAGAAGCGAGCGGTGGGAAGGCTGGTCATGCACAGCATGGCCATGTTTGGCCGGGAGTTCTGCTATGCCGTGGAGGCCGCCTTTGTCACTCCGGTGCTGCTCAGTGTAGGGCTGCCCAAGAGCCTCTACAGCCTCGTGTGGCTCATCAGCCCTATCCTGGGCTTTGTGCTACAGCCTGTGGTAGGTTCAGCCAGTGATCACTGCACCTGTTGCTGGGGCAGGAGGCGACCTTACATTCTGTGTCTGGGCATCATAATGCTGTTAGGCATGGCTTTGTACCTCAATGGGGACGTGATGATCTCAGGTGAGTGAGGGGTATGTGTTATGCTGACATAGAAAACTCATCCTAGCCTTTTGAATCAGAGAAAAGAGAGGGGTTCCTCTTTTCCTTCTTAAAATGCACTGTTAAAATTTGGTATCATGTGACTTGGGAGCACTGAAAGAGCTGGGGAGCACTGGAATCTTTGTATGCACTCAAATCTAACACTGCATGTTATGTACCCTGTACACAGTGTTCTGTAGTTTGTGCATGTGATTGCAGTCTGTTGTATGTTGGTTTGGTTGCCTGATAAGCTCCTGCAGGTAAAGATTTGCTTAGGCCTTAGAAGTTTTTATGAACTAAGATCTACCTTGTTTACTTAAATTATAGTATTGTTTTTGTGATGTAATACATATCCAAACGGAATCCCTGTTCATCCCTATTTTAGATGGATTAGTATTCAAAATACTAACACTTAAATTATTGCAGCACTGACTTGACTCAGAACTGTGTTGTGCTGGTAAAAACAGAGATCCGTAACTGCCTGGAAACTGTTGCAGCTGAAACATGCAAAATCAAATGGGGTGGCATCCCTATTGTTACATTTTAGCTTGGAATGTAACTTGTTAAAGTCTTGATAGAAAGTTGTTGCTGTCTAGACAGATGGGGGAGGTGTGTGTCTTTATGGATTGATTTATTTTCTCTTCCTGAATATTGTTGGTGTTAAATATACTTGATTTCATTGACCCAGAAAGAGATGTTGCAGATAATTTTTGATTATCTAAAGCAATATAAGGGTGGGACAAATAGAATAAACCAAAAAGTACTGCAAAATGCATGTGTTAGGCTACCAGAGCCTGCCTTGAAGGTGTAATGGAGTAGACTAAGGATAGTGATGCACTTGGTCATGGAGCTTGGAGCATTCTGAGCATGTGCTGACTCAAGGCAGTAAGTCAACCTAGCCCAGCTCAGCACTTCACAGACTCAGCTCTCCTGCTTCTCTGATGAGATTCTGGTGTCACTATTGCATAACCAGTCATTGTTTAGATTTTGAGATATAAGGAAAGACAAAATTTGGTCTTGCAGAACATGGCGCTATTGCTGTCAGAATGAGGGTGTTTTTCTTTTTGTAGCTTTCATCAATGAGAAAGACAAGCAGCGGACCTGGGCAATAGTCATTACCATGCTGGGAGTAGTACTTTTTGATTTTGCAGCTGATTTTATTGATGGTCCCATCAAAGCGTATTTATTTGATGTCTGCTCTCATCAGGATAAAGAGAAGGGTCTGCATTACCACGCCCTCTTTACAGGTACTCAGATCCCTTCTTTTCCTCCCTACCTCTCAAAGGAGAGGAAGGTAATTGCATGGATTTTATCCTCACTGTGTTTCTAATCTTGAATGAACTGATCATCTAATCCTGCACTTCAGTCACGAGTCTTTTGTTGCTGGGTTTTCACTGCTCCAGAGAACAGCAACTTGTGATTTCTGCTACAAGAATTCTGCAAAAAGCTGCAGGCGTAAACAATGACAGCAACACAGACATGATTTAAGGAAGAGTAGTTAGTTATTGTAAAAGTGAAGTAGTGTTTGTTCAGTTTGTTTTGGTTTTTTTCCAAGTTTTTGGTGAGGCAAAAATTACTGGATGTAACTCGTTTCATTGCTACTGCATATAAAAATAACATTTTTGATTCAGCATGTGACATGGAACAAGAGCTGCACAAACCAATTTACTTTCACTCTTCAGCAATGCACCAGTATGCGCTGTACAGAAACAGGAGTTCTGTGTAAAATTCAGAAATTCACAACTCCCACAGAATAGGCCCAAGTAGTTCAGTGCAAGTTCTTGCAAATGAAGTTAACAGCTTCATTTGCCTTTGTACATGTTTGGAATGCTGCCGAGTTACAGAAGGACACAAAACTGTTGGAACAAATCCAAAGGAGGGCCGTGAAGTTGATAAGGGGACTGAAGCACCTCTCCTATGAGATAGGCTGAGAAAGTTGAGGCTGTTCGTCCTGAAGAAAAGGTTGTGTGGAGACCTCATAGGAACCTTCCTGTGTCTGAAGGGGGGCCACAGGGAAGCTGGAGAGGGAGTCTTCTTTAGGAAGATGAGGGGAAATTTAGGCTGGATCTTAGGAAGAAATTCTTCCCTGTGACGATTTTTTCTTTTATACCCGTGTTACGCCTTTTTACAACTTCTGTATTCTTCGTGCTTTGTCCCTACATTCTTGGACTTGTTTGTCAAGCTAAGAGACTAAACATTTTAGAAGCTTCATAGCTAGGGATCAGTGTGCCCCAGACCCCAAGGTCCTCTCCAGAACACATTCTGTAAACTAAGATAGAACCATCCAGGGGAAGGTTCCTTGGGGAGGGGGGGCTCATTCAAGCCTCTCACTGGGGAATCTTTGATAGATATGCTAATTAGTAAAACCTATAATGCTATACCCGATCTTTTGGGAGGCACCATAGTGTGCATTTCGGTGCATTTGACCTGGACGTGTGCACCTAAGGATCCTTAAAATAAATACCAAGGTAAAATCCCTTTTCGACTTCTAACTGTGTTTGACTCTTGATTTTAAGACCAGGAAAAGGCATCAGTGGTGATCCAGGGAGGTTGTGGATGCCACAACCCTGTCAGTGTTCAAGGCCAGATTGGATAAGGCCTTGAGCAGCCTGGTCTAGTACGAGGTGTCACTGCCAAATGCAGGATGGTTGGGGCTGGGTGATCTCTAAGGTCTATTCCAACCCCTGATTCTATGAAATCATCTGTACAATGTGAGCCCTGTGTTGGGGAAATGCACAGGGTAGACACCTAAGGCTGTGTACCTGTGAAGAGACTCTGGAGCAGCCTCCTGCCATGTCTGAGAGCAGTCTCTGTGAAAGCACTAGACAAAAAGCAGACTACATGAGAAGTCATGCAGTCTTAGTCACAGATTTTTGTGGCTTCTGAGCCCCACCAAGAGCAGAGACACATAGATTTAGTAGCAGTTACTCTGCTCAAGGAGGGAGGTGTAGTAGCTACTGACAACAGGCCAATTTTGGACACAAGAAATACCTGTGTCCAGGAACACAGATTATGAGGGAAGCTTAAAGCCACATGGGAATGAAATCTGTATGACCCATTAGAAAATGACAGATAAAATTTTAAAGCATCACTTGTTTGAACATAGAGAGGAGTGAGTCTCTATATATATTCAGCACAACTCTGGTTGCCTTTTTTTTGGATGATACTAAAAAGTCTCCAAATTTGAAGATTTGAAGCTGCAGATTTAGCTGTTTCGTTTGTGCACTGAGCTGTGAAAAGGGATGTGGGACAAATAGTATGAAAAAAGACTGGGGCAGAGTGCATTACTTGGTCCAGCACCCTGAGCTCTCTATAGCAAGTTCATCAATATTTTAACCCTTCCTAATTGAAAATTCTCCAGTCTGGTGTTGAAATCCTCCCTTGACTGGAGTTCTACAGCCTCCCAAGTCACTCTGCTCCAGCAATTCCCTGGCCTTGTGTAGCGGGTTGAGTTCGTAAACTGGGCAGAAACACCAATTAAGTGTAGTGGTTTTGGTTAAAAATATTCATTACTTACTTATTTTCCTTCTGTGAGATAAGAGTTAGGAAAAAACAAAGCAGGCACAAACCTTAAACAGTTGCAGTACAATGAAAGAGTTTTATTACTAATAGAATTGGAAGTAAAGAGAAATAACAAGAAATTAAAGCAAACCCCACCCCCCCCTTCCAGCACTTCTCTCCTTTTACCCAACTCGCACAAAGGATAACAGAACATGGGATGTTAGTCAGTGTTGCAGTTCTTGAAAAGTCTCTCTCTTATGCTTAAGGAAAAAAGGGTTTTCTTCAGTTGCGCGTGGTTCCCAAACTGCCACCAACAGCAGACCTGCCTGGAAACAAACAACCTGCTGTGGTGTAAAAGATCTCTCTCATGAAAAATCTCACAGTTCCTTCACACTGCAAAACATGAGCCATCACATGGGGTTATTAATCTTTTTAAGGATGAGTTATTTTGGCCTGCACACAAAGGCTTTCTTCGCTGCAAGTCTCTAAAAGCGTCTCACTGCTTCTGTATAGCCTGGCATAGGCATTCTTCACAATCTTCACAGGCCACACGTGGATTCTCCATCCCCCCATGTACTTCAAATGGATTAAAGAGACAAACAGTTTGTAATATTACAGTTTCTTACCATGGCCTGCAAGAAGTATTTTAAGCTACGTGTGAGAAAATGCAGCACCGCCCTCTTTTCTCCCGTCGCCATTTCCAGCTCCGTCTCACGTGACTCACTTCTCTTTCTCTCTGACTCTGAAGCTGCCATGTTGAAGAGTGTTCTTGTTCAGGCTTTACGG
>NW_008237242.1:78453-101255 GCF_000691975.1 Corvus brachyrhynchos | reverse complement strand
CAGCAGGCAAGCTGGGACAAAAGGCAATTCCCGCCTTTCCGTACGGTTTAAATATGTAAATTGTGAGAAGCGTCATTAGTCTAAAAGACTGTCCATCAACTCAGGTTCAACCCAATACACCTTGGCATTAGTTTTCCCTAAAATCTGATCTTAATATCCATTCCCGACAGTTTGTATTTATCATTCCCTGATATTTTATCCCAGTTAGACACAGACAGCAATCTTCCCATTTCTTTTCTACTTTCTATTTTAGATATTATTTATTTTCCCCACTTTAGTTCCTTCTTTTTGTACTTAATATTTCTAAGATTTTACTCTCCAGTTTGCTTTCAGTTTGGGGTTTGAACATGAAACTTGATAGCTTTGCAATTATGAAACCCATGGCAACTTACACAAGTGGAAGAAAGAGTGCACACATCCAATACACAATATTTGGGCTTCATTCCACTATCATGATCCTTTTTTTTAAAAAACAGCATGCAAAGACAACCTCAAATGTCAAACATTCTCTCTGCAAACATACACTGAAACAATGTAGTGTAGATTTTCTTTAAAAAGTTGTTAATAGCGTAATTTTTTTTATGAGAACAAGCAAGGATACAGTCCCCTATGAAATGCCACAGGACACGATGAAGAAGGGTCATAATCAGACCCAGGAGGGGGAAACAGTACAGAAAGCCCAGAATGAAATCAAAATCCTGTGTTTTGCTGGGAAAGCAAGTGTAGGTGCTGTTAGTTTTTGTTAGGTGAGGGGTTCTGCTGTACATTGTCATCAGTTCTCCTAAGCAGAGGAGCAGAAATGCTTCCAAGTCCTTGAAAAGTTGCTATCCTGTGGAGCTCCCACACATCCATCCACCAGAGCCACCTGGTTAACAAGGTGTCAGGAGTCTACAAAGGTGCCACCCCTACCAGAGCTCTGTATTGGATGTAACAGAGGGTACTTCCCTGTGCATCTTTGTGTGCACTTACAACAAAGAGAAGAAATTGTAAGAAAACCAAACTGACTGAAAGCTGGGTTTATTAACTTCAAGGCACAAAGTAGCAGTCTCATTTTACCTTTTAGTCTACCTTTTCTGACAGAATTAGTAAATGGGATTACACACTTATATTTGATCCTTTCTGTTTTCTCTTCCAAGTGATGAGGTACTTGGGTTTGTATAACTACAAAACAATGCTTTTGGGTTTATTTCCTTTTTAAAAAATTTCCCATGGAGGCAGCATTTATGTTTGGACTAAGCTAAATAAAATACATTTTACAAATTCTAAACTATAGATGGTCTCAATATAATTTAAGAAGTGTTTGTTCTGTGAAATTAAAAAAAAAAAAACCACATAAATTTCAGTAGGATTTTACTCAGTTCTACTTGTACTGTTTATCATTTCAAAGAAAATAAAGCTTCAAAGAGTCAAAAAAGGAGATGGACCCTATGTTGCTGTATGTTCAGGCAATTTCTGGAGAGCTCTGCCTACCAGATCTGAGAAGATTTTTCAAGAGATGTTTTAGTAACTGCTTATGTCTGTCATTATCTCAGTATTCCTATTTCTTGTGATAAATATCTGAAGAGTGATTATTCCATCATGTCTAGAGGGGATGTTGAGGGTATTATGTTTGTTCATTTGTTTATTTTATCAATGCCAGCACACCTTTTTTTTTTTTCCTTTTTTTCCCCCACCATTGTAGGTTTGGGAGGAGCCCTGGGTTACCTGACAGGTGCTATGGATTGGGGTCAAACTATACTAGGATATACCTTGGCATCAGAATTCCAGGTGATCTTCTTGTTTGCAGCCTTGGTTTTCATAATCTGCCTTACCGTACATCTGTGCAGTATTCCTGAAGTCCCATTCAGACACGAACACGAAGAGACAAAGTTCTTGTTGGAAGTGACTGAGCCCCATCAATACAACTCCATTGAGGAGGAAATCAAGAATGGTTACTTAAAATCAACATGTACCGAAATAAAGGCTGCAGCCAAGCCAGGGAAATGTGCGGTGAGTGCAGAGATGATTTTATAGGACGTATCTGCATCCTTGGAGACCCCTTAATTAGCTAATGCTGATTGTTTGTAATGGAGTCCTTTCACATGCACAGAAAAGAACCTCCCACCAGGATACAGAGACAGGAGAAATCCTGCTTGCTTTTTTTTCTTTTTATTTTTTTTCTTTAGAAAGTATTGCCAGCAAGAGGCTAATTCTGATGCTTTGATCAATTGGCAGGGATGAGGGAGAACATGGTTTGGTTTTCTGCTCTATGTCAGTCTCTTGATATCCTCCTCATGTGAATTTTGTAAATAGGATCTACTTTATCCTATAGTCTTGACAGAATTATCATAATATTGTGGACAAAGACTACAGACTATTAATCTTTGATGTACGTCTCTAATTCCCACTGAAGTCCACACAATTCTGTACATAGTACATGTGAAATGTGCATTCCCTCTCTAGTAAACATTTGGGTTTTCTGCTGCTCAACATTTCATTGAGTACTAATGTGTTTAAAATTGTTACTTCTACAGAAGTTATACCTTGCTACCAGAGTTTTAGTTTTATTTTGAGTGATATTGTAGCTGTGTCTTTGGAAAAACTTTGAGGTGCAAGAGAATAGTGAGTACTTTTAAATTCTCACTGTTATTTTGTTTCTGATGCATTTTTATGGGAGATTTCTTCAACCTAAGGCACCTAGGAAAAGGTGAATCTACCAGAAAAATATCTGGGGAGCCCACTTCTAGAATGGTCTTGGGAACAGATGATAATTTTTACTGTTTTGTTGATGACTCCTAGTGCTAGAAATGCTCACGGCTATCTCATGGTACCCTAGGTAAGCAAAGTATAACAAAATAGTGGTGACACAGTTGCTTCTCATTTTAATTTCACTTTTGGTCTCTTGGCATTATCCATCCCTGATACACTGATGCAAAGGTTTGATAAATCAGGTAAAACGTTTAAGCATGTGCAAATGGTTATAAGTAAGAAAGCAATACTCTTGTTTAATCTATAAATAAAAGGGATTTATTATCTTTTACTATTTGTAATTTGTTTTATAATAGCACTTGGTGTTTCTAACCTGAAGAAAAGTATTATTACACCAGATGCAAGACATATGAGATGAGCACTGCCTGATGAGAATGCCAGGCAAACACAGAGTGGGGCAGACAGCAAGGCAACAGTTATGGGGAGAATCTGACAGGAACGCTGTGATGCTGTCTCAGCTTCAGTTGGCCACTGCAGGCCAACAGGAGCAGCCAGCATCCTTCACCAGCGCTGTTCACTCTGAGCATCCTCCAAATTGTTAGAGATGCTGAGTGTCATTGGCTGCTTGGACAATGCAGGCTCTAAAAAAAAAAGAAGGCAAAAGAAGATGAGAGAGTGATGCAGTGGAAGTAGGGGACCAGACTGTGGTTTTGGGTAGCCTCTGCCTTGGCAAGAAATAATTCCACTGAGTGAGTAATGTCTGACACCTGAGGTGAAGCTGTGGCGTCCACTGTGGGCAAGCCTGTGCCATTGCCCTTCTCTCTGATTAGGCTGGGCAGCCTGTGAGAGTCCCCAGTGCTTTGATCAGTCTCATGTTTCTTTGATGTGCCTGATTGTGTATGAATTCAAGACACTCTCTGCTTTAATGATCTGTCTCCTGTGGCACATGTTTGCTGAGTTCATTCATTACTGTAATCACTTCCTTGAAGAAATGGTTTGGCTTCCTCTTTTTCTGTCTCTTTTTTTTATTGCGGGCATCATGGCCCTATTTGTTCTAAATTAAGGCCTATGCTCTCACATGCTAATAGCTAACACGATTATTAATGAGATTTGACCTGTTACAGTATGACCAGACACACAAAGCAATTAGCCCTGTGTTCTTTTGCATAGTGCCAAATTATTCAGGGTCCACTGCCATAAAACCCAAGTCATATTGACGAAATGCTGCCAGCTTGCTCAGTCGTCTGGCTCACCATTCTGTGCCTTGGAAAGCCCCGAGCTGCCTAGAGAGACTGCACGGGCAATCCAGCGACTCGGTGGCTCCGAAATGTAGCAAGTGACAGCTGTAAAGCTAATGTCAAAAGCAGAAGCAAAGAGGTAGAAATACAGCCCAAACTCTGTGCCTTTAAATCCTGTTTCCTTATTCCTCCTGTCCCGAGAGAGACAGGAGAAGCTGTTCACAGAAGGGAGGCAGGAGCATGAGGGGCGAAGCCGACTTTCTCGGGGGAAGGGAGAGGGGAGGGCAGGAGCGAAGCCGGGTTATCAGCCAATCGGACTCTGTTTCGGGGGAACCCGTGCTACTTTCAAGTTTTATCCGCGCTTGGAACAAAGGGGATTCAGAGCACATGGTTGAAACAAATCCAGACATGCCTGGCCAGCTCCGGGGCTGGGCTGCACCTCGGGGGCAGGCAGCAACATAATACTGCTTCTTCTGTATTCTTATGAATCATCTTATGCCCTGAGTTGTAGTGATTTTTTTAGCGTTTGTTTGGTGTTGTGAGCTTTTGAAAGATAAGGTGCTTAAACAGAACCAAGCTTCAGCACATTATTTAAATTAGCATGCAGTTTGTGTGCTGATACGTTTTGAATGTGTGCATTAAACACTTCTAGTTTCCATTTCCACTCTCTGGACTATCTAAATAGAAAGAAAGCATTTCTATCTAGCTGTCAAATTATTGTTTGTAATCACTGCAGTGTCTTTTGTAGTTCCATGACCTTATCTTAAAACTTTGATTGGAAAGGCTATTTTTAAAAAAACTAAAGAAAGTGGAAGAATTGCAAACTAAATTAAGTCAAGTCAAACGATAATAATTATCCTTGAAATAACACTAATCAGTCAATCTGGATTTTTTTTGTTTGTTTTCTTTTTATATTTGTAGAAGAATATAAAACTTACCCTGTTTAAAAAAGACAATGATGCCAAGAGAAATTCCAAGGGATTTGGACAACATACAGTCCAAGGTGAAAGTCAGCAACTTGAATTTTGGCATTCCTATGAGGATTAAAAACCTGACACGGAAGCAAAGTATTTTCCAACTTTATATGTGGTGATTATTCATAGAGTAGCTTGCAGCATAGCCTAGTTCAAAGGAAAGTAGAATTGTGAAAAGTAAGTACAACACTGAAGGAAGAAAGGAAAAAGTGACATCTTACAGCAAATTGAAGACAAGATTCACTCCAGTAATTTCCAGTAATTAGTATAACTTTTTCAGTTCTTCCACATTTCATGATGTACTTCTTCCCTTACCATCTCTCCCAGCACTGTTGTCTCCAAACATTACGAGAGAAAACTGGAAGTGTTCCATCATGCACAGTTAAAATACTATCTTTCTTTTTCTTTAAAAGCACAGAACTATGCAGGAGCTTTAATGCAGGAAGAATTACATGTCAAATTACCTGATATCAAGCACACCTACAGTAGTCAAAAAAAAAAAAGTAATACAAATGATCTGATGAATGTGACTGGAAAAGAAACTGAGAGTTTTGGGGCACAGGACTGAGACGAGGAGGGAAATAATGTGGGGCATTGAAGGTGGTGAGAAAATTTGGTTATCCTCATCAGTGAGATTTGTTAACCAGCACCAGTTAAGTTTTGATTGTGAAATGACTTATTACTCCCATGGTATGAGGTGTTTAGATGCTGGAGCTCACATTCTCTGTGTGCTACCATGATGAACCACAGCTTCTCCCTGCTTCATGGAAGGGAGGACAGTGCACAGTGGAAATGTCATCATATGCCTGAAGAGATAGAAGTTTCCCTTGAAAAATAAGTTTCATAGGGAATTCAGCATAGAAAATAGAACAGAATGGGAGTAAGGTCTCAGAAATGCTCAGATATCCACAACTGATACATTTTAATTTTCAGGAAGTATTTTGAGCATAACTTTTTTCTGTGGCAGCTTTAAATTTTCAGTGCAAAGCTGATGGTCTCTATAAAGAAATAACTTTTGGCTTTGGTTGTTTCTGTTGTTGGTTTGTTGGGCGTTTTTTAAATGTTTTTTTAATTACTTTTCTGAATCTGCTTTGGCAGAAAATTTCCCTTTGGTTCTACATGTAAATAATCACCCTACTGATTATAACAGCAAGAACTGTTACATTCTTGTTGGTATACTCCATCTCTTCTGTAGTTTCTGGGAATTTTATAAACTGAAGGAAATTCAGTACACAAGCAACCCTTCCTAGCAAAAAAGAGAAGACTGGAAGTTTAGCAATGAAAAGATACTAAGGCCTTCTTCATTTTCTGTCAGCTATTTCAGTATTTCAAAATTTCAGAGCAATAATACTGTATTATTCTTGAATATTTGCTTTTAGGAAAAAAGGCAGATGACCCTTAAATCACTCTTGAAGACACTTTTAAGCATGCCATCCCACTATCGCTGTCTGTGTGTGAGCCACCTTTTTGGATGGATGGCTTTCCTGTCCAACATGCTCTTCTTCACGGATTTCATGGGACAGGTAAAGCATAAAATCCTCTTGCTTCTCCTTCCTTGTAGCAACTCCTCCTCCATCAAAAAGAAATGAAATGGTGTTACTATCCTGAGGAAATTACACTGGTGTCAGAGCCATTTATATCTGGATGGCTCAACAATAGTTTTTTTAAACCAGCTAATTAAGGTCAAGCCCTTGTTCGGAGCCTGTCTGTGTAATCACTGGAAAAAACCTTTAGTGTTCGTAGGGCCATTAGTGTCTAACTGTTCCAAGTGAAGCTCTCAGAGCTGGTCCAAACACATCCATTTTCTGGTTTGGCTTTGGAGCTGCTCCGAGATGGGCAGGTTTTCTAACTGGGGCAATGCTTGGATGCAGATGGCCTTGTCCTGGTGTGTGTGCAGCATACACACAAAGCCCCTTACCTGCTCTGCAGCCTCCCTGGCCTCAGGCCATGCAGCTCTTTGCACACAGGGAGCTACTTGGTAGCAGAAAGCTTTTATCTTCTTGCATTTGTCTGTCCTGAGTCCCTTTTGCCAGGAACTGTTTGCCTTCACAATATCCAGTAGTAACTTTTCCATGCCATTCCCAGGGACTGTATGTCCTTGACAGTGATTCCTGCCTATATGGACATGCCTCCTTTCTTCCAGAGTACTAGTATGCTCCTGGCACAAACCCACTCACTGCCACTCCCTGTTCTTCTGTGGTTTCCACACAGTGTTCCCATTTCCTTGCCTTTCTTGTCTCTGTAGGCAAGGCAAGCGGGAGGTTTTTTTTCCCTGCAGCATAGATGAGCAACTGAAAGAAAAAAGTTTTGCTTGTCTAGAAAAAGAACTGAATAAGACAACAACTCTGTGGAAAAATGAGTGTGTTGAGGTAAACCTGAAAGAGAAAGCAAACAAACAAAAAAATGTAGATAAATAAGGGAAAGAAAGGCTAAGGCGAGAAGGCAGAAGTGGAGAGAGAAAGTTAGTTGGAAGTGAGACACCCAAAGGATAAAAGAGCAAATGAGACAATGAACAGTCCAGGAAAAGGCAGAGGGTAATAAATGAGGCAGACCCTGGGATGTGATAGTCCATGAGATGTGAGTGTGAAAACTGGAGAATTACAAATGAGTGGTTAGGACACTGCTTAACAGATTTCTTGGGTGCTCCCTACCAGGCATGGGGCCCTGTTCCTGCAAGAAGGAGACATTCTATCCATGCAGCCATCCTTGCCTTCTGTGACTTTTGTGGTCTCTTTCAGGTTATATACCAAGGTAATCCTTATGCACCTCACAACTCCACACTCTATCTTACCTACAAAACAGGGGTAGAGATGGGATGCTGGGGACTGTGCATCAATGCAATTTCTTCATCGGTCTATTCTTGTAAGTACCCACAAATGAACTACACCACCATGTTTACTATTTGCCATTGTTTAAAAACCATAAAGGGATGCCAAATTACCTGGATTTTTTTCTACATTAAAGCTTTAGGGAATGTTACATTCTCAGCATTGTTAGAAATTCCTATCTTAAAACAAACAGTTCCTGACCACATGATGAGGGGTCACTTTGGGACTAACAGATTGTTCTGCACATGAACTGACCCTGAACACTTAAAATTATCCTGAAATTAACTGCCAGACTAAATTCTTAGATGCTCTTTCACCTAGCAGTGCCATAGCTGTAGGCTCTCAAAGGTGGCCTCTCCCCATCTGCACTCCCCATGCAGAAGTTCTTGCCAGAAGCTTGAAGCTTGCTCTCCAAAATTATGTGTAAACATCTTAGCACAGCTCCCCAGAGAGATTTCACCATAACTCTTCCCAAGGATTAAAAAAACTACTTGTGATCTGAAAATTCAAACAAGTAGTATTTTGGGGGTCGATTTGAGCATCTAGAAGAGGCTTGAGGGAAATGTTTTCACCTTTGGAGCTTAACTGCAGGTATTTCTGTGTGGCCTTCCTGTGGAGGAACATCTATTCAGCACAAGTATGTCTGGGTGCAGCTGGAGTGCGAGCTGCAGGTTGAGCTCTGGGTGGTGTGGGCAAGTATTCTTTGGCAAGTTTATACCTACAATAATTTGAGGTAATTTCCAAAATCCTTATCTCCATCACAGCATTTTACAAAACACAATCCCTTAAAAGGAACTCCCTGATAAAATGTGACCTGTTTTTTTTAATCTTACCAGTTTTTTTGCTTTCTTTTCGCAGATTTGCAGAAAGTCCTTCTGCCATACATAGGATTAAAGGGACTTTATTTCATTGGATACCTACTTTTTGGACTGGGTACTGGACTAATTGGTTTGTTTCCCAACATCTACTCTGCCCTGGTTCTCTGTTCACTCTTTGGAGTCATGTCCAGCACACTGTACACAGTGCCATTCCACCTCATTGCAGAGTACCACAGGGAAGAAGAAGTGAGTGCAATGTCTCAAGAAGCATTAAGTATATCTGTCTGTGTCTGTTCAATCTGTTTTGGGGGTAAACTGGACACAAATGGTGAGCAGCTTTGAATTTTAATTTTGAGCTATTATGACACATGAACGGAAGGTTTCTGACAGAGAGAGTTAACATCCCGGCTCCAAACTCTCCAAACAGGTCTGTGATAAAACAAATAATTATTTATCATCACATCTGAAACTAAGCCAATCACAGTATGTGTTCAGGCAGTAAGCAGGTAACAGGGCTTACCTCTTGTGTTGCCTTCAGCTGCTACCTTTCTTATATCCTTCCTTCCAGCCATGTTGGCAAAGGCTTGACTTCTGAGAGCCTGAGGCGAACAACAATCCTGTAAAGGCTGTCGGAATTTTCAGTTAACTGCAAAGTGTTACTAAAGCTCTTAGCTAATAAACACATGACATTCTAGTAGAAACAATTTTATATAGTTCAGTATTAAATCATATACCACGTTCTCATTATCTTTCTAAATGTCTGGGGTTGGGTTTTTGTCCTCCACGGCATTAAATCCTGTTTCCAAGGAAAATCTGGAAAAACTTGCACACCTTGTATCATGTTACTGGGCACAGCAGGATCTTCATGTATTGTAAAGTGTTGAGTTTTTTAATGGAAAAGTTCTCTCAAGTCTCTTAAGTTAGTGAAATAGTTGGAAACAAAAAGATTAAGGAGAGTTGGGAAAAATTAGGAAAAGTTCTCAGTATGTCTTGGGATAGCTGAAGAAATTAATAAAGGTAATGTTGAACTATTGGAAAACCATATAGAAACATAGTTGAAACCAGCACAGGTCCAGATCAAGTGCTGGAGAACATGTCCTACCGTTCTGTACAACTTTCACCAGCACCCTCTGAATGATGAACACAAGAAAACCCTTTAATTATTCTACTGAATGCTAGGAGGATGTCTCAAAGTAGTTAAATATTTCATATATCTGATTCCCAATTTTTCAGTTCATTTCTTTGCTCCTTCCAACAGAGAATGATCATGATGTTTTATAAACATAAAACAAAGGACAGGGAATGAGCCCAGGTTAGGGTGAGATCTCAATTTTAACCTCAGGTCAGCCAACTCAGAGAGGAGGAGTAAATGAAAATTTTAGTCTGTTCCAAGACATAAGTGAAATAAAATATGCTGAAGTGTGCATAAACTTTATACTTACTAGGCCAATATTCATGTGTTACTTGTAAGACAACCAATTCTTGTTTGGTGTATGGTACTTGGTATGACAGATGTTAAATGATATATAATTTTATGTTAGATTTTATATTAATGGATTGAGGTTTAGCTCCAATTTTCTATAAATAGGATAGGAAGAAAACATCAGAGGAAACATCAAGCACAAGGTTGCGTTCATTTACAGATTCATGTATTTGTGGTCAGAACTACTGCCACATAGGAACACTGGGAACAGCCTGGAAAAATAGATATAATTTATTTTAACAAGTGTCTAAAATTGGGACTTAGTTATTTCAGAACAAGGAGCAGACATTTTCCCTCACTATACACTCTACCGAAATCATGTGCTGTGTTTTATAATGCTGCCATTTCAGCTCCTTTACTGTGCTGCTGTTCCCTAGCAAATTCAATTTTTTTCTACTGGATTAGGAAGAGACTGTTTGTCTCCAGTACTTGTGAGCTTTGTGTGGCTCAAAGGCAAGGTAATAGGGTTTGCAAAAGCAAAAAGCATCTTAATGGCCAAGAGCATTTGGATACCAGAACACAGCAGTGCAGCTGGCCTACAGTGTGGGAACCTCTTGTTGCTGGAATAAAACCTCCTCCATTTAACAGCCTATGCAGGAAGAAAATAAATATGTAAATTATCACATAATTTCCCAATAAAACAGAATAATTCGTTCCTGGAGGAAGGGACCACCAGAGATCATGTAGACCATGCTCAAGGCAGATGGAGCAAGCTCCCCCAAGTCATGTCTGGTCTGGTTTGAATAATTCCAAGCATGGAGACTCCACAACCCGTCTGGTTAGCCTGTTCCAGTGATCCACCAGCCTCACAGGGTGCTAATATGCAAGATACTTTCACAGAATAAATGAAGGTTTTTGCTCTGCTATATATATCAAAGCAGATACACAGATAATTAGTAGTTAACAGGTGTCCTCAGCAGTGCAGAAGAACCCTAGTCTGCATGTCTGTTTTCAGGTTGCTTTTATCCCCATCAATTAAAGTATTATATTTGTATTTTAATACTGAATTCCTTTACGTGCTTTGAGCCATAACATTGAGCACATACTTGCCTGTATGTGTGTGGGGCACATCAGCACTACTGTAAGGCCTTTGGACATGGTTCCTCACAACATCCTTCCCTCTAAATTGAAAAGATGGATTTGATGAGTGGACTGTTGGATAAGAAGGTGGTTGGATGGTCACATCCAGAGGGTAGCAGTCAACGAGTCAGTATCCAAATAGACACCAATGACAAGCGGTGCCCTCAGGGGTCTGTATTGGGACCAGTGTGATTTAATCTCTTCATTAATGACATGGATGAAGTGATTGAGTGCACCCTCAGCAAGTTTGCAGGTGACACCAAGCTGTGAGGTGTGTTTGACACACCTGAAGGACAGGATGCCATCCAGAGGGACCTGGATATGCTCAAGGAGTGGGCCTATGGGAACATCATGAGGTTTAACAGGACCAAGTGCTGGTGCTGCACCTGGGTCAGGGCAACCTCCGGTATCAGCACAGGCTGGGCATGAACAGACCCAGAGCAGCCCTGCCCAGAAGGACTTGGAGGGGCTGTGGGGGAGAGGTTTTTTTTCCCCAGCCATGGCATTCACAGCCCAGAGAGCCAAACGTGTCCTGGGCTGCATCCAGAGCCCCGTGGGCAGCAGGGGAGGGAGGGGATTCTGCCCCTCTGCTCCGCTCTGCTGAGACCCACCTGGAGCAGTGCATCCAGCTCTGGGGTCCCAGCACAGGAGGGACAGGGACCTGCTGGAGACAGTCCAGAGGAGGCCACCAAGATGATCAGAGGGCTGGAGCACCTCTGCTATGAGGAAAGGCTGAGAGAAGTGGGATTGTTCAGCCTGGAGAAGAGGAGTGACCTAATTGTGGCCTTCCAGTACCTGAAGGGAACTTTGCAAGGAAGATGGAGAGGGGCTTTTCACAAGGGCACATAGTAATAGGACAAGGGGGAATGGCTTCAAATTTAGAGAGAGTAAATTTAGGTTAGATATTAGGAAAGAATTCTTTACTGTGAGGGGGGTAAAGCACTGGATCAGGTTGTCCAGAGGAGTTTTGGATCCCCATGCCCGGAAGCGTTTAAGGCCAGGCTGGGTGTACACTTAAAAGCCCTGGTCTAATGGAAAGTGTCCCTGCCCACGACAAGGGAATTGGAACTAGATGATTTTTAAGGTTCCTTCCAAAACAAACCATTCTATGATTCTATGATGATTCTTCGATAATATAATAGTATGGCTCTTTCAGCTGTGAGTCAGATCTAAATTATCCATGACAGGATGACCTGTTAAACATCAGTTTGATAGAGCTCAAATTGACAGGAACTTGAAAAAAAAGTGTAATACTTCTGGGCAAGTTTCAATTACTTTCTTAAGGGATGGAGGGAAAAAATGCAGATGAGAAAATCTGGACAATTTGGTGGAAGCTTGGAAAACTCATTGTTACTTGTAAATCTCTGTGATAACCTCTGTAGCCTCTCTGGTACAAGAATGGAATCAGAGAGGTATCAACCTGTCCTGCTGCCCCTGGGGCTGTAACAGTGCACTGGCCAAGAGTTGCATGTTGCTGACACTGTCCCGTTTCACTGGGGTTTGTTCTGTGCTTCTTTGCAGAGCCTGAAGCTGCAGGAAGGGGAGCAAGCAGGGGAGCACGGGAGAGGGAAAGGCATTGACTGTGCTGCTCTCACCTGCATGGTCCAGCTGGCCCAGATCATCCTCGGTGTGGGCCTGGGGCCCCTGGTTAGTGTTGCTGGTAGTGCCGTCACCATGATTTCAGCATCCACAGTGGCACTGATTGGCTGCTGCTTCTTGGCTTTCTGTGTTCGCTACGTGGACTAGGACTGCAAGGAGCAACTGCAAGAAATCTCCCCAGGAGAGCGTTTTCTTTCTGGGTCAGTAGGACCGGTGCTGTTTCTGTGCTGACACTGCTGGCACATTGTCCTGTCTTACCTCCTTGGATCAGTTGCAATTCCAGAGCTTTATGAAATGGAGACTTGATAAAACTGGTTACCTAACGCCTCAGATATACACACACCCCCAGTGTGTTCACATGCTGTGACATGTGATGGTGTGTGTGCCCACGGTGTTTTGATGCTCTACCCTGGGAGTCATTACAAAACTCCTCATTACCAATTTGTGAACGTTAATAGATGAAGTATGAGATAAATTGAAGTAATATAAAAGGACAGAGTTAGGAATAAAGTTTTTATTTATCTTGTTTTTCAAGTGTGTTAAGCTGGGGGCTGTTCCCTCCAGTAGTCAAAAGCTGCAGGAGATTCAAACAGGTGTCAGAGGTCACTCAGGGTGCAGTTCTGTTGTGATTAGTTGTACTGCTAAATGGGATCAGTTACTTACCAGCTACTGTCAAAAGCAGATTTGGGTGTGAAAAATGACTGAAATATATAAAAGATTGAAGCCTGTTTTTTAAGAGCATCACTGTAAAGCAATTGTTTTGTACTGGATCCTTCTGCTTCTGTATAAATGAAGTGAAAGTACTGGCTGGGCTTGTCAGGAAAGTCTACCTAAAGCTGCTTTGCACATCCGTGCGTAGGTACCTAAAAACCTGTCTGTGGGAAACAACTGCCATTTCCTCCTTCTTTAAAAAGCGGCCTCTCAATTTTGATGCTGTAATTGAAAAAATACACTTGGCCAACGTAACAATTTGATGGATGGTTAAACACCACATAAATCTTGATATTGGATATGACAGCATTTACCTTAAAGTAGCATCTCTCTTTTCTCTGTTTTCCTTCATTCTTTGACTGAAAGAGCATTTGCTCTTTACAGAATATTGTAAATAAATTCAGTTCTGCAAAGCACTATTAGGAGTTATTGCACAGTAAATACATAAGCTCAGTTATTTGTATTTAATTGCATATGAAGCTTCATTGTTATTTTATAATATTGCCAGAGTTTTGAAAAGCCTGTGTTTGTGAAAGCAATATACTGTATTTATGCTGTGCTTCCTCTGTCCTGAAAAGTGTCATATCCATCCACTATGTTATATGTTAAGCCACATGAAGCCATCTGCTAATGCAATATTGTTAATGAACATTGAGAGACTATGGACGAGTATGGTGTTTATGGTTGTTTTTGTCCTTAATGTTGCACATGTATAATCAACACTGTTCAAAGAAATGCAGTGTTGAGCTTAATCAGCTCCTTAGCAGCTCTGCAAGATACGAACTGACAACATCACAAATAAATGGTTAGATTTGAGCATCAAGTACCTCTGCAGAGATGCATCAGCTTCACCCTCTTTTTATGTCTTCAAGAATAGAGTGAGTCACATATTCTCAGGAAAACCAATTTTCCCTGAGGTAAATTCTTATTAATTTTAACAAGCCTGTGGGAGCCTCAGATGCCTTTTCTTAGTGATGACTGTGTCTCCACTGTAGGTCCCAAAAGGGGCTCAGCGCATGGTAAACCTCACTACAGCATCTTCATCCTGCCTTTTGAAGAAACCACATTTTATGGTTTCTTTTGGTTTGTGTTTCTTCATTTCACATGCATGCAAGAGAAAAAAGAGAAAACCTGGGAAGACAGAGCCCCTGGACTGTGTTTGAAAGAGTTTGCAGGCACTGAGATGGCTGGAGCACAAGGGCTTCAACTGGGACAAACAGGAGGAAGCCAGAAGATGAAGGATTGTTGTCTTCTCAATTAGCTTTATGCCATCATTAACTCACTAACTTCCATTAACTCCATATCTCCTGGGAGGACAATTTTTCAAGGGAAGAGCAAGGAATCTGTGGAGCCATAAAAACAGATAAAGGAGGATGTGATCTGGTTTTATAGGACTGCACCACATAAGCCTGTGCACCAGGAGCTGAGGTCATAAAGCTTTGATTCCACTGTGAGGCTGAGAAAGAAATTTTGCAATGTTTACCTGTGTCTTTGTCAATATTTTTTTGACACCAATTTTTTTAACACCATTGGAACATTAACATTTAAATGGTCAATGTCGTCTCTGTTTTGTTACACAAAGAGAACACTGGCATTGATTCAGGCCCACAAAGTGACCATAGATCTGTGGCAATGTAAGAAGGGTTCTGAACCTGCAGAGAGGAGAGAGGGGGGTCTATCGTGTATATCAGTGCTTTTATTTACAAATTTATTCAGAGAAAATTGTTTCAGGAACTCATATTATCATTTCTCATGATCTCATGATCTTTCCCTTTAAAGCCCACTGTGTACTACAGAAGACAGAAACATTAAAGTCATCTTTTCTCTGCAAATCTCCATAAAAACATCCTATATTGTTCCCAGGACTTCAAAACGGTATTTTTATGAGTCTTTGTTAGAAATAGCAAACTGATAAAAAAGTATATACAATGTGGAAAACAGTGTCTGAACAAAAAAAAATTATGATGGTGCTCATTCTGAAGTTGAAAATGTATCTCAAGTGTTACTGAAAACAATATAAAATGTTCCTAACTCATAAAAGGGGAGTAAAAAAGTATTTCTTCTAGCAATAGAAATGTTACTAATATATGTTACTAATATAAAATGTTACTAATACATGAAAGGGGATAAAATATTTATTTCAGCAATAGAAATGCTAAAATGTTAAAAATGTTGAAGGTATTGAAGGATTGTACTGTAATGCTGTTAATTTAAGAAGTTCTGCCTTTTCTGTGCTTTTACATTAGTTGTGGACTTGAGCCATCAATATGATCATTTATTGTACTTAACATCAACTTTTATAGCCATGATATGAGTATAAAGTTATAAGTACCCTGTGCCTGATCTTTCTCGTCTGGTTTTATTTCCATATACATAAAATCAAATAAAAGAAGATCGTCTCTGTATTATGTTTATGCAAATGATACACTTAGATGAACCGCACACAATCCCAGAGTGGGTCAGGCTGGAGGAGCCCACAGTGGGTCATCCGGTCCAACCTCCTTGCTCAAGCAGGGCCATCCCAGAGCACACGGCACAGGATTGTGTCCAGGCAGTTCTTGAATGTCTCCAGTGACGGAGACTCCACAACCTCTCAGTCACCTCTTCTCGAGGCTGAGCAAGCCCAGCTCCCTCAGCTTTTCCTCATCAGAGAGATGCTCCAGTCCATTAAGCATCCTTGTATCCCTCCTCTGAACCCTCTCAAAGATGAGATGTCTTGCGACAACCAACCCTCCTCCCTCTCACTCACACAAAAATAGTCATGGATGAACAAAACAAGGCAGGAGACAAGTCTGTCATCTTATCTTGATGGCACTTCCCTTTTTCTTTCTCTTACGAACATCTGCCACTTATTCCCCTTTAACAAGCAGGCATGTATGTGATGCAAGCGAACCCTTTCAGGAAATTCTGGTTCTCTTGTTTAGAGGACTTGAAGTGTTAGTAATGTCACAAGCGTTCTGATTTTTTTTCCAGTGCTCATTCTGTGTTTCATAGTGTTCTCATTAAGTTTCTTTGACTTGCTTGAAAACAAGCAATTCAGGTGACTTGTGGCACATGAACTTTTTTTCCAGAAAGGCTACACAAGTCAGGATGAATCATAAATGTCTTTGCCTTGAGAGAACGCACAGCTTTCACATGGGTGCCTATGAATCACTAGCAGTCCCTGCAGCATGTCAAAAGATGGTGTAAGTGAATGTGGCAATCATGACATTTAATATTTTTGAACTGTAAAGGATTGGGTGGAGTATCTGCTGCAAAATGTCTTTAAATTTTTTTTGGCATGATAGAGCTATAAAAAATGAGCTATAAACCAAAATTTTCCCCTCTAAGTTTCCAGCATTCATTTCTTATTCTCTAGCTGCTCTGTCTTGTTTATTTAAGAGGCAAGTGTTTGGGGTCACTTGTTCAAGACTAAATTGTGAAAAGTGACTTGCAAGTTTTATGGGCCCTACCATGATGCATCCACGAGTGCTGAGGAAGCTAGCAGACACCATAGCCAGGGGGCTCATGATCATCTTTGAAAGGTCATGGAGATCAGGAGAGGTGCCTGAGGAATGGAAGAAAGAAAATATCACCCATTCTTTAAAACAGGCAAGAAGGAGGACCCAGGGAACTGGAGCCAGTGAGTCTCACCTCAATCCTTGGAAGGAGCAGATGCCTCCTCAGCAGTGTCACTGATGACACAAAGCTGGGAGGAGTGGTTGATATCCAAGAGGGCTCTGCAGCCCTTCAGAGGGACCTCGACAGGCTGGAGAGATGGGCAGAGAAGAATTGTCTGAAGTTCAGCAAAGGCAAGTGCAGCATCCTGCACCTGGGGAGGAATAACCCCCTGTACAGGCTGGGGGCCAACCTGCTGGAGAGCAGAAGGACAAGGACCTGCGGGTCCTGGTGGACCACAAACTGAGAGAGCAGGTGCCGGCAGGTCCTGGTGGACCACAAACTGTCCATGAGCCAGCAGTGCCCTTGTGGCCAAGAAGGCCAACAGAATCCTAGGATGCATTAGGAAGAGCATTGCCAGCTGGTCAAGGGAGGTGATCCTGCCCCTCTGCTCAGCCCTGGTGAGACACATGTGGAATGCTGCATCCAGCACAAGAGAGACTTGGAGATCCTGGAGCAGGTCCAGTGGAGGACGACAAAGGTGATGAAGGGACTGGAGCACCTCTCTTATGAGGAACAGCTGAGGGGGCTGGGCTTCCTTAGCCCGAAGAAGAGGTGACTGAGAGGGGACCTCATCAGTGTCTGTCAGTGTCTGCAGAGAGGGGTCAGAGGATGGAGCAGGCTCTACTCAGTGGTGCCCAGCAATAGGACAGGAGACAATGTGCAGAAACTGATGCACAGGAAGTTCCACCTGAATATGTGAAGAATTTCTTTACTTCGTGGGTGATGGAGCACTGAAACAGTGAGTGAGGGAGCTCAGAGGAAATACAGTCTTCCTTTTGTCTCTTTCCCAGAGATGCTGTGCAGTCTCCCGCACTGGAGTTATTCTAGGACCTTCTGGAACCTACCAGCCTGTGCCTTGTGTTCTAGGATAACTCTGCTTGAGCAGGAAGGCTGGAACAGATGAACACTGTGGTCCCTTCCTGCCTGACCCATTCTGTGCTTCTGTGAATTCTGTCGCCTTCCATGGTGTTCAGTTTCATGCGTTGCTCCTTTAGATATGCAAGATGTGTTAAACAGTTTCATCTCCTAATTTTTTTTTTTTGAAATGAACATTTTACCTCCCACGTATTAATATTTTACCTGTGTATTAAGGATAGTGACTTCACATCACGCAGAACCATCAGAGTGGAGGCTGTTCCTGTGGGTAAGCACTTGCAGCAGCAGGAAAACAAAATCAGTGCTTTCTAACCTGGACTACGCAGGAAACTGAGATAAACAAACCATGTCGTGTATTTCCAGGGCGAGAGCTGTGTGGTGTGACGTTTTCCGGACCACGGCGTGCTTTTCGCGAGGGTCATTTCCAAAGGCTCTGCCTGCTCCAAGGGGAGCCGGGCCGGGGCCGGCGCCGCGGTCCCGCGGCGGGTTGTCGGCTGTCCCCTCGTGTTCAGGGACAGCACCGCACCCCCGGAGCTGCGCTGCCTTGCATCGCCCCAACCCCAGCCCTGACCCTCCCTTTGCCACCTCACGCCGGAATTTCCTTACCGCGATGCACTGCTGCAGTCCAGTTCTCTCTTTTTTTGTGCATAGACAACCAAGGAAAGCTGCCTGTTGCCAGCTGCAGCGCGGCTGCCTAATGCATTGCAGACACTGCCCTATGGACATGCGGTGGTAAGAGCCCCCCATGGAGACGTTTAGCATCAAACTCCTGGCAGAATCCGGCCTTTGAAACCTTCAGTGCTGATGCCAAGAGTCGATCCTGTAGTGCAGCCGTTCCCCACTTGTTTGGCAGATGAGTTTTTGTTGCATTGGCTCACAGCAGGTAAAGTGAATCAGGAGGTGGGGGGACATTGGTCGCAGCACAGAGAGAGGCAGCATCAGAGTCTTGGATACCTCTGTTTTCCAGGCCCCTCTGCTCGTTAGATGCTGAGGAGGAGATGTGACAAATGGCAGAATTGTGGAGTCTAACAAGTGATAAGAGGGAAAAAAAAAGTTTCTGACAGAGATGCATTTTGCTGAAGTCTACACTGGGGTTGCACGGCTGGCAGATCACCATATAAGTGCAAATGTATCTCAGATGATTTGGGGGTTTTTTCAACATTCATACCCGATTTAAAAAAAAAAAAAAGTTAGCTTGCAATGTAATTTGCAAGTTATTCAGTTTCCAGAGATTTCGAAGGCTGAGGTACTTCTCTCTTTAATAAGTGCTGAAGTTCACTCAAAGTGAACTCAAAGTGCTGAAAAACACTCAATCCCAATAAGTAGAAAAAATAAATCCCAAACATTGTTAGATTGCCGTAACATTGCAAAACACGGCAATAAAACTGCTTTTGGAACTACGATTCTCTCTGGTAGCTTATTAAAAGGTGTTCTTTTCTGAACAGGGATTTTGCATTTTGGAATATTTTCCTTGGAATGACTCAAGTGGGCTCAAAATTCAAGATTTCAGTTTACATCTCTGAAAATGTAATCCCAGATCTGAAATTTAAACCAGATTCTTCTTTTCCCTATTTATGATCGCCTGTACACACTGAGCAGTTATTTACTCCTGCTGCAGGATCGTTACCTTCAGTTCAGGAGCTCATAGTTCACTCTCTGTAACTCTGTATCCATCACTGTATTTGCGTGTGAACAAGTGATTGGAGTGCAGCAGGAAGTGACTTTTGATGGGCAGAAGGAAGACTATATTTCCTCAGAGCCCCCTCCACCACTTCATCAGAAATTAAAAGCAATTAAAACATTTTGAAAGATCATTTAATAGGTGTTTTGAAATACATAGTAGTAGATGATTTGAGGGCATAACATTTTTAGAGTTTCTTCAGAATAAACATCAAGCAAGACAGCTATGAATGCTAATTCTACTGTATTGGAAGAAAGACATATCCAGAGCAACCTATTTGCTATCAAAGAATCACACAAAAGCACAGAATAGTTGGGGTTGCCTCTGGAGATGACCCAGTCCAAGTCCCCTGCTCAGCACAGGGTTGCTCAAGCAGTACAATCAGTGTTGAGTCATTCTGAGCATCTCTGAAGCTGGAGACTCCACAGTCTCTCCAGGCAACCTGTTCCAGTGCTTGACCACACCCTTTGAAAGGTTTTGTTTTCCTTCTTACATTTAAATGATGGAATTTCATTTTGTGCCTATTGCCTCTTGTCTATTCCCTGAAAAACATGGAGAAGACTCTGATTTAATCTTCTTTAATCCCCGCCCACATTAGCTATTTGCATACACTGATGAAGTCCCCAAGCCTTCTCAGGTCCAGGCTGAACACCTCCAGCTCTGTCAGCCTCCTGTCACGTGGCAAATGCTCAAAGCCCTCCGTCACATCAGAGCCTCTCTGGTAAATAATGCAAAACTGGGTAACCTGCCCAGGACTGGACACAGCAGAAAATGTGTCTCACCAAGCTCAGCAGAGGGGAAGGATCCCCTCCCCTGACCAGCTGGCAGCACCCTGCCCTGTGGAGGGCAGGATGCTGCTGGCCTTTGCTGCACAGGCCCATTGCTGTCTTGTGTTCACCTTGTCCCCAGCTCCTTCTCTGCTTTCCGATCGACTGCACTCCAGCCTGTGCAGGTGCAGAGAGCATAGGAATTTCCACCTCCCTTTGCCCAGCTGCCTTGGGCTCCTGTCAGCCCATTTCTCCAGCCCACTGAGGACCCTTTGAATGGTGGCACAACCCCCTGGTGTAGAATCCACCTCTCCCAGTGTGAATGTGCTGATCAGGCTTCTTCACAAATACAGAAACCAGTCATTTTCCACAAGATTCCAGTTTTATCCAGTGTGAGGTTCAGCTGAGTGAAAGTGGAAAGGTTCATTGAACAATGATTTTAGAAGTCAGTGTTGAATAGTTAGTTTGATCACTGTACAACTGACCATACTCATTCAGCTGATCTGAAGGAAAATCACAAGTGCTTGGAGAAACAGTATCTCATTGTCCCAAGGAATGGGTGAGTAAGGGAGAGAGCTGATATCTGAGTGAGATATCTTTATTTTGTCATTTCACACACTGAATAGTAACCAGTCCTTTCCAACCTGGTAGTCAATGTTTCCAAAAACTTGTTAACTAAATAAACTGCTTCTGTGTCCAGCTGATCTTTTGGCCCAATTTTCTTGGCCATCCTGTGAGTCTATAACTTACAGTTAAGATTTTGGGAAGGACTCTGAAGCTATGCACAGACACAGGCAGAGAAACCTGCTTATGTGTATTATCAGCTACATTTTAGCACAGGAGCAAGTTAACTGGCTACCCATGTCAGTGACTGATACTGAGATTGTATCTAGAGGAGATTCTTTTAACTGCTCTCCTCATGATAACAAGGTATTTTCAGCGACCCCCTTTAAATGGAAAAATAACAATTTTCATTTGAGAAATGACCCTCACTAAAAAAAGGAGATCCAAGCTCTCAATCTAATGTCCTTGAGCTGCACCACACCCATATCTATTCCTGCTCCAGCTCAGGGATATGAATTAGATCAGAGTTTCTGTGCAGGGACTCAATTGAATAATCAAGTTTTAGAGTAGACAGTCATGAATGGGAATGAAGGGGACTGGATTTTTTTTACTGCTAAAGTGAGTGCCAGAATAACTCACTGAGAAAGCGAAACAGTATTTCCACTGAAGAGGCATTTCAAAGGGAAATTTGGAAATGCAATTGGAGGTTGTTATTACATTAAGACCTTGGTTAGTTATTTAAGGGGCTGAGATATTTAAACGTCCCTAAGCAATCAAAGTCTTTGCCTGATGAAAATATCCGGTCTTTAAAGGTTCTCTCAGTTTGTCACTAGATGTCAGCCTGCACCTTCAGGTCCCTACCCTGCTATGACCATGTGCACCTCTCCACCAGCACCCTATCAGGAATTCGTAACAGGAGGAGAACAAGAATAAAAATCTTGTCAAGAACTCTGTAAGTATTGTTTTGTAGCCTTCAGCAATATTTATTTTAGTCCACGAAAAGGTGATTGTTACAAATGAAGACACGAACATTTGCAGGAAACAGGAGTGGTTTTGAAGTGTGTTTTACTCTTTACTTATGAACCCCCAGATACTTGGTAGGATTTGTTGCTGTTGAGCTGGAAAAACCCTCTGCTGAGGCCACACACCCTATGCACACAGAGAAACTGCACCTTCTGCCAAGACCCAGGCTGGTGCCCCTGCCTGTGCAACACAGAGCACGGATTTCTTGCTGTTATCTAGGACTCACGGCACAGGTGAAGCAAAATTTCTCTCTGCGCACATGTTGCTAGAGGTGTGCTCTTTGGCTGTGCTGGACACACACTGACCTGCACAGCCTGGGCTGCTGGTGTGGCCTGAACCAGCATTTGGCCAAGCGTGGATGGGTTGTGCCTCATTCAAACAGCAGATCCATGACCTACACCTGGTGGATCAGTGACTTGAAAAAGAGTTGCCTTCTAATTTCATAGTCCCTACACACTCAAGGTATTTTCATGTTTGGGTGATTGGCCAAATGTGACATTTTTATGTCTCTAGTGATCAGGCACCTGGGGTTTCCTCCGAGAATGGTACAATGCCAGCATTCTGGGCTAACTATGCATTGTTCTGAACACCACCTGTTTTACTGTGTTGTTTTCCTGGCACAAAATTATGTCTGCACTGACATCCACAAAAGTACATGGGTTTTGCCATGCTGAGCACCACAAAGGCTCTCTTTCAGGCAGCTTGCTGTCTACTGAAATTCACAGTTACACTTTAGACACTTGGACAGCTGTTTATTTAATGCACAAAACCAGTTAAACATCAGATAGGGAATAAATTTCCAACAAGTTAAG
>NW_008237242.1:74031-78403 GCF_000691975.1 Corvus brachyrhynchos | reverse complement strand
TCCCATGTCCTTAATTTAGATACTTTCTCCTGGCCTATAGAAATGCAATTATATCTCTCTGAACTCTGGACTTAAGAGTTCATGGTGTCCTTTTCTCATACAACAGTGCAGCTTTCTTACCCCGGAACACAGATATTAGGGCTTTCTCACAGAAGAAGAATGCAGTTTTTTGCAAATCCTTTAGCACATTAAGCTGCTTTACCTGCAGGTCTAGAAAAACCTCAGGCTCCTGAAGAGCATACTGGAACTTAATTGAGCCAGGACCTGTGAGTGAGTTAACCACTGTTCTTGGGAAGGGGAGACCTAGAACCCAGATCTGGATCCAATTTCTATTCTGTAGTTGAAGTGAAAAAATCTCTTCACAGTTCCTCTTTGGAGATTGCACCCTAACCACTGCCAAGCAGTGTTTGAGGGCTTTCACTGACCTTATGCTCCAGCAACAGCCAGCAATTCAGGCAACAGGGAACTGTTTCAAGCCAGAGAACATGAGCACATTCACAAAGGGGCCCAGAGATTCAACCATTCCCCTGGGATGTGGGAAAGGGGGAGCTGAATCTCTCAAGCCGTGGGGGATAGCTGTGCCCACTAATTTAGCATTTCACAAGGGAAGGCGAAGGAGCATAATCTGCACATACATTGAAGCTGGGACAGAAGCAGCACATCCAGGCACAGATTCAAAGGGAGGGATGGGGGGAATGAGTTAAGTTCACAGCCACTCCTGGCTTAGTGTGGCCTGGCACAGGGTCTTCTGTGTTGGGATGCAAAGTTACCTCCCTCACAGGATACACACTGTGGCCAGTCCCAACAGAGATATCCCCATAAAGCACAGAAATAAGTGCTACAGAATCAAGCAGATTTAGGCATGCTCAGGAACAGATTTCTAGGCACAAAAATTTTACTAGAAAAAACTTTAAGTACCTATAGACTTCACCTGTCAACCAAGTCAGGATTTAGGAGGTTAGAGAGGCAGTTGTACAGTACTTAGATGCTTAAGTTCTTCTGTGGATATGTCTGATTTCTTCGGAGTCTTTGCATCTGTGTAAATACGCCCAGCAGCCACCAGCTCACTTCTGCTTTTCTTCAGACAACTTGTAAATCAGTATCTTCCCCCCTAGCAAGTGCTCAAGGCTGGAGAAGTCTGTTCTGCCTTGAAAAAAAAGAGAACAACTTCTCCTTACAAATAGCAGAATAAGCTGCTTTCAGATCAAACATGAATTTTACAACAGGAGTTATCAACATATAGAGTAAACCTTACAGAGTCTGAAAAGAGTAATTGCCACTATGGCGTTGCAGTTTTCTCTGGAGAGAAATAGCAAGTTTGCTCCATGTCAATACTTAGAGGTGACAAACAACCCTCTGCATAAATGCCTTTTTAGCAGAGTTAGGCAGGTGCTGGAGTTAGACTGCATGGAAAGGGGTTGGAAATAGAAAAGAGTTTTGAAAATTATATTTAAATAATCATCTTATATGCAATACTAGGGATTAATGAACTTGTATTCTGAAAACAAAACCAGAACTGTTGCATTTTCCTATCTTTTAAAACAAATATTTTGATAATTTGATTTTAAATTCTTTTCCCCATAATTAAAAAAAATATTTTAAGAAGTAGATATATAATTTTATCATAAAAACTTTCACAGCTTAAAAATACACTTTTTTCATCCCCCTAGAAGTTTGATTCAGATCAGTCTCAAATTATTTGCTAGTCATTTCTCTAGAACGGAGACTGGGACAGGCCAATCCCTTACATTCTCTAGGCTACATAAGCACTGTAGGCCCTAGGGCTGCTCAGACCAGAGGAACTGAACTTCACGGAAACTCTGGCAAGTGACAGTGAAAACACTCAGCAGAACTAAAGCCTTTGTGTTTGGTTTTAAGTGAACCAGAAGTATCCCAGAGCAAGTGATTTGAAGTGACTAGGATTGTTTCTTTTCCCCCTTGGTTTTTTGTTTGCTTGTTTTAATTTTATTTACAATTGTGCTGATTTCCTGTAGTGAAATATGAACAGTCTGAAGTGCAGCAAAAATTAAGCCTGCAACCTCAGTGCCCTGGGGGAGATGCTGTCTTGCTACACATGGTCTGGGGCTGTGAGGTTTCCTTTCCCCTCAGGGGCCTGGAGAGAGGCTGAGGAACAATGTTAGGGGGCTTACACCCTCCGTCCAAACCCAGGCAAAGCAACACCTCCTTGTGAAGCTGCAAATTCTGTCCTTGGGTTTCTCCTTGACTGTCTAGGTTGCTCTATACCGTGGCAGCAGCTGAGGGGGAGGGGGTAGCTGGAAAAGCAGATCCTGCACTGATGTGGAGGGGAGCACAGTCTTGTCCCCTCTCTTTCCTAAGCCCCTAGAAGAGAAGAAAGGGGCCAAGCCTGAACTTGTCCTGACAGTTCCCCTCAGGGCGGGTTTGAAATAGAAGAGAGGCTCCCCGTGCCTTCAGTGGAACCTGGGGAGCAGTGACCCATCAGGCCTGCACTGTTTACAGGGTCCTGCAGCAGTGAGAAAGCAGCTCAGCTCCTCTCCCTGGCACAGACAAACACAAAGGGTGCAAGGGCTGCTGGCCTCTTGCTGCTTGCAGCTCCAGCTTGAAGGGACACGTTTGACAACTTCCAGCCCCAGCCCACCCCAACCAGCCCCTCTCCTTCCTGTGGTGCTTTGCACATCCTGCATCCTCCCTGGCTGGAGTCCCATCAGCCTCACCAGTTCTTGTTCCCCAGAAGAGGTACAAGCACTAAAAGGCATTTCATAGAGACACCCCACCACTACCTCCTCCTAGCCCTCCTCTCCAGCTCAGGGTGCATTCTCCAGACAACAATGTCCATCAAGGGTCTCCGAGGGCAGACAAAACCACAAAAGAGCATCTCTCACACAGAAGTCCTCCTTTACTCATCCCTCCTCCCCTTGTCCTGACCAGGCATTCAATATCCCCAGGCCACATCTGGCACTGTCCCACCCCCAGAGCCCCCTGCCATCTCAGCAGTGCTGCTCCATGGAGCTGGCAGGCAGCAGGTCGTAGCGGCTGTTGTACATCACCACCCCTGGAGGGTAATAGGCCACCTCTGCTTGGATGGCTGCAGCACGGGGAGCAGCAGGGACAGGGTGGACAGGCATCACGGCATGCAGGGCCTGCTCCTCCTTCTCAGGCTTGGTGGTGTCAGTGAAAGGGCGCATAGTGGTGAGGGAAGGTGAGGTGATCCTCCAGAGGAGGCTCTTCAGTGCCTTGCGGAACTCCCTGCGCATGAGGCAGTAGAGGATGGGATTGAGGCAGCTGTTGGAATGTGCCAGGCACACGCTGATGGGGAAGAGGTACACTTGGGAGAGAAAGTATTCATTACTGAAGTGCACCACGTTGAGTTTGATGAGTATCCCCCACGTTGTAAGTGCTTGGTTAGGCAGCCAGCACAAGAAGAAGGACAGCACCACGATGGACACTGACCTAGTCACTTTGGAGCGGCGCCTGATGCTGGGGCCACTGCAGGTGCTGCCCACGTGCTTGTCACTGATGAAGCGTACCAGGAGCAAGTAGCAGAGACTAATGATGACCAGCGGTACCACGAAGCCCAGCAGCACCTTCTGGATGTGGTACAGACCAAGCCAGAACTGGGCATTGTTGCCTTGGCCCTCTGGGAACTTGACAAGGCAGAGAACATCATCAAAGACAGTGGCAGTGGTGGAAAAAATGGCATGGGGCAGGGAAGCCAGGACAGCCGACAGCCAGATGAGTGCACAAAGCCACTTGGCAGAGCAGCAGCCACCCAGTGGGTCACCTCGACGCTGATTCTTCAAGGCTGAAGCCACAGAGCGGTATGGAGCCACACTCATGGCAGTGAGAAAGAATACACTGGCATACATATTCATTGCTGTCACATAGGAGACGATCTTACACATTGCCTTGCCGAAGAGCCAGTTGAAGTCCAGCGCGTTCTCCACTGCCCAGAATGGCAACGTCAGCACAAACTGGAAGTCAGTCACTGCCAGGCTGGTCACAAAGAGGTTGATGGAGGATTTCCTCCAGCCTTGCTTGCTTTTCATCAGGTAGAGCACCAGCAGGTTGCCCACCAGTCCCAGGGCGCACACCACGGAATACACCAGCGAGATGACAATCCTCACGACATCAGAGCTGTCCCCCTGCATCCCGTCAGCTCGCTCCAGGTTGATATTCTTCAAGAGCTGCAAGAAGGACACGTTGCTCCCGTTGTCCATCTGAGCGCCTTCCAGAAAGCCCAGCGGCGTGTCCCAGGACTCCCGGTGCGCTCCTTCCTTTATGCCAGCGGCTGGCGAGCAGGCACCGCGCTCGCAGGGCTCGCCCATCCCATGCTAGGGTGGGAGACGGGTCCGCGGGAGCTTTTACCCCAGACCCTGACCAGCGGCAGCGGCGG
>NW_008237242.1:66015-73529 GCF_000691975.1 Corvus brachyrhynchos | reverse complement strand
CTGACCCGCAGGGTGAGCCCGAACCCCCCTGCGCTTTCGCGCCTGAGAAACCCCGGTACCGAGCCGGACCGCGCTTCGCCGTGCCCTGAAAGACCGCACTCCCCACGAACCCCCACGAGCCACGAACGCCTCTCCTGCTTTTGGGACGCCGGGAGACGGTGTCTCTTCCTAATTTTAAAGCGAACTGCACGGACAAGGGAGCTGTAAAGCCCGGCTATCGGTGCAGCGCGTGGGCGAAGGCAAGAGCAGCAGCAGCCGCTTCCCCGGAGGCAGAGGGGTCCCGCCCGCAGGGGGGCCCCCTGTCTTGCGCGGGGCCCAAAAATCGCTTCCCTACCAAGCTGGCAGCAGAAACAGAGAGCAATCGATGGGAATAGGAACCGAGGCTTTCCTTCTTGTATTCTGCCTTTAAATAAATCAAGGTAACTGCGCATTTTGAAAACCAAATAGATTCTGAATATACCTAAGTAAAGCACTGTGAATCAGCCATCTGGGGGAGATTTACGGAACATTTAACAAGTATATTATTTCTCCATTGATTTATCTCACTGAACTTCCTGCAAAGACAGTCGTGTCTGCCATTTGTTATCACCAGTCCACTCATCACTTTGATTTGTATCTGCAGGGACCCTGTAGAACCAGCCAGCACTCATTCACTGCCCCACCAGCATAACTGGGCAGAAAATTGGAAGGGTAAAAGCTGGAAAACTCGAGGGTTGAGATAAAGGCAGTTTATTAGGGAAAGCAAGAGCTGCACATGCAAGCAAAGCAAAATAAGGAGTTAATTCCCCATTTCCCATGGGCAGGCAGGAGTTCAGCCATCTCCAGGAGAGCAGGGCCCATCACATGTAACAGTGACTTGATAAGACAAATGTCATCATGCCAAACATGCCCCCTTTCCTCTTCTTCCCTCCACTTTGTAGACTGAACACGGTATCATACGGTCTGGAACATCCCTTTGGTCAGTTGGGGTCACCTCTCCCAGCTGTGCCTCCCCCAATCCCCCAAGCACCCCCAGCTTCCCTGCCAGTGTGGCAGTGTGAGAAGCAGAAACGACCTTGGCTCTGTGTAAGCTCTGCTCAGCAGTAACTAAAACATCTCTGTGTTATCATCACTGCTCAGGACAAATCCAAAACACAGCCCCATACCAGCCACTTTGAAGAAAAATAACTTCACCCCAACCAAATCCAGCATATTTTCACACTTTTTCCAAATTATGGATTTTTTTCCTAGGCTTCCATACCTCTTAATCACCGACTATGGCTGCATTGGGGTGGCATTTTCAATACATGACATTAAGCTGCATCTCTTAGCCTGCTGAATAGCAACAGTTTTTCAAATTCTCTCAACCAGAGGAAATCATCCTTGTGGTGAAATATAACAACCCCATTAGTCCCACCAGTGTTGCCTGGTCAACTGTAAAACAGTACATGCAGAAGAGAAAGCCACTGATACCTAACACCAGCAGCAGAACCATCATATAAACGAGCAATGAGAAAATACTGAGTTTCAAACAGACTTGCAGAGGTTTTGTAAAGAGTGAAGAGGGTGAGGTGGACCCCAGCCCAAAGCAGCAATGGCTGCCTTAGCACTAGAATCAGCACTTACCCAAAACCAAGGTTAGTAAAATATTTGAAATAAGCAAGCTCTTGTTCAATTTTCTCTCTTCTCTTAGTCCTGCTAGTATTTGCCCACAAGGAAAAAATAAGCTGTACTTGAGCCATGCAGAGACTATGACAGGTTCACTTGGTAAATTATTAGTAAGATTGATAGGGCAGAAGTGGATTTTTCTAGATTGAATTCTGACCTATTCTCATCACATTGCTATCTTCACATCCAATTTTAAATACGTCACTGGAAAAATTGCATCAAACATGTCTTGCATAGAATAATTTCTTCTACCATTTTTTCTGCTTTGCACATCTTGATGATACATTGCTGAGACTGAACAGTAATAATGATTCAGAAAGGGTAAGAGGAGGGAAATAATGTCCAATGTTATGTTGCTTTTTCTGTTAGCCACCCAGAAAAAGCAATGGAGTGTGAACTCAGGTACCTCCTGGGAACACTGGTAGTGGATTTTGAACTCAGGGCTGCAGGTGTGAAATGATACTCCAAGGTTTTTGCTCATGTTTTGACTCCCAGAAAAACTCCTTTTTAGTCTTGGGTGGTTTTTCTTTTGTCATTCTCCATCTCAGAGAAGTTTCAGAGGCAGGTAAGGGAACTTGTAACACCTAGATAAATAATAAAAGAAATAATGATTTATTAACACACTGTCAGAACAAACACTTCCATCAGCTTTCAAAAAGGATTGCAAAACACATCAGATACAGTAACAAGGGTTATTGTTCTGGAAGATACTGTCTTCTGTTTTTTCTCTATTCATTCCATCCATGAGGCCAAAGACTTGTTGCTAACATGTAACTTCCCGGACTCTTTTTATCCAAGTGTCAGTGCAATTGGTGTTACTTACTCAAACTTTCTGAAAACTGTAGCAAACTTGACAGGCAGAGGCTTCCATGACATAATTCTAGTGATAACGGTGAAAAAATGGCTGCTTTGTGTATTCTGTTAATCCCGAACAAATCAGGCAGAGGCTTTTTTTGTGTATATATAGTACCATGCTAAAATAATCCATGGGGCTGAGATTGCTAGTTTGCCTGCAGGCAGCATCAATCAGTACAGTAAACTTAAAAAAGCACCAGTTCAGACCACCAACAGAAAGTCCCCATTGGTTTTGACTATATTGTGTCAGTGTCCTGCAGGTGTTTCTCAAATAGCATTAAAAAAATGTTTCAGATAAATATGCCAAATAAACATTTGCTGAAAATGGTAATTTTCCTACAATTTACTCCAAAAAATTCCTATAATTTTTCACTCCCTTTACAGACCTCATACACAAACAAAAGATTTATTATAATTACAACAGTGACTGAACCAGCTGTATGCTCCTTTGAAATGTTTTGGCAAGGGAGATGGTGTTCTGTTTTCAATATGAAAGGCATTTTTGTAGCTTAAAGCAGATTTTTAAAATATTGAATGTATCACTAAATACAGAAACAGGGCACTATTTCTCAGGATATTTTTGTAGTAGTAAGAGGGTTTTTTTTTTTAAATTTGACACACTGAAGCAAAAAGTAGTAATAGTAAAGCTCTAGAACAAACTTTATTAAAAAGATTTACTAGTATGTGTATACTTTATATTATTTTTTAAATGTTGCATTCTTGCAATTGAATTCTGTTTTACAAATAATTATTTTTATTGCATGTTTTCTCAAACAAAATTCTGGAGAATCAGCAGAAGGAAACTAGAAAACAGGAAAGGGATATTTCATATTAGTTTAGTTTCTCAGTTCTAATTTCTGAAACCGCTATGGTCTCCCTTTGGTTTTTTATGAGCTCAGGGCTACAGTCTCATTCTTTTGACTAAATTCAGACAGTAACTGTTAACAGCACATTTTCAACTGGATTTTACAACTCTTACCTTTTGCATCCTGAGAGTGAACTTGGTGTGACTTGGTGTGTGTCCACCATGGGAAGATTTTCATGGCAATTCTTTTCTTAAGAGTGTAGTAGGAAATGTATACAGGCTTTCATTACAAAGTCTCAGGTAACACAATGGTCATACCATGATTCATGGACTGAGACATATCCTCCAGAAAGTATTATTTGGACATAGAGATAGGTGTTAATTTAAAAAAACCCAAGCAAACAACACCACTTCCCCCCCTACCCTCAAAACAAAAAACCAAAACAACCCAACTTTAATCATGGTCATCATCCTCTCATAATTTGCTTTCTAGATTGAATTCTAGAAATTCTGGTCTGGCAGACCACTGAGAACATATTTTTCTGGCACGAACTTTCATAAAAAGTTAATTCAAAGTGACCTGTTGCACCAGAAACATGCTTTTATTTGGTTAATATGGATAGTATGACCAACGAGCTTTTAAACTCACATAGTTCAAGCACAAAATTATAATTTTGTGAATTAATTTACCAATTATAAATAACAATCCATGTTTGAAGACTCACGCGGAATCTGAGTGTGAGCATACAAAAAAACTTCATGTCAAAGAATCACTGACTACTTTAGAGTTTGCTTCATTCTGTTACTTGAGTCTGCCCACAGACAAACCAGAAGTGGAATGTCAGCAAATATATAAATATATTTTTTGCAAGAGTAACTTATGAAGTCCCAAAAATCTGTAAAGACTATAATGAAATGTAAGTCGAGAGATCCAACAATGTCTCTGGCTCAATTACCAATAGTTAGCTGTGTTAAGAGGCTGCATCCCTGATGAGAAACAGGGAATGAGATTAAAGATTAGAAAAGAAAAATTTAAAAAATGTACTCACAAACCTCTGTATAAATCTGCTGTAAATCAACAATTGCAATTACCCAGCAAACTCCATGGGGTCCTTGGGATTCAAAGTCATTCTCTTTCAGTTCATATCCCTGCCAATAGTCACAATTTCACAGAATCACAGCATAGTCTAAGCCCACCACACTAGGTGTGATCCACCTTCTTGCCATTTCTAGTCCAAGCAAACTGTTAAGGTGCCTGGATTATTAACAGTCAGGTCTGAATAGTGTTTCACCTTGGATGTGACAGAAAGGGATGTGTTATCCTCCAGAAGTATCTTCTCTCCCTGCTGACTAGAAGAGCAGAGAAGTGTGTATTATATAATTTTATATCTTTAAATTTTGGGCAGGAGACTCTCATTCCTGGCAAAGCAAAATTTCCTGACTGTCTTCACACGGACTTCATTTTGAAGCAACTCCTCTATGCCAAATCATATAATTTGTATTTTAGTTCCCTGCTGCTCAGAACCTCTGCTTTTCTGTCTCTCTGTAAACATTTCTACATACATATAAATTGCAATACATGCATTTCTTTTATGGCTGTCCTGGTATTCTACTTACATTTAAAAGAGTCCGGATATTGTTTCTGGTTTGTCAGTCCAGGCTTGATTGTGTCTCTTGACTGTGACCTTTCAATAAATGTACAGGCTGTTCTGTGCAGAGCTGCACCCACTGAACTGCAATAACTTTGTTGCCAAAAGAACACAGCTGATGTGGTGCTGTATTCTTTTTCTCTTTATGATTGAGGTTGAGTTAGCAAAAAAACCAAAATGCACTGACTTTCAAAAAATACTCCAAAACCTCAGGTTATGCCTCTTTGGAACAGGAAACCACTGGCAAGATGCAGTGCCATAAATTCTGTTCACTTAAAATAGCTGGCCTCGGTATGTACTCACAGCAGGAGAGTGCTTTTGACTTGTGCCATGGCTTCACATTTTGACTCTGTGCGTGTGTCCTGTTTTCAGCTGGGATAGACCTAGTTTTCTACTTAGTAGCTGGTACAGTGCTGTGTTTTGGACACTGTGACTGTGTCAGCTACAGCCACACCATCCCTGAAGCAGGAACCTTACTGTCCCCCCGGGTATTTTCTGACACTACACCCAGTGAATCATTTCGTCTCTGTATGTGCATGCTGGCACAAAGCCCAGAGAGTTATAGATGTCTCAGACCACATTCCCACAGCTCTCTTTCTCCACTGTGTACAACTTTTGGATCTACAAATTTTTGTCATTAAAAAAAATTTTTAAAAAGAAAAAAAAAATCAAAGTAAAATGCATTCCCACAAACTCTCTTGAGTTCCTAAAGCTTTTAGTTCTCCTTCACTTCCAGGGCTTGAGAGAATTATGGGCAACAGGAATTAAGTTTTTTTAGGGAGAAGCCAAGATGGAATCCTGCATGAAATACTAGTTGCCTCTCATCAGATTCACCTACCAGTGAACACCTACCTAAAGAGATGACTGAAAATGGAAGCAAATAGTTAAATGTCTCTCACAGAAGGGCTATTTTTCTGATGGCCTTCAACAATTATGTTAAACCAGTACTCTGTAAACATATGCCCTTGAACTGTCATACCTTCTTTCCAATGCTCCTGGCCTGTTCTCCTCACTTTACAATCTTTTTCCTTTTCATTTCATTTAGTGTAGATTCTTTCTTATTCACTGACTGACTTATTTCAAAATATTAAAGTCAAATTGTGTGGCATTTTATATGCAAAAATTGTCAAGTGTTTTTTAGATGCTAAATATTACAAATGTTATATTAATTTCAGGTCACACTTAGCTTTAAATTAATTTCAGGGAAGTGCTGATAAAGAGCTTATCAGGCTACAATACCCAGTCTCACAAAACAGCCTAGTGCCCACTGTATGACTAGACTAAGAATCCTAATGGCAAGAGCACCAGGAAACTTGTCACTGTAACAGATGAAATACTACTATTTCATATGCAGAATACCTAGACAGCTATATTGAAATAAATATTGAAATAAATACCTAGCAATTAACAAATCTTCTCTTGGCAAGTGCTGTTGGATAACAAATATTCCATGTCTTTTGCACAGTCTGTGTCCTTCCATTATCTAAAAGAGAGTACATGATGACTCCTAAATCAATTATGACTCTTTTATAAATATGGTCTGTTTCCAGAGTTATCTGTCTGGGGGAAGCCACATTTCTAGCTGGTTTAGAATACCTTGGAGCTTTAACTCTTTTTTTGCATTTTTGTGCTCTGGAGTCTGGAGTTCACAGTTCTCACAGCTGAACTGTGACAGCCATTCATCTTGGGAAAACTGAGCAGGGGAATGAGCACAATTAAGCACAGGTTTCCATGAAAGTATATAATAAGTCCATGGCAGAGTCAACTTTAAGCAGGAGGCTATCAAAGCAGATGAGGAACCCAGCCCAGGTCTCAAGCATGAGACAGCACCAAAATGGGCACCCATCTGTGGAGTCTTGGCTCAGCAGCAACCATAGCAGAGGCCACCTGAGGAGACTCTTGGCAGAAAGCACGTAGCATGCACTTAAGAATGGAGATGCCAAGGCTATTTAAGAACTTTCCATACAAAGGGAGGACATTCAGAAGTAACCCCAATGTGCCAGCACACTGCTAAAACACAGAATGGTATCGGCACTCTGAGGAGTCTTAGGCATCAAGGAATGCTTAGGTTGGACATCAGGAAGAATTTTTTCACAAGGAAGGATGATTAGATGCCCAGGGAGGTGGTGGAGTCAGCATCCCTGGAGGTGTTTAAGAAAACACTGGATGTGGCTCTTGGTACCATGGTTTAGCTGACATTTTGATGTTCAGTCACAGGCTGGATTCGGTGATCGCAGAGGTCTTTTCCAACCTAACTGACGCTGTGATTCTGTGAGGCAGCCTGGAAACTGGGCTCTGGCTGCTGACCCCGAGGGGCCATGGGCTACGGGTGCTTCAGGTGGGGCGAAACCCCCGCCATCCTTTCCCACCGCATCAGAAAGTGGTGGAAAACGCGTCAAACTCCCGCGTGCCTCGAACATTTCCCCAGCGGCTGGGGAACCTCTGCCAGGCCGTGTGCGGGGCTGCGAGGCGCCTTGCCCCTGCCCCTCAGCAGAGACCACGGGCGTGAGACCAGCGAGGAGACGCTGGCGCGCCGCGGGGGCCCCCCCCCCAGGGCG